>NC_084751.1:5973970-6023066 GCF_033978785.1 Entelurus aequoreus
AGAATTAAACACGTCCATTCATACTTGTCTCTCTTCTAAAAGGAGTTTGTCCAAACTAGAATTAAACACGTCATCAAACTTGTCTTCTTCTAAAACGTGATTTGTCCAAACTAGAATTAAACTCAGTCCATCAAACTTGTCTTCTTCTAAACGTGACTTTGTCCAAACTAGAATTAAACACGTCCATCAAACTTGTCTTCTTCTAAACGTGAGGTTTGTCCAAAAACTAGAATTAAACACGTCCATCAAACTTGTCTCCTTCTAACGTGAGTTTGTCCAAACTAGAATTAAACACGTCCATCAAACTTGTCTCCTTCTAAACGTGAGGTTTGTCCAAACTAGAATTAAACACGTCCATCAAACTTGTCTCCTTCTAAACGTGAGTTTGTCCAAACTAGAATTAAACACGTCCATCAAACTTGTCTCCTTCTAAACGTGAGTTTGTCCAAACTAGAATTAAACACGTCCATCAAACTTGTCTTCTTCTAAACGTGAGTTTGTCCAAACTAGAATTAAACACGTCCATCAAACTTGTCTTCTTCTAAACGTGAGTTTGTCCAAACTAGAATTAAACACGTCCATCAAACTTGTCTCCTTCTAAACGTGACTTTGTCCAAACTAGAATTAAACACGTCCATCAAACTTGTCTTCCTTCTAAACGTGAGTTTGTCCAAACTAGAATTAAACACGTCCATCAAACTTGTCTCCTTCTAAACGTGACTTTGTCCAAACTAGAATTAAACACGTCCATCAAACTTGTCTCTTCTAAACGTGAGTTTGTCCAAACTAGAATTAAACACGTCCATCAAACTTGTCTTCTTCTAAACGTGAGTTTGTCCAAACTAGAATTAAACACGTCCATCAAACTTGTCTTCTTCTAAACGTGAGCTTTGTCCAAACTAGAATTAAACACGTCCATCAAACTTGTCTCTTCTAAACGTGACTTTGTCCAAACTAGAATTAAACACGTCCATCAAACTTGTCTCCTTCTAAACGTGAGTTTGTCCAAACTAGAATTAAACACGTCCATCAAACTTGTCTTCTTCTAAACGTGACTTTGTCCAAACTAGAATTAAACACGTCCATCAAACTTGTCTCCTTCTAAACGTGAGTTTGTCCAAACTAGAATTAAACACGTCCATCAAACTTGTCTTCTTCTAAACGTGAGTTTGTCCAAACTAGAATTAAACACGTCCATCAAACTTGTCTCCTTCTAAACGTGAGTTTGTCCAAACTAGAATTAAACACGTCCATCAAACTTGTCTTCTTCTAAACGTGAGTTTGTCCAAACTAGAATTAAACACGTCCATCAAACTTGTCTCCTTCTAAACGTGAGTTTGTCCAAACTAGAATTAAACACGTCCATCAAACTTGTCTTCTTCTAAACGTGAGTTGTCCAAACTAGAATTAAACACGTCCATCAAACTTGTCTCCTTCTAAACGTGACTTTGTCCAAACTAGAATTAAACACGTCCATCAAACTTGTCTCCTTCTAAACGTGAGTTTGTCCAAACTAGAATTAAACACGTCCATCAAACTTGTCTTCTTCTAAACGTGAGTTTGTCCAAACTAGAATTAAACACGTCCATCAAACTTGTCTTCTTCTAAACGTGAGCTTTGTCCAAACTAGAATTAAACACGTCCATCAAACTTGTCTCCTTCTAAACGTGAGTTTGTCCAAACTAGAATTAAACACGTCCATCAAACTTGTCTCCTTCTAAACGTGACTTTGTCCAAACTAGAATTAAACACGTCCATCAAACTTGTCTCCTTCTAAACGTGAGTTTGTCCAAACTAGAATTAAACACGTCCATCAAACTTGTCTCCTTCTAAACGTGACTTTGTCCAAACTAGAATTAAACACGTCCATCAAACTTGTCTTCCTTCTAAACGTGACGTTTGTCCAAACTAGAATTAAACACGTCCATCAAACTTGTCTCCTTCTAAACGTGAGTTTGTCCAAACTAGAATTAAACACGTCCATCAAACTTGTCTCCTTCTAAACGTGACTTTGTCCAAACTAGAATTAAACACGTCCATCAAACTTGTCTTCTTCTAAACGTGAGTTTGTCCAAACTAGAATTAAACACGTCCATCAAACTTGTCTTCTTCTAAACGTGAGTTTGTCCAAACTAGAATTAAACACGTCCATCAAACTTGTCTCCTTCTAAACGTGACTTTGTCCAAACTAGAATTAAACACGTCCATCAAACTTGTCTCCTTCTAAACGTGAGTTTGTCCAAACTAGAATTAAACACGTCCATCAAACTTGTCTTCTTCTAAACGTGACTTTGTCCAAACTAGAATTAAACACGTCCATCAAACTTGTCTTCTTCTAAACGTGAGTTTGTCCAAACTAGAATTAAACACGTCCATCAAACTTGTCTCCTTCTAAACGTGAGTTTGTCCAAACTAGAATTAAACACGTCCATCAAACTTGTCTCCTTCTAAACGTGAGTTTGTCCAAACTAGAATTAAACACGTCCATCAAACTTGTCTTCTTCTAAACGTGAGTTTGTCCAAACTAGAATTAAACACGTCCATCAAACTTGTCTTCTTCTAAACGTGAGTTTGTCCAAACTAGAATTAAACACGTCCATCAAACTTGTCTCCTTCTAAACGTGACTTTGTCCAAACTAGAATTAAACACGTCCATCAAACTTGTCTCCTTCTAAACGTGAGTTTGTCCAAACTAGAATTAAACACGTCCATCAAACTTGTCTCCTTCTAAACGTGACTTTGTCCAAACTAGAATTAAACACGTCCATCAAACTTGTCTTCTTCTAAACGTGACTTTGTCCAAACTAGAATTAAACACGTCCATCAAACTTGTCTCCTTCTAAACGTGAGTTTGTCCAAACTAGAATTAAACACGTCCATCAAACTTGTCTCCTTCTAAACGTGACGTTTGTCCAAACTAGAATTAAACACGTCCATCAAACTTGTCTCCTTCTAAACGTGAGTTTGTCCAAACTAGAATTAAACACGTCCATCAAACTTGTCTTCTTCTAAACGTGACTTTGTCCAAACTAGAATTAAACACGTCCATCAAACTTGTCTCCTTCTAAACGTGAGTTTGTCCAAACTAGAATTAAACACGTCCATCAAACTTGTCTCCTTCTAAACGTGACTTTGTCCAAACTAGAATTAAACACGTCCATCAAACTTGTCTCCTTCTAAACGTGACTTTGTCCAAACTACAATTAAACACGTCCATCAAACTTGTCTTCTTCTAAACGTGACTTTGTCCAAACTAGAATTAAACACGTCCATCAAACTTGTCTTCTTCTAAACGTGAGTTTGTCCAAACTAGAATTAAACACGTCCATCAAACTTGTCTCCTTCTAAACGTGACTTTGTCCAAACTAGAATTAAACACGTCCATCAAACTTGTCTCCTTCTAAACGTGAGTTTGTCCAAACTAGAATTAAACACGTCCATCAAACTTGTCTCCTTCTAAACGTGACTTTGTCCAAACTAGAATTAAACACGTCCATCAAACTTGTCTCCTTCTAAACGTGACTTTGTCCAAACTAGAATTAAACACGTCCATCAAACTTGTCTCCTTCTAAACGTGAGTTTGTCCAAACTAGAATTAAACATGTCCATCAAACTTGTCTCCTTCTAAACGTGACTTTGTCCAAACTAGAATTAAACACGTCCATCAAACTTGTCTCCTTCTAAACGTGAGTTTGTCCAAACTAGAATTAAACACGTCCATCAAACTTGTCTCCTTCTAAACGTGACTTTGTCCAAACTAGAATTAAACACGTCCATCAAACTTGTCTCCTTCTAAACGTGACTTTGTCCAAACTAGAATTAAACACGTCCATCAAACTTGTCTCCTTCTAAACGTGACTTTGTCCAAACTAGAATTAAACACGTCCATCAAACTTGTCTCCTTCTAAACGTGAGTTTGTCCAAACTAGAATTAAACACGTCCATCAAACTTGTCTTCTTCTAAACGTGACTTTGTCCAAACTAGAATTAAACACGTCCATCAAACTTGTCTTCTTCTAAACGTGAGTTTGTCCAAACTAGAATTAAACACGTCCATCAAACTTGTCTCCTTCTAAACGTGACTTTGTCCAAACTAGAATTAAACTCGTCCATCAAACTTGTCTCCTTCTAAACGTGACTTTGTCCAAACTAGAATTAAACACGTCCATCAAACTTGTCTCCTTCTAAACGTGAGTTTGTCCAAACTAGAATTAAACACGTCCATCAAACTTGTCTCCTTCTAAACGTGACTTTGTCCAAACTAGAATTAAACACGTCCATCAAACTTGTCTCTTCTAAACGTGAGTTTGTCCAAACTAGAATTAAACACGTCCATCAAACTTGTCTTCTTCTAAACGTGACTTTGTCCAAACTAGAATTAAACACGTCCATCGAACTTGTCTTCTTCTAAACGTGACTTTGTCCAAACTAGAATTAAACACGTCCATCAAACTTGTCTCCTTCTAAACGTGACTTTGTCCAAACTAGAATTAAACACGTCCATCAAACTTGTCTTCTTCTAAACGTGAGTTTGTCCAAACTAGAATTAAACACGTCCATCAAACTTGTCTTCTTCTAAACGTGAGTTTGTCCAAACTAGAATTAAACACGTCCATCAAACTTGTCTCCTTCTAAACGTGAGTTTGTCCAAACTAGAATTAAACACGTCCATCAAACTTGTCTTCTTCTAACGTGAGTTTGTCCAAACTAGAATTAAACACGTCCATCAAACTTGTCTCCTTCTAAACGTGACTTTGTCCAAACTAGAATTAAACACGTCCATCAAACTTGTCTTCTTCTAAACGTGACTTTGTCCAAACTAGAATTAAACACGTCCATCAAACTTGTCTCCTTCTAAACGTGAGTTTGTCCAAACTAGAATTAAACACGTCCATCAAACTTGTCTCCTTCTAACGTGAGTTTGTCCAAACTAGAATTAAACACGTCCATCAAACTTGTCTTCTTCTAAACGTGACTTTGTCCAAACTAGAATTAAACACGTCCATCAAACTTGTCTTCTTCTAAACGTGAGTTTGTCCAAACTAGAATTAAACACGTCCATCAAACTTGTCTTCTTCTAAACGTGACTTTGTCCAAACTAGAATTAAACACGTCCATCGAACTTGTCTTCTTCTAAACGTGACTTTGTCCAAACTAGAATTAAACACGTCCATCAAACTTGTCTCCTTCTAAACGTGAGTTTGTCCAAACTAGAATTAAACACGTCCATCAAACTTGTCTCCTTCTAAACGTGACTTTGTCCAAACTAGAATTAAACACGTCCATCAAACTTGTCTTCTTCTAAACGTGAGTTTGTCCAAACTAGAATTAAACACGTCCATCAAACTTGTCTTCTTCTAAACGTGACTTTGTCCAAACTAGAATTAAACACGTCCATCAAACTTGTCTTCTTCTAAACGTGAGTTTGTCCAAACTAGAATTAAACACGTCCATCAAACTTGTCTCCTTCTAAACGTGACTTTGTCCAAACTAGAATTAAACACGTCCATCAAACTTGTCTCCTTCTAAACGTGAGTTTGTCCAAACTAGAATTAAACACGTCCATCAAACTTGTCTTCTTCTAAACGTGACTTTGTCCAAACTAGAATTAAACACGTCCATCAAACTTGTCTCCTTCTAAACGTGAGTTTGTCCAAACTAGAATTAAACACGTCCATCAAACTTGTCTCCTTCTAAACGTGACTTTGTCCAAACTAGAATTAAACACGTCCATCAAACTTGTCTCCTTCTAAACGTGAGTTTGTCCAAACTAGAATTAAACACGTCCATCAAACTTGTCTCCTTCTAAACGTGACTTTGTCCAAACTAGAATTAAACACGTCCATCAAACTTGTCTCCTTCTAAACGTGAGTTTGTCCAAACTAGAATTAAACACGTCCATCAAACTTGTCTTCTTCTAAACGTGAGTTTGTCCAAACTAGAATTAAACACGTCCATCAAACTTGTCTTCTTCTAAACGTGAGTTTGTCCAAACTAGAATTAAACACGTCCATCAAACTTGTCTTCTTCTAAACGTGAGTTTGTCCAAACTAGAATTAAACACGTCCATCAAACTTGTCTCCTTCTAAACGTGAGTTTGTCCAAACTAGAATTAAACACGTCCATCAAACTTGTCTTCTTCTAAACGTGAGTTTGTCCAAACTAGAATTAAACACGTCCATCAAACTTGTCTTCTTCTAAACGTGAGTTTGTCCAAACTAGAATTAAACACGTCCATCAAACTTGTCTTCTTCTAAACGTGAGTTTGTCCAAACTAGAATTAAACACGTCCATCAAACTTGTCTTCTTCTAAACGTGACTTTGTCCAAACTAGAATTAAACACGTCCATCAAACTTGTCTCCTTCTAAACGTGAGTTTGTCCAAACTAGAATTAAACACGTCCATCAAACTTGTCTCCTTCTAAACGTGAGTTTGTCCAAACTAGAATTAAACACGTCCATCAAACTTGTCTCCTTCTAAACGTGAGTTTGTCCAAACTAGAATTAAACATGTCCATCAAACTTGTCTCCTTCTAAACGTGACTTTGTCCAAACTAGAATTAAACACGTCCATCAAACTTGTCTCCTTCTAAACGTGACTTTGTCCAAACTACAATTAAACACGTCCATCAAACTTGTCTTCTTCTAAACGTGACTTTGTCCAAACTAGAATTAAACACGTCCATCAAACTTGTCTTCTTCTAAACGTGAGTTTGTCCAAACTAGAATTAAACACGTCCATCAAACTTGTCTCCTTCTAAACGTGAGTTTGTCCAAACTAGAATTAAACACGTCCATCAAACTTGTCTCCTTCTAAACGTGACTTTGTCCAAACTAGAATTAAACACGTCCATCAAACTTGTCTCCTTCTAAACGTGACTTTGTCCAAACTAGAATTAAACACGTCCATCAAACTTGTCTCCTTCTAAACGTGAGTTTGTCCAAACTAGAATTAAACATGTCCATCAAACTTGTCTCCTTCTAAACGTGACTTTGTCCAAACTAGAATTAAACACGTCCATCAAACTTGTCTCCTTCTAAACGTGAGTTTGTCCAAACTAGAATTAAACACGTCCATCAAACTTGTCTTCTTCTAAACGTGAGTTTGTCCAAACTAGAATTAAACACGTCCATCAAACTTGTCTTCTTCTAAACGTGAGTTTGTCCAAACTAGAATTAAACACGTCCATCAAACTTGTCTCCTTCTAAACGTGAGTTTGTCCAAACTAGAATTAAACACGTCCATCAAACTTGTCTCCTTCTAAACGTGAGTTTGTCCAAACTAGAATTAAACACGTCCATCAAACTTGTCTTCTTCTAAACGTGAGTTTGTCCAAACTAGAATTAAACACGTCCATCAAACTTGTCTTCTTCTAAACGTGAGTTTGTCCAAACTAGAATTAAACACGTCCATCAAACTTGTCTCCTTCTAAACGTGACTTTGTCCAAACTAGAATTAAACACGTCCATCAAACTTGTCTCCTTCTAAACGTGAGTTTGTCCGAACTAGAATTAAACACGTCCATCAAACTTGTCTCCTTCTAAACGTGACTTTGTCCAAACTAGAATTAAACACGTCCATCAAACTTGTCTTCTTCTAAACGTGACTTTGTCCAAACTAGAATTAAACACGTCCATCAAACTTGTCTCCTTCTAAACGTGAGTTTGTCCAAACTAGAATTAAACACGTCCATCAAACTTGTCTCCTTCTAAACGTGACTTTGTCCAAACTAGAATTAAACACGTCCATCAAACTTGTCTCCTTCTAAACGTGAGTTTGTCCAAACTAGAATTAAACACGTCCATCAAACTTGTCTTCTTCTAAACGTGACTTTGTCCAAACTAGAATTAAACACGTCCATCAAACTTGTCTCCTTCTAAACGTGAGTTTGTCCAAACTAGAATTAAACATGTCCATCAAACTTGTCTCCTTCTAAACGTGACTTTGTCCAAACTAGAATTAAACACGTCCATCAAACTTGTCTCCTTCTAAACGTGACTTTGTCCAAACTACAATTAAACACGTCCATCAAACTTGTCTTCTTCTAAACGTGACTTTGTCCAAACTAGAATTAAACACGTCCATCAAACTTGTCTTCTTCTAAACGTGAGTTTGTCCAAACTAGAATTAAACACGTCCATCAAACTTGTCTCCTTCTAAACGTGACTTTGTCCAAACTAGAATTAAACACGTCCATCAAACTTGTCTCCTTCTAAACGTGACTTTGTCCAAACTAGAATTAAACACGTCCATCAAACTTGTCTCCTTCTAAACGTGAGTTTGTCCAAACTAGAATTAAACACGTCCATCAAACTTGTCTCCTTCTAAACGTGACTTTGTCCAAACTAGAATTAAACACGTCCATCAAACTTGTCTCCTTCTAAACGTGACTTTGTCCAAACTAGAATTAAACACGTCCATCAAACTTGTCTCCTTCTAAACGTGAGTTTGTCCAAACTAGAATTAAACATGTCCATCAAACTTGTCTCCTTCTAAACGTGACTTTGTCCAAACTAGAATTAAACACGTCCATCAAACTTGTCTCCTTCTAAACGTGAGTTTGTCCAAACTAGAATTAAACACGTCCATCAAACTTGTCTTCTTCTAAACGTGAGTTTGTCCAAACTAGAATTAAACACGTCCATCAAACTTGTCTTCTTCTAAACGTGAGTTTGTCCAAACTAGAATTAAACACGTCCATCAAACTTGTCTCCTTCTAAACGTGAGTTTGTCCAAACTAGAATTAAACACGTCCATCAAACTTGTCTCCTTCTAAACGTGAGTTTGTCCAAACTAGAATTAAACACGTCCATCAAACTTGTCTTCTTCTAAACGTGAGTTTGTCCAAACTAGAATTAAACACGTCCATCAAACTTGTCTTCTTCTAAACGTGAGTTTGTCCAAACTAGAATTAAACACGTCCATCAAACTTGTCTCCTTCTAAACGTGACTTTGTCCAAACTAGAATTAAACACGTCCATCAAACTTGTCTCCTTCTAAACGTGAGTTTGTCCGAACTAGAATTAAACACGTCCATCAAACTTGTCTCCTTCTAAACGTGACTTTGTCCAAACTAGAATTAAACACGTCCATCAAACTTGTCTTCTTCTAAACGTGACTTTGTCCAAACTAGAATTAAACACGTCCATCAAACTTGTCTCCTTCTAAACGTGAGTTTGTCCAAACTAGAATTAAACACGTCCATCAAACTTGTCTCCTTCTAAACGTGACTTTGTCCAAACTAGAATTAAACACGTCCATCAAACTTGTCTCCTTCTAAACGTGACTTTGTCCAAACTAGAATTAAACACGTCCATCAAACTTGTCTTCTTCTAAACGTGACTTTGTCCAAACTAGAATTAAACACGTCCATCAAACTTGTCTTCTTCTAAACGTGAGTTTGTCCAAACTAGAATTAAACACGTCCATCAAACTTGTCTCCTTCTAAACGTGACTTTGTCCAAACTAGAATTAAACACGTCCATCAAACTTGTCTCCTTCTAAACGTGACTTTGTCCAAACTAGAATTAAACACGTCCATCAAACTTGTCTCCTTCTAAACGTGAGTTTGTCCAAACTAGAATTAAACACGTCCATCAAACTTGTCTCCTTCTAAACGTGACTTTGTCCAAACTAGAATTAAACACGTCCATCAAACTTGTCTCCTTCTAAACGTGACTTTGTCCAAACTAGAATTAAACACGTCCATCAAACTTGTCTCCTTCTAAACGTGAGTTTGTCCAAACTAGAATTAAACACGTCCATCAAACTTGTCTTCTTCTAAACGTGAGTTTGTCCAAACTAGAATTAAACACGTCCATCAAACTTGTCTCCTTCTAAACGTGACTTTGTCCAAACTAGAATTAAACACGTCCATCAAACTTGTCTCCTTCTAAACGTGAGTTTGTCCAAACTAGAATTAAACACGTCCATCAAACTTGTCTTCTTCTAAACGTGACTTTGTCCAAACTAGAATTAAACACGTCCATCAAACTTGTCTCCTTCTAAACGTGACTTTGTCCAAACTAGAATTAAACACGTCCATCAAACTTGTCTCCTTCTAAACGTGAGTTTGTCCAAACTAGAATTAAACACGTCCATCAAACTTGTCTTCTTCTAAACGTGAGTTTGTCCAAACTAGAATTAAACACGTCCATCAAACTTGTCTCCTTCTAAACGTGACTTTGTCCAAACTAGAATTAAACACGTCCATCAAACTTGTCTCCTTCTAAACGTGACTTTGTCCAAACTAGAATTAAACACGTCCATCAAACTTGTCTCCTTCTAAACGTGACTTTGTCCAAACTAGAATTAAACACGTCCATCAAACTTGTCTCCTTCTAAACGTGAGTTTGTCCAAACTAGAATTAAACACGTCCATCAAACTTGTCTCCTTCTAAACGTGACTTTGTCCAAACTAGAATTAAACACGTCCATCAAACTTGTCTCCTTCTAAACGTGACTTTGTCCAAACTAGAATTAAACACGTCCATCAAACTTGTCTCCTTCTAAACGTGACTTTGTCCAAACTAGAATTAAACACGTCCATCAAACTTGTCTCCTTCTAAACGTGACTTTGTCCAAACTAGAATTAAACACGTCCATCAAACTTGTCTCCTTCTAAACGTGAGTTTGTCCAAACTAGAATTAAACACGTCCATCAAACTTGTCTCCTTCTAAACGTGACTTTGTCCGAACTAGAATTAAACACGTCCATCAAACTTGTCTTCTTCTAAACGTGACTTTGTCCAAACTAGAATTAAACACGTCCATCAAACTTGTCTCCTTCTAAACGTGACTTTGTCCGAACTAGAATTAAACACGTCCATCAAACTTGTCTCCTTCTAAACGTGAGTTTGTCCGAACTAGAATTAAACACGTCCATCAAACTTGTCTCCTTCTAAACGTGAGTTTGTCCGAACTAGAATTAAACACGTCCATCAAACTTGTCTCCTTCTAAACGTGACTTTGTCCAAACTAGAATTAAACACGTCCATCAAACTTGTCTCCTTCTAAACGTGAGTTTGTCCGAACTAGAATTAAACACGTCCATCAAACTTGTCTCCTTCTAAACGTGACTTTGTCCAAACTAGAATTAAACACGTCCATCAAACTTGTCTCCTTCTAAACGTGAGTTTGTCCAAACTAGAATTAAACACGTCCATCAAACTTGTCTTCTTCTAAACGTGACTTTGTCCAAACTAGAATTAAACACGTCCATCAAACTTGTCTTCTTCTAAACGTGAGTTTGTCCAAACTAGAATTAAACACGTCCATCAAACTTGTCTCCTTCTAAACGTGACTTTGTCCCAACTAGAATTAAACACGTCCATCAAACTTGTCTTCTTCTAAACGTGAGTTTGTCCAAACTAGAATTAAACACGTCCATCAAACTTGTCTCCTTCTAAACGTGACTTTGTCCAAACTAGAATTAAACACGTCCATCAAACTTGTCTCCTTCTAAACGTGACTTTGTCCAAACTAGAATTAAACACGTCCATCAAACTTGTCTCCTTCTAAACGTGAGTTTGTCCAAACTAGAATTAAACACGTCCATCAAACTTGTCTCCTTCTAAACGTGACTTTGTCCAAACTAGAATTAAACACGTCCATCAAACTTGTCTCCTTCTAAACGTGACTTTGTCCAAACTAGAATTAAACACGTCCATCAAACTTGTCTCCTTCTAAACGTGACTTTGTCCAAACTAGAATTAAACACGTCCATCAAACTTGTCTTCTTCTAAACGTGACTTTGTCCAAACTAGAATTAAACACGTCCATCAAACTTGTCTTCTTCTAAACGTGACTTTGTCCAAACTAGAATTAATCAATCAATCAATCAATCAATCAATGTTTATTTATATAGCCCTAAATCACAAGTGTCTCAAAGGGCTGTACAAGCCACAACGACATCCTCGGTACAGAGCCCACATACGGGCAAGGAAAAACTCACCCCAGTGGGACGTCGGTGAATGACTATGAGAAACCTTGGAGAGGACCGCATATGTGGGTAACCCCCCCCTCTAGGGGAGACCGAAAGCAATGGATGTCGAGTGGGTCTGACATAACATTGTGAAAGTCCAGTCCACAGTGGATCCAACACATCAGCGGGAGTCCAGTCCACAGCGGGGCCAACAGGAAACCATCCCGAGCAGAGACGGGTCAGCAGCGCAGAGATGTCCCCAACCGATGCACAGGCTAGTGGTCCACCCGGGGTCCCGACTCTGGACAGCCAGCACTTCATCCATGGCCACCGGACCTATGCAACTCCCCCTCGCAAGGGACAGGGGAGAAGAGGAGAGAAGAAAAGAAACGGCAGATCAACCGGTCTAAAAAAGGGGGGTCTATTTAAAGGCTAGATTATACAAATGAGTTTTAAGATGGGACTTAAATGCTTCTACTGAGGTAGCATCTCTAACTGTTACCGCTCTATAGCCCGCAGACTTTTTTTTGGCTCTGGGAATCACTAATAAGCCGGAGTTCTTTGAACGCAGATTTCTTGCCGGGACATATGGTACAATACAATCGGCGAGATAGGCTGGAGCTAAACCGTGTAGTATTTCATACGTAAGTAGTAAAACCTTAAAGTCGCATCTTAAGTGCACAGGAAGCCAGTGCAAGTGAGCCAGTATAGGCGTAATATGATCAAACTTTCTTGTTTTTGTCAAAAGCCTTGCAGCCGCATTTTGTACCAACTGTAATCTTTTAATGCTAGACATAGGGAGACCCAAAAATAATACGTTACAGTAATCGAGACGAGACGTAACGAACGCATGAATAATGATCTCAGCGTCGCTAGTGGACAAGATGGAACGAATTTTAGCGATATTACGGAGATGAAAGAAGGCCGTTTTAGTAACACTCTTAATGTGTGACTCAAACGAGAGAGTTGGGTGGAAGATAATACCCAGATTCTTTACCGAGTCTCCTTGTTTAATTGTTTGGTTGTCAAATGTTAAGGTGGTATTATTAAATAGATGTTGGTGTCTAGCAGGACCGATAATCAGCATTTCCCTTTTCTTAGCGTTGAGTTGCAAAAAGTTAGCGGACATCCATTGTTTAATTTCATTAAGACACGCCTCCAGCTGACTACAGTCCGGCGTGTTGGTCAGCTTTAGGGGCATGTAGAGTTGAGTGTCATCAGCATAACAGTGAAAGCTAACACCGTACTTGCGTATGATGTCACCCAGCGGCAGCATGTAAATACTAAAGAGTGCAGGGCCAAGAACCGAACCCTGGGGAACTCCGCACGTTACCTTGACATAGTCCGAGGTCACATTGTTATGGGAGACGCACTGCATCCTGTCAGTAAGATAAGAGTTAAACCAAGACAAGGCTAAGTCTGACATACCAATACGTGTTTTGATACGCTCTAATAAAATATTATGATCGACGGTATGGAAAGCGGCGCTAAGATCAAGAAGCAGCAACATAGATGACGCATCAGAATCCATCGTTAGCAATAGATCATTAGTCATTTTTGCGAGGGCTGTCTCCGTAGAGTGATTTGCCCTGAAACCGGATTGAAAAGGTTCACAGAGATTGTTAGTCACTAAGTGTTCATTTAGCTGCTGTGCAACAATTTTTTCGAGAATTTTGGAAATAAACGGAAGGTGGGAGACCGGTCGGTAGTTTACCATGAGGTCAGGATCGAGGTTAGGTCTTTTGAGCAGAGGATGAATAGCCGCTTTTTTTAATTGTAGGGGAACAGTGCCGGAGGAAAGTGATAAGTTTATAATATTTAACACTGATGGACCTAATAATACAAACAGTTCCTTGATAAGTTTCCCAGGAAGTGGGTCAAGTAAACATGTTGTTTGTTTTATCCCACTTACACGCTGTAATAATTCCTCTAATGTTATTTAATCAAAAATAGAGAGACTATTTTGGAGGGCAGTGTCCGTCGTATATACAGTCGTATTTGTGTTAATAGAGCCCAGTTGTAGCTGGGATGCGTTGTCTTTAATCTCCTTTCTAATGAGTTCAATTTTCTTATTAAAGAAATTCATAAAATCATCTGCCGAGTGGGTGGAGCTACTGGGAGGAGTCCCTTGTTGGGTTAGCGATGCTACTGTACTAAACAGAAATTTAGGATCGTTTTTGTTGAGGCGGATGAGATTTGAGTAGTATTTAGCTTTAGCTAAGGTAAGCATGCGTTTATAAGTTATTAAACTATCACTCCATGCTTGATGGAAAACCTCAAGTTTAGTCACGCGCCATTTGCGTTCCAGTTTTCTACATGATAATTTATGAGCTCTAATTTCTTCTGTAAACCATGGGGTGCGCCTTTTAGGGGCCCTTTTTTGCTTTAGCGGTGCTATACTATCAATAATTTCGCGCAAGGCATCGTCAAAGTTGTTAGTGAGGTTATCAATAGAGCCGACATAATTTGGGAATGGTGCCATTACCGAAGGCAGTAGGTCAGCAAGAGTCATCGTTGTGGCAGCATTAATTTTGCGGCCGCTATAGCAGTTATTATTATTATTAGCTTGTTGACAATGAGTCAAAACTTCAAATTTTATAAGGTAATGATCGGACATTACTTTAGTATATGGAAGTATCATAACTTTGGAGGTGGTGACACCCCTGACAAGCACTAGATCTATTGTATTACCGTTGCGATGCGTGGGTTCATGTATTATTTGTGCAAGACCACAGCTATCAATTATGGTTTGGAGCGCCATGCACTGAGGGTCCGATGGGGTATTCATATGGATATTAAAGTCCCCCATTATGATTATATTGTCGGCGTGCGTCACTAGATCAGCAACGAACTCTGAGAATTCACTGATAAAGTCCGAATAGGGCCCAGGGGGGCGGTAGATAACAGCCAGGTCGAGAGGTAGCGGTGTGACAGACCTCATAGTAAGCACCTCAAACGATTTATATTTATTATTTAGGTTAGGGGTAAGGTTGAAATTTTCATTGTATATTAGTGCGACACCCCCTCCCCTTTTAAGAGGACGGGCAACATGCGCATTCGTATAGTTAGGAGGAGATGCCGCATTGAGCGCAAAAAATTCGTCTGGTTTGAGCCAGGTTTCGCTAAGACCAATGACGTTAAGATTGTTGTCTCTAATGACCTCATTAACTAATAACGCCTTGGGAGACAGTGATCTTATGTTTAAAAAGCCCATATTATAGGTATTGGGCTGTTTTGACAAGTTTTTGTTAAGATTATCCGTAGTGGCAATATTAACAATGTTGCGTTTATTATGTGTAGTGCACTTTAAATAGTTTCGACCATATCTAGGAATTGATATGACGGGAATTTTCCGATTGTTTGCTTGGTGCTGCAATAGACTGGACATATCATAATTTGCCACCTCAGTAGAATGCATGTCCACCTCTGACACAGACACAACAGAAAAAACATTATGTGAATTGTGTATTATTCTAAGAGAATTGCTATGCGTACATGGATTATCCAGCCTGGCGCTGGCTAGTTCTAGCTTAACTGACTCCTCACCCGGACTAACAGACATTGTAATTGCCTGTGACCGGGCTTGCTCTAGTGTAGTCAGTCAAGTGAGACTTAAATAGTAGTCTATGTTTCTAGCCAGGATGATGGCGCCTTCCTGGTTAGGGTGAAGGCCGTCTCTCATCAGCAAGCCTGGTTTGCCCCAGAAAGAGGGCCAGTTATCAATAAACGTTAGTCCCTGTTGCCTACAGAGGCTAGCCAGCCACTTGTTAAGCGAGACTAATCTGCTATATCTCTCATCATTGCCTCTCGCAGGCAGGGGGCCAGAGACAATTACTCGATGCCTGGACATCTTTCTGGCGAGATCACAAGTCCTGGCTATGTTTCTCTTTGTAATCTCTGACTGTCTCATTCTAGTGTCATTGGAGCCAACGTGTACAACTATATTCGCATAATTAGTGGTGCGATTAGCCTGTCGTACGTGTTTACTAGGCCTGTTGCGAGTTAGCTCCCTAAGATTAGCTTCAATGTCAGGTGCTCTGGCCCCAGGGATACGCTTTACTGTGGCTGGTTTGCTAAGCTTTATGTTTCGGGTGATGGAGTCCCCTATGACTAAGGTGTGGTGCCCGGTAGACTGGGGTGTAGGACTAGCTAAAGAGCTAAATCTATTATGCGTCTCAACCGGTACACCGTAGCTTGTAGGCCACTTAGGACTGCTACAAGCTGGGCTAGTTAGCTCGCTACAGCTAACGCTAGCAGATGTGTCCGCAACATCTAAAGTTACGACATTACTCTGCTCTAACTGGCGGGCACGGCCCTCTCCGTGAGTATGGTGCAAGACGCGCAGGAAGCCATTACTCACAGTGTTTTCTGTCACCGAGTGAAGTTCCTGCTGTCCTCAGGGAAGTGGTCGCGGTCTGCGGGAGTAGCTTCCTACTTACCTTCTGACCGGTGCTGCCTTTCTCCGCGCTAGCTAGCTGAGGAAAGGGTGGTGGGGATTAAACACGTCCATCAAACTTGTCTCCTTCTAAACGTGACTTTGTCCAAACTAGAATTAAACACGTCCATCAAACTTGTCTCCTTCTAAACGTGACTTTGTCCAAACTAGAATTAAACACGTCCATCAAACTTGTCTCCTTCTAAACGTGACTTTGTCCAAACTAGAATTAAACACGTCCATCAAACTTGTCTCCTTCTAAACGTGACTTTGTCCAAACTAGAATTAAACACGTCCATCAAACTTGTCTCCTTCTAAACGTGACTTTGTCCAAACTAGAATTAAACACGTCCATCAAACTTGTCTCCTTCTAAACGTGACTTTGTCCAAACTAGAATTAAACACGTCCATCAAACTTGTTAAACGTGCACATTTTTGAATGATGTACGCAGTGATTTGTTTGCATTTGAATGAGCTGGTTAGCACATTTAATAAGTTGAAGCCTTACATTTCTACGAGTACAATGAGTGTTCAATGTCAACTTTGTCTGAAGTTCTGTTGGTGATTTTATTTGACGGAACTGTGCACGTAATTAAGGCAGGTTGTTTGCAGTAGTGAGGACTCTGTGCACTGCGCATGCGTACAACGACGGCCGTCTTGTCAGACTATTTGTGGTATTTTCCTAGTGATGAAAACATTGCAACTCTGCATTTGTTGTGTTTATTAATCCTCATCAGATGAGGTTGTTTCCATTTTCCAAAAGAGCCAATCGCATGTAACACTGCCTCCTCCTGGCCACAGGCGACATTACACACATGGTTTATGTAACACTGCCTCCTCCTGGCCACAGGCGACATTACACACATGGTTTATGTAACACTGCCTCCTCCTGGCCACAGGCGACATTACACACATGGTTTATGTAACACTGCCTCCTCCTGGCCACAGGCGACATTACACACATTGTTTATGTAACACTGCCTCCTCCTGAAAAAAAAGAGATGAGCTCTTTAATTATGTCACACATTCCTAATTATCTTGATAATGAAAGTATTAACGACATCAAATGTCTTCAGAAGGTGAAAAGAGATCCAAAGTTGGGATTGTGACTATTTGAGATCAGGACAAGTCCAATCTTAGACAACACAAAGTTTTGCTAAGATATTAAATCACAATTGGGACAGGATCAAACATTATAGATGAAATAAAAACTATTGTCAAATGGAACTAGAGCTTGTGTAGTTCCATTGTGTACTCTTTGGGGTTGGTGCATTGGCTCGTTAGTTAATTGGATAATATTACAAGCTCAGAATGGGACTCCAAATGTGTTAAGCTGCTGTGCCTGGTCACACAGGAAGTGGACACAGAAGAATTTCACAATAAGAGTTTGTGTAATGTTGCAGAAGGATGGGAGAGTCTCGACTCATCGTTGAGGAGATGCTGGCGCTTTGTCTCCAGCGAATGGCATTCGAAGAAAGTGCGAGGACCACTGAGCTTGGTGAGTCTGCCCAATCATGTCTTAGTCAAACATTCATAGTTCATTCTTTAAAAAGTGTGAGTCTGCCCAATCATGTCTTAGTCAAACATTCATAGTTCATTCTTTAAAAAGTGTGAGTCTGCCCAATCATGTCTTAGTCAAACATTCATATTTCATTCTTTAAAAAGTGTGAGTCTGCCCAATCATGTCTTAGTCAAACATTCATAGTTCATTCTTTAAAAAGTGTGAGTCTGCCCAATCATGTCTTAGTCAAACATTCATAGTTCATTCTTTAAAATGTGTGAGTCTGCCCAATCATGTCTTAGTCAAACATTCATAGTTCATTCTTTAAAAAGTGCGAGTCTGCCCAATCATGTCTTAGTCAAACATTCAAAGTTCATTCTTTAAAAAGTGTGAGTCTGCCCAATCATGTCTTAGTCAAACATTCATAGTTCATTCTTTAAAAAGTGTGAGTCTGCCCAATCATGTCTTAGTCAAACATTCATAGTTCATTCTTTAAAAAGTGTGAGTCTGCCCAATCATGTCTTAGTCAAACATTCATATTTCATTCTTTAAAAAGTGTGAGTCTGCCCAATCATGTCTTAGTCAAACATTCATAGTTCATTCTTTAAAAAGTGTGAGTCTGCCCAATCATGTCTTAGTCAAACATTCATAGTTCATTCTTTAAAATGTGTGAGTCTGCCCAATCATGTCTTAGTCAAACATTCATAGTTCATTCTTTAAAAAGTGCGAGTCTGCCCAATCATGTCTTAGTCAAACATTCAAAGTTCATTCTTTAAAAAGTGTGAGTCTGCCCAATCATGTCTTAGTCAAACATTCATAGTTCATTCTTTAAAAAGTGTGAGTCTGCCCAATCATGTCTTAGTCAAACATTCATAGTTCATTCTTTAAAAAGTGTGAGTCTGCCCAATCATGTCTTAGTCAAACATTCATAGTTCATTCTTTAAAAAGTGTGAGTCTGCCCAATCATGTCTTAGTCAAACATTCATAGTTCATTCTTTA
Organism: Entelurus aequoreus; assembly: GCF_033978785.1. NCBI lineage: Eukaryota > Metazoa > Chordata > Actinopteri > Syngnathiformes > Syngnathidae > Entelurus > Entelurus aequoreus. The sequence goes on from NC_084751.1 coordinate 5,992,830, forward strand.
AAAAGTGTGAGTGTGCCCAATCATGTCTTAGTCAAACATTCATAGTTCATTCTTTAAAAAGTGTGAGTCTGCCCAATCATGTCTTAGTCAAACATTCAAAGTTCATTCTTTAAAAAGTGTGAGTCTGCCCAATCATGTCTTAGTCAAACATTCAAAGTTCATTCTTTAAAAAGTGTGAGTCTGCCCAATCATGTCTTAGTCAAACATTCAAAGTTCATTCTTTAAAAAGTGTGAGTCTGCCCAATCATGTCTTAGTCAAACATTCAAAGTTCATTCTTTAAAAAGTGTGAGTCTGCCCAATCATGTCTTAGTCAAACATTCAAAGTTCATTCTTTAAAAAGTGTGAGTCTGCCCAATCATGTCTTAGTCAAACATTCAAAGTTCATTCTTTAAAAAGTGTGAGTCTGCCCAATCATGTCTTAGTCAAACATTCAAAGTTCATTCTTTAAAAAGTGTGAGTCTGCCCAATCATGTCTTAGTCAAACATTCAAAGTTCATTCTTTAAAAAGTGCGAGGACCACTGAGCTTGGTGAGTCTGCCCAATCATGTCTTAGTCGCAAACATTCAAAGTTCATTCTCTAAAAGACGACTACACTTGTTGAAATACTTGCTGGATTTGCCGCCTGAATTCACCCAAAATCATTTGGACGCGGTGACGTGTACTCGGGGGCGGAGCACCAAATTCTGGGCCCCATAAACAAGAGCCCTAAAGAGTGGGAGGGGGGCCAAAACACACACAGGTGAGGGAATCCATGTCCAGCACTTCTCTTCACGCTTCTTCCGGGTGGGGATGACGTCATTACGCAACATGGAAGCGGCCGCTCGCAACAATCACAAACATTTGACAAGAAAAGATTGCAACAGCGCTACTTGTGCTCGTTCTAAGGCCGCTAGTTCATCAAGATATGGCTTGGCTTTACCCAAACACCTTTACTTCATCAAGATATGGCTTGGCTTTACCCAAACACCTTTACTTCATCAAGATATGGCTTGGCTTTAAGGATAAATAAACAGCTACTACAATAACACATGCATTATGCTGTGTAAAAGGATAAATAAACACCTACTACAATAACACATGCATTATGCTGTGTAAAAGGATAAATAAACACCTACTACAATAACACATGCATTATGCTGTGTAAAAGGATAAATAAACACCTACTACAATAACACATGCATTATGCTGTGTAAAAGGATAAATAAACACCTACTACAATAACACATGCATTATGCTGTGTAAAAAGATAAATATGTATTTTAAGCACTCTACAGCAAACTAGCTCACTATGCTAACATTCACTTCACAGTATGAAATCATGGACTGACTTTTGGCCATAAAACATCCCAAATGACATCTCAGCCAACAAATAATACAACACAGTCCAATATTCCCATGCTACTCAACGATACATAGCGATGATACTTTGTTTGGCATGAGAACGATGCATAGCGACGATACTTTGTTTGGCCTGAGAAAGATGCATAGCGATGATACTTTGTTTGGCATGAGAACGATGCATAGCGATGATACTTTGTTTGGCATGAGAACGATGCATAGCGATGATACTTTGTTTGGCATGAGAACGATGCATAGCAATAATACTTTGTTTGGCATGAGAAAGATGCATAGCGATGATACTTTGTTTGGCATGAGAACGATGCTTAGCGATGATACTTTGTTTGGCCTGAGAACGATCCATAGCGATGATACTTTGTTTGGCATGAGAACGATACATAGCGATGATACTTTGTTTGGCATGAGAAGGATGCATAGCGATGATACTTTGTTTGGCATGAGAAGGATGCATGAGAATGATACTTTGTTTGGCATGAGAAGGATGCATAGTGATGATACTTTGTTTGGCATGAGAAGGATGCATAGTGATGATACTTTGTTTGGCATGAGAATGATACTTTGTTTGGCATGAGAAGGATGCATAGTGATGATACTTTGTTTGGCATGAGAATGATACTTTGTTTGGCATGAGAAGGATGCATAGTGATGATACTTTGTTTGGCATGAGAATGATACTTTGTTTGGCATGAGAAGGATGCATAGTGATGATACTTTGTTTGGCATGAGAATGATACATAGCGGTGATACTGATAATTGAGCAGATGTTTGCAAAGTGGCTTAAAGGAGACCTGGGAGGAAGTCCTTGTTGTGCACTGCTGTAGACTAGGCAACGCTGCCCCCCGCTGTCCAAAGGAGGAAGTGCACCTCACACAGTGAACTTCAACACATTTCTTCTTAATACTTTCAACAAAGTAGACATAACAAATACGCTGAAACATCTGAACACACAACATGTCATAATTATACATCTTTTCTAAGCGCTCTCAGCAGCAGTAACGCTAGCTACTAACACTCATCCATCCATCCATCCCTTTTCTACCGCTTATTCCTTTCGGGGTCACCACCTAACCCTATTATTTGTTCAATTCAAATACGAAGAATCCCCTAGAAAGGGCAATTTGACCTCCAGGATGGTCAGATGAAAGCACACAGGGAGAGGGCGAGGGACTACTAAGTCAAGATGAGAGAGGGCGAGGGACTACTAAGTCAAGATGAGAGAGGGCGAGGGACTACTAAGTCAAGATGAGAGAGGGCGAGGGACTACCAAGTCAAGATGAGAGAGGGCGAGGGACTACCAAGTCAAGATGAGAGAGGGCGAGGGACTACCAAGTCAAGATGAGAGAGGGCGAGGGACTACCAAGTCAAGATGAGAGAGGGCGAGGGACTACGAAGTCAAGATGAGAGAGGGCGAGGGACTACGAAGTCAAGATGAGAGAGGGCGAGGGACTACCAAGTCAAGATGAGAGAGGGCGAGGGACTACGAAGTCAAGATGAGAGAGGGCGAGGGACTACGAAGTCAAGATGAGAGAGGGCGAGGGACTACTTAGTCAAGATGAGAGAGGACGAGGGACTACTAAGTCAAGATGAGAGAGGGCGAGGGACTACTTAGTCAAGATGAGAGAGGGCGAGGGACTACTTAGTCAAGATGAGAGAGGACGAGGGACTACTAAGTCAAGATGAGAGAGGGCGAGGGACTACCAAGTCAAGATGAGAGAGGGCGAGGGACTACGAAGTCAAGATGAGAGAGGGCGAGGGACTACGAAGTCAAGATGAGAGAGGGCGAGGGACTACTTAGTCAAGATGAGAGAGGACGAGGGACTACTAAGTCAAGATGAGAGAGGGCGAGGGACTACTTAGTCAAGATGAGAGAGGGCGAGGGACTACTTAGTCAAGATGAGAGAGGACGAGGGACTACTAAGTCAAGATGAGAGAGGGCGAGGGACTACCAAGTCAAGATGAGAGAGGGCGAGGGACTACCAAGTCAAGATGAGAGAGGGCGAGGGACTACCAAGTCAAGATGAGAGAGGGCGAGGGACTACCAAGTCAAGATGAGAGAGGGCGAGGGACTACCAAGTCAAGATGAGAGAGGGCGAGGGACTACGAAGTCAAGATGAGAGAGGGCGAGGGACTACTAAGTCAAGATGAGAGAGGGCGAGGGACTACTAAGTCAAGATGAGAGAGGGCGAGGGACTACTAAGTCAAGATGAGAGAGGGCGAGGGACTACGAAGTCAAGATGAGAGAGGGCGAGGGACTACCAAGTCAAGATGAGAGAGGGCGAGGGACTACGAAGTCAAGATGAGAGAGGGCGAGGGACTACTAAGTCAAGATGAGAGAGGGCGAGGGACTACGAAGTCAAGATGAGAGAGGGCGAGGGACTACCAAGTCAAGATGAGAGAGGGCGAGGGACTACCAAGTCAAGATGAGAGAGGGCGAGGGACTACTAAGTCAAGATGAGAGAGGGCGAGGGACTACTAAGTCAAGATGAGAGAGGGCGAGGGACTACGAAGTCAAGATGAGAGAGGGCGAGGGACTACCAAGTCAAGATGAGAGAGGGCGAGGGACTACGAAGTCAAGATGAGAGAGGGCGAGGGACTACGAAGTCAAGATGAGAGAGGGCGAGGGACTACGAAGTCAAGATGAGAGAGGGCGAGGGACTACTTAGTCAAGATGAGAGAGGACGAGGGACTACTTAGTCAAGATGAGAGAGGACGAGGGAGTACTAAGTCAAGATGAGAGAGGACGAGGGAGTACTAAGTCAAGATGAGAGAGGGCGAGGGACTACGAAGTCAAGATGAGAGAGGGCGAGGGACTACAAAGTCAAGATGAGAGAGGGCGAGGGACTACGAAGTCAAGATGAGAGAGGACGAGGGACTACTAAGTCAAGATGAGAGAGGACGAGGGACTACTAAGTCAAGATGAGAGAGGGCGAGGGACTACGAAGTCAAGATGAGAGAGGACGAGGGACTACTAAGTCAAGATGAGAGAGGGCGAGGGACTACTAAGTCAAGATGAGAGAGGGCGAGGGACTACGAAGTCAAGATGAGAGAGGACGAGGGACTACTAAGTCAAGATGAGAGAGGGCGAGGGACTACTAAGTCAAGATGAGAGAGGGCGAGGGACTACTAAGTCAAGATGAGAGAGGTATTCTGACTGGCTCTGAGTACTTGCTCCAGTTCACGTCTGCCGCCAGACCAATGCCACTGAGCAGAGACTAAGTTTGTGGTGAAAAGCTTGCATGTATTTGCTACAGTAGGTAAATGTTCAGTCATGATGTTGTACAGACCAATGCCACTGAGCAGAGACTAAGTTTGTGGTCCAAAGACTAAGTTTGTGGTGAAAAGACTAAGTTTGTGGTGAAAAGCTTGCATGTATTTGCTGAATGTTCAGTCATGATGTCATACAGGTGAAAGTCCAATTACAATATGCTGGAAAGTCCATTCATGCTGAAGTCATAGAGAAGTTTCTAAAGCACAAAAAATAGGACTAAAGTGGTTTCATTTGCACTTTCATTTTAATGTTAGTTTTGTTAAACATTTTTATTGTTACCATAACATAATTTTATGAAAAAAAGATTATTTGAGTCCCTTCAGTTTATTTGGTTAGTACTAATTTTTCTAATCAGCCTGACCTAAGCCTAAAGTTTGTGTTTAATAATCTTTGTGATGAGCACATTTGTATTATCATTTAACAAGGTCATCAGCTGTTAGGAGGTTTGATATCATTGTTGAGTGTCATCCAAATCAGGAGTAAGATGACTAATTCAGTGTTAATATTGGAGTGGGCCCCGGGCCCCTCTGTAGTGGAAAATTTGTGTCCCCGGTTGGAAAAGGTTAAGAAGCAATATTGGACTAAACATAACTTGGAATCAGAACAAAGTGTAAGGTTGGAACTCCTATTTGAAATGTTGTCATGGAAATACACAGGAAGAAGAAGAAATGACATTCTAGAGAACCTTTAAAGGAGTAGAAGAAGAAATTACATTCTAGATAACCTTTAAAGGAGTAGAAGAAGAAATGACATTCTAGAGAACCTTTAAAGGAGTAGAAGAAGAAATGACATTCTAGAGAACCTTTAAAGGAGTAGAAGAAGAAATGACATTCTAGATAACCTTTAAAGGAGTAGAAGAAGAAATGACATTCTAGATAACCTTTAAAGGAGTAGAAGAAGAAATGACATTCTAGAGAACCTTTTAAAGGAGTAGAAGAAGAAATGACATTCTAGAGAACCTTTAAAGGAGTAGAAGAAGAAATGACATTCTAGAGAACCTTTAAAGGAGTAGAAGAAGAAATGACATTCTAGAGAACCTTTAAAGGAGTAGAAGAAGAAATGACATTCTAGATAACCTTTAAAGGAGTAGAAGAAGAAATGACATTCTAGATAACCTTTAAAGGAGTAGAAGAAGAAATGACATTCTAGAGAACCTTTTAAAGGAGTAGAAGAAGAAATGACATTCTAGAGAACCTTTTAAAGGAGTAGAAGAAGAAATGACATTCTAGAGAACCTTTAAAGGAGTAGAAGAAGAAATGACATTCTAGAGAACCTTTAAAGTAGTAGAAGAAGAAATGACATTCTAGATAACCTTTAAAGGAGTAGAAGAAGAAATGACATTCTAGATAACCTTTAAAGGAGTAGAAGAAGAAATGACATTCTAGAGAACCTTTTAAAGGAGTAGAAGAAGAAATGACATTCTAGAGAACCTTTTAAAGGAGTAGAAGAAGAAATGACATTCTAGAGAACCTTTAAAGGAGTAGAAGAAGAAATGACATTCTAGAGAACCTTTAAAGGAGTAGAAGAAGAAATGACATTCTAGAGAACCTTTAAAGGAGTAGAAGAAGAAATGACATTCTAGAGAACCTTTAAAGGAGTAGAAGAAGAAATGACATTCTAGAGAACCTTTTAAAGGAGTAGAAGAAGAAATGACATTCTAGAGAACCTTTAAAGGAGTAGAAGAAGAAATGACATTCTAGAGAACCTTTAAAGGAGTAGAAGAAGAAATGACATTCTAGAGAACCTTTAAAGGAGTAGAAGAAGAAATGACATTCTAGAGAACCTTTAAAGGAGTAGAAGAAGAAATGACATTCTAGAGAACCTTTAAAGAAGTAGAAGAAGAAATGACATTCTAGAGAACCTTTAAAGGAGTAGAAGAAGAACTGACATTCTAGAGAACCTTTAAAGAAGTAGAAGAAGAAATGACATTCTAGAGAACCTTTAAAGGAGTAGAAGAATAAATGACATTCTAGAGAACCTTTAAAGAAGTAGAAGAAGAAATGACATTCTAGAGAACCTTTAAAGAAGTAGAAGACATAAATGTAGAATTAGAGGTGACATTCTAGATAACCTTCAGCATTTGACGTTCAGAGTTCATGGAAGTGGTGAACAACTTTGAGAGCTTCCGGAAGCGATGGCTGCATGCGGAGTTGGAGATGAAGAAGTACAAGGAGCTGCTGGTCAAGTCGGATGTGGCTAAAGCTGCTCTGGAGGTCAAACTGAAACACGCCCGCAACCAGCTGGACGTGGAAATGAAGAAGCGCTACAAGATGGAGGGCGACTACCATTACCTGGCAAGGAACTTTCTTTCTTCACCCAACTCAGCTGCTGGAATCTTTGCTTCCAAAAAACACCTGAACCTTGCTCTGTGCTGACTTTATCTGTCAGCGCTGAGATGAATGCTTTTATTTTGACAGCAGCGGCAGATGCAGCTCATGTGCGACATCCTGGTTCACGACAGCAAATCCAGCGCGTGTTTGAACGAGGAGCAGAAATCTCTTCTGGCCACCTTCGACCACAAAGGACCCAACGTGACTCTGCAGCGCAGCAGCAAGCGGTGACTTGACCAGGGTGGGACCCTTTCAAAGTAAAAGTTGCATAAATGAACTCTTTCTGCTTCAGATTGTCTGCGATCGATGAGTCGTCCTTCTTGTCGCACTCCGACATCAGCTACGACCGGACAGATGACGACATGGTAAAGTTGTGATCGCACACTTCTTCAGGTCACTAAGCTGGTCTTCTTGGACTTTTTAGGACCTGGACTCTACTGTCATCAAACCTCTGCGCTCGCGTGCGCGAGAGAGGAGGGTAATCTAACCTTCCCGCTGACCGGCTTGACACCAAACAGGAAGTTGTCAAACAATTCCAAATGTTTCTCTGCTTCTAGCGCACGTCCATGAATGTCAGCCTTGCCGCTCCCGTAGGAAGACTCGGGCGAGGCGGCAATATTTCTGCCGAGCTCCTGGAGTCCAAAACTGTGGGGAAGGTAGGAAACCAAAATATGAGGACTATAACTGTTGCAACAACTGTACATATCTACATACATATACACACACATATATCGTCAATATGTATGTGGGTGAAACTAATATATGAGGACTATAACTGTTGCAACAACTGTACATATCTACATACATATACACACACATATATCGTCAATATGTATGTGGGTGGAACTAATATATGAGGACAATAACTGTTGCAACAACTGTACATATCTACATACATATACACACATATATTGTCAATATGTATGTGGGTGGAACTAATATATGAGGACAATAACTGTTGCAACAACTGTACATATCTACATACATATACACACACATATATCGTCAATATGTATGTGGGTGGAACTAATATATGAGGACAATAACTGTTGCAACAACTGTACATATCTACATACATATACACACATATATTGTCAATATGTATGTGGGTGAAACTAATATATGAGGACAATAACTGTTGCAACAACTGTACATATCTACATACATATACACACATATATTGTCAATATGTATGTGGGTGGAACTAATATATGAGGACAATAACTGTTGCAACAACTGTACATATCTACATACATATACACACATATATTGTCAATATGTATGTGGGTGGAACTAATATATGAGGACAATAACTGTTGCAACAACTGTACATATACACACATATATCGTCAATATGTATGTGGGTGGAACTAATATATGAGGACAATAACTGTTGCAACAACTGTACATATCTACATACATATACACACATATATTGTCAATATGTATGTGGGTGAAACTAATATATGAGGACAATAACTGTTGCAACAACTGTACATATCTACATACATATACACACACATATATCGTCAATATGTATGTGGGTGGAACTAATATATGAGGACAATAACTGTTGCAACAACTGTACATATCTACATACATATACACACATATATTGTCAATATGTATGTGGGTGGAACTAATATATGAGGACAATAACTGTTGCAACAACTATACATATCTACATACATATACACACATATATTGTCAATATGTATGTGGGTGGAACTAATATATGAGGACAATAACTGTTGCAACAACTGTACATATCTACATACATATACACACATATACTGTCAATATGTATGTGGGTGGAACTAATATATGAGGACAATAACTGTTGCAACAACTGTACATATCTACATACATATACACACATATATTGTCAATATGTATGTGGGTGAAACTAATATATGAGGACAATAACTGTTGCAACAACTGTACATATCTACATACATATACACACATATATTGTCAATATGTATGTGGGTGAAACTAATATGAGGACAATAACTGTTGCAACAACTGTACATATACACACATATATCGTCAATATGTATGTGGGTGGAACTAATATATGAGGACAATAACTGTTGCAACAACTGTACATATCTACATACATATACACACATATATTGTCAATATGTATGTGGGTGAAACTAATATGAGGACAATAACTGTTGCAACAACTGTACATATACACACATATATCGTCAATATGTATGTGGGTGGAACTAATATATGAGGACAATAACTGTTGCAACAACTGTACATATCTACATACATATACACACATATATTGTCAATATGTATGTGGGTGAAACTAATATATGAGGACAATAACTGTTGCAACAACTGTACATATCTACATACATATACACACATATATTGTCAATATGTATGTGGGTGGAACTAATATATGAGGACAATAACTGTTGCAACAACTGTACATATCTACATACATATACACACATATATTGTCAATATGTATGTGGGTGGAACTAATATATGAGGACAATAACTGTTGCAACAACTGTACATATCTACATACATATACACACATATATTGTCAATATGTATGTGGGTGGAACTAATATGAGGACAATAACTGTTGCAACAACTGTACATATACACACATATATCGTCAATATGTATGTGGGTGGAACTAATATATGAGGACAATAACTGTTGCAACAACTATACATATCTACATACATATACACACATATATCGTCAATATGTATGTGGGTGGAACTAATATATGAGGACAATAACTGTTGCAACAACTGTACATATCTACATACATATACACACATATATTGTCAATATGTATGTGGGTGAAACTAATATGAGGACAATAACTGTTGCAACAACTGTACATATACACACATATATCGTCAATATGTATGTGGGTGGAACTAATATATGAGGACAATAACTGTTGCAACAACTATACATATCTACATACATATACACACATATATCGTCAATATGTATGTGGGTGGAACTAATATATGAGGACAATAACTGTTGCAACAACTGTACATATCTACATACATATACACACATATATTGTCAATATGTATGTGGGTGAAACTAATATATGAGGACAATAACTGTTGCAACAACTGTACATATCTACATACATATACACACATATATTGTCAATATGTATGTGGGTGGAACTAATATATGAGGACAATAACTGTTGCAACAACTGTACATATCTACATACATATACACACATATATTGTCAATATGTATGTGGGTGGAACTAATATATGAGGACAATAACTGTTGCAACAACTGTACATATCTACATACATATACACACATATACTGTCAATATGTATGTGGGTGAAACTAATATATGAGGACAATAACTGTTGCAACAACTGTACATATCTACATACATATACACACATATATTGTCAATATGTATGTGGGTGAAACTAATATATGAGGACAATAACTGTTGCAACAACTGTACATATACACACATATATCGTCAATATGTATGTGGGTGGAACTAATATATGAGGACAATAACTGTTGCAACAACTGTACATATCTACATACATATACACACACATATATCGTCAATATGTATGTGGGTGGAACTAATATATGAGGACAATAACTGTTGCAACAACTGTACATATCTACATACATATACACACATATATCGTCAATATGTATGTGGGTGAAACTAATATATGAGGACAATAACTGTTGCAACAACTGTACATATACACACATATATCGTCAATATGTATGTGGGTGAAACTAATATATGAGGACAATAACTGTTGCAACAACTGTACATATCTACATACATATACACACATATATTGTCAATATGTATGTGGGTGAAACTAATATGAGGACAATAACTGTTGCAACAACTGTACATATCTACATACATATACACACATATATCGTCAATATGTATGTGGGTGGAACTAATATATGAGGACAATAACTGTTGCAACAACTGTACATATCTACATACATATACACACATATATTGTCAATATGTATGTGGGTGAAACTAATATATGAGGACAATAACTGTTGCAACAACTGTACATATCTACATACATATACACACATATACTGTCAATATGTATGTGGGTGAAACTAATATATGAGGACAATAACTGTTGCAACAACTGTACATATCTACATACATATACACACATATATCGTCAATATGTATGTGGGTGGAACTAATATATGAGGACAATAACTGTTGCAACAACTATACATATCTACATACATATACACACATATATTGTCAATATGTATGTGGGTGAAACTAATATATGAGGACAATAACTGTTGCAACAACTATACATATCTACATACATATACACACATATATTGTCAATATGTATGTGGGTGGAACTAATATATGAGGACAATAACTGTTGCAACAACTGTACATATCTACATACATATACACACATATATTGTCAATATGTATGTGGGTGAAACTAATATATGAGGACAATAACTGTTGCAACAACTGTACATATCTACATACATATACACACATATATTGTCAATATGTATGTGGGTGAAACTAATATGAGGACAATAACTGTTGCAACAACTGTACATATCTACATACATATACACACATATATTGTCAATATGTATGTGGGTGAAACTAATATATGAGGACAATAACTGTTGCAACAACTGTACATATCTACATACATATACACACATATATTGTCAATATGTATGTGGGTGGAACCAATATATGAGGACAATAACTGTTGCAACAACTGTACATATCTACATACATATACACACATATACTGTCAATATGTATGTGGGTGAAACTAATATATGAGGACAATAACTGTTGCAACAACTGTACATATCTACATACATATACACACATATATTGTCAATATGTATGTGGGTGGAACCAATATATGAGGACAATAACTGTTGCAACAACTGTACATATCTACATACATATACACACATATATCGTCAATATGTATGTGGGTGAAACTAATATATGAGGACAATAACTGTTGCAACAACTATACATATCTACATACATATACACACATATATTGTCAATATGTATGTGGGTGGAACTAATATATGAGGACAATAACTGTTGCAACAACTGTACATATCTACATACATATACACACATATATTGTCAATATGTATGTGGGTGGAACTAATATATGAGGACAATAACTGTTGCAACAACTGTACATATCTACATACATATACACACATATATTGTCAATATGTATGTGGGTGAAACTAATATATGAGGACAATAACTGTTGCAACAACTGTACATATCTACATACATATACACACATATATTGTCAATATGTATGTGGGTGGAACTAATATATGAGGACAATAACTGTTGCAACAACTATACATATCTACATACATATACACACATATATTGTCAATATGTATGTGGGTGGAACTAATATATGAGGACAATAACTGTTGCAACAACTGTACATATCTACATACATATACACACATATATCGTCAATATGTATGTGGGTGAAACTAATATATGAGGACAATAACTGTTGCAACAACTATACATATCTACATACATATACACACATATATTGTCAATATGTATGTGGGTGGAACTAATATATGAGGACAATAACTGTTGCAACAACTGTACATATCTACATACATATACACACATATATTGTCAATATGTATGTGGGTGGAACTAATATATGAGGACAATAACTGTTGCAACAACTGTACATATCTACATACATATACACACATATATTGTCAATATGTATGTGGGTGAAACTAATATATGAGGACAATAACTGTTGCAACAACTATACATATCTACATACATATACACACATATATTGTCAATATGTATGTGGGTGGAACTAATATATGAGGACAATAACTGTTGCAACAACTGTACATATCTACATACATATACACACATATATTGTCAATATGTATGTGGGTGAAACTAATATATGAGGACAATAACTGTTGCAACAACTGTACATATCTACATACATATACACACATATATTGTCAATATGTATGTGGGTGAAACTAATATGAGGACAATAACTGTTGCAACAACTGTACATATCTACATACATATACACACATATACTGTCAATATGTATGTGGGTGAAACTAATATATGAGGACAATAACTGTTGCAACAACTGTACATATCTACATACATATACACACATATATTGTCAATATGTATGTGGGTGAAACTAATATATGAGGACAATAACTGTTGCAACAACTGTACATATCTACATACATATACACACATATATTGTCAATATGTATGTGGGTGAAACTAATATATGAGGACAATAACTGTTTCAACAACTGTACATATCTACATACATATACACACATATATTGTCAATATGTATGTGGGTGAAACTAATATATGAGGACAATAACTGTTGCAACAACTGTACATATCTACATACATATACACACATATATTGTCAATATGTATGTGGGTGGAACTAATATATGAGGACAATAACTGTTGCAACAACTGTACATATACACACATATATTGTCAATATGTATGTGGGTGAAACTAATATATGAGGACAATAACTGTTGCAACAACTGTACATATCTACATACATATACACACATATATTGTCAATATGTATGTGGGTGAAAAGCAAACCATTCGAAAATGGTGCAAACGTTATTTCATGTTTCAATTGAACTTGAAATGTGAAAGTAATTAGTGACAAAGTCATGAGAAAGTTTTTATTTGTCATCATTTGCATCACATTTTCAAAGTGTTGATGAGCTGAAATGGTCATTTGTTAGTTGTGATGCTGTGTCAGTTGGACTTTGCCGGAAGAAAGGGAACATGCTTTATCAGTATCATCCCTCAAAGCTCACTTCCAAAAGCTGTGCCCTACAAAACGTCTTCCTTATTTCTGACGTCCTCATTTTCATTTCTAAAAACTTTGGAGTCTTTTTGACACTCCGCTCTTCAACGACTGATCAATTTAAAAGTACTATTGATTTTACTTTCATTTTAGTTTTCAGTATCAAATGGTTGAAGTCGGTCAAAAAGTTTGTGTATTCTAAGCAAATGAAGCACTTCAAATCTTTAGCGTTGGACTAAAAAGAAAGTTTCTTTGTTGCAAGTGGATCTATTGTCCTCCATGTTCTGCAGAGGTGTACTTATCACAAATGCTACTATTTAGTCACGTTTTCTTCTTCCTAAAAGAAACCAAACATTTGTTTTACAACAGTCCTTGACTTGATCCTCCTAAAGCAGCGGGTGCTTGCAAGCAGTGGAAGTAAACCTTTGAAAATGTTTGGAACTCAGGAGGTGGAGACCATGGTCAGGGCGTCGGTGCAGATCCCCGAGACTGGTGGTCAGGTTCCCTTGGCGGTCGGCGTCCTGCAGGAGGAAGCAGGCGGTTCCACGCAGGAGACTGCTGGAGGTTTGACAACATGGGCATTAAAAAACATGAACCCACAATAAAGCGAGGCAAAGTGCCTTGCTCAATGGCCACATGTTTTTGTTGATGATCCACAGAGCAAACGTCCGTGTGTGACCAAGTGCAGATGAGAAAACACCTCTTCCTCTCTAAGACGGTGAGTTCTCTTGGCCGGATCCCAACTTCCTGTTTCCTCAGCAGCTCCTTCCTCCCTCAGGTGATCCGCCCTGAGATGTGTCTGCCTTGCGGAAAAAGAATCCGCTTTGGCAAGATGGCGCTCAAGTGCAGAAAGTGCCGCACCGTCGCTCATCCCGAGTGCAAGGAGATGTGTGCTGAAAGCTGCCCTGACAGCGCGGCGCCAACAGGAAGTGCTCAAATGGTGAGCTCTTCTCCCTCAATGAGCGCCTGGCGAAGGCTGATCTTCTTCTCTCCCGACCAGGACTCGCTGGAGGCTTCGGCTCCTCCGAGTCATCCCAGGGTTCCTGCGCTGGTCATGGAGTGTGTGCGAGAGATCGAGAGGCGGGGCTTACAGGAGGTGAGCTCAGTGCCTCTGCTCAGCCTATGGGAGAGTCCAGACTGTCCTGTGCTTGCAGCGAGGACTCTACAGAGTTCCTGGTGGCGAGCGGCAGGTGAAGGAGTTGCGGGATCGCTTCCTGGCTGGAAAAACTCCGCTTCAGCTGGGGAAGGTTTCAGATATCCATGTGGTTTGTGGCGTCCTCAAAGATTTCCTGAGGAAGCTCAAAGAACCGCTGGTCACCTTCCGGCTCCATCGCAACTTCATGGAAGCTTCTGGTACGCTATTGGCCACGACCGCGCCATGATGTCATAACTTCAACCTGCTTCTTGTCAGAGATGAGCGACCAGCATCACTCGTCGGCCGCCATGTTTCAGGCCGTCGCTGAGCTGCCCAAGTCCAACCGAGACACGCTGGCCTTCCTCATGCTTCATTTCCACAAGTCAGTTCTTACACACTCTCCCCTTGTAAATATCATGTGCGTGTTTACTTCTGTGTGATATCATGTGCGATACAAGCAGTCCAGCCGCGTGTATGTGTGATATCATGTGCGACACAAGCAGTCCAGCAGCGTGTTTACTTCTGTGTGATATCATGTGCAATACAAGCAGTCCTGCAGCTTGTTTACTTGTGTGTGTGATATCATGTGCGATACAAGCAGTCCAGCAGGGTGTTTACTTCTGTGTGATATCATGTGCAATACAAGCAGTCCAGCAGCGTGTTTACTTGTGTGTGATATCATGTGCAATACAAGCAGTCCAGCAGCTTGTTTACTTGTGTGTGATATCATGTGCAATACAAGCAGTCCAGCAGCATGTTTACTTGTGTGTGATATCATGTGCAATACAAGCAGTCCAGCAGCGTGTTTACTTGTGTGTGATATCATGTGCAATACAAGCAGTCCAGCAGCTTGTTTACTTATGTGTGATATCATGTGCAATACAAGCAGTCCAGCAGCATGTTTACTTGTGTGTGATATCATGTGCAATACAAGCAGTCCAGCAGCATGTTTACTTGTGTGTGATATCATGTGCAATACAAGCAGGCCTGCAGAATGTTTGTGTGTGATATCATGTGCAATACAAGCAGTCAGCAGCTTGTTTACTTATGTGTGATATCATGTGCAATACAAGCAGTCCAGCAGCATGTTTACTTGTGTGATATCATGTGCGATACAAGCAGTCCAGCAGCTTGTTTACTTATGTGTGATATCATGTGCAATACAAGCAGTCCAGCAGCATGTTTACTTGTGTGATATCATGTGCGATACAAGCAGGCCTGCAGAATGTTAATGTATGTGATATCATGTGCAATACAAGCAGAGTGTTTACTTGTGTGTGTGATATCATGTTAAAGTAGCAATGATAGTCACACACACATTAGGTGTGGCGGAATTATTCTCTGCATTTGACCATCACCCTTGATCACCCCCTGGGAGGTGAGGGGAGCAGTGGGCAGTAGCGGTGGCCGCGCCCGGTGCGATACAAGCAGAGTGTTTACTTGTGCAAAAGTGGACAGACAGTTAAAATGTCCTCCAATAAACACACCATTTCTTCCATTTGACTGAAGTCATTTACAAGATGTAAACATGCTAGAGGAGCTAGCAGCTAGCACACAATAGCAGAATAATAAAAGGTGTCAACACAAACTAGTATCAAATAATTGTAGTTACATATTACTCACATACACTAGTGTATTAGAAAGTATCCCGTAACAAATGTGTCCGCATCATTCAAGTTGAATAAGTTGAACTTGATGAATTATTGTGACCACTAGGTGTCACCAAAGAACAATTACTACTCCACTTCAACTGAAAGACAGCATATACAGACAGTTAGTAATACATAGTTGAGTATTTTTCATGTTCTGTGTTTGACTCTTTTCACATTCCACACTCCTAAGTAACACAGCTGATATGAGAAGTCACCAAGACAATTTGATAGTAGTTTAGACAAGTAATCAGGATTTTTAGGAAAGGAACTCCTTCTTGAAACAGGAAGTCATCCTTGACTACTTCCTGTCCCTGTATTCAGGAGAGGAATACTTCAGTCCACAAAGCTTCTTACTTTCACTTTCAGGGTGATGCAGAGTCCTCCGTGTCAGATGGACCACAATAATCTGTCTCGGGTGTTTGGACCCACTCTGGTGGGACACGGCATGTCTGAACCCTCGCCGTCGACCATCTTGCAGGACACAAACGTGCAGCCCAAGGTCGGCGTCTTTTGGCCTGGACTCTTGTCTCCCTTCTTGACTCTTTGCTTGTTCAGGTCATCTGTCGCTTGTTGTCGCTCCCAGAAGACTACTGGAGGCGGGTCCTGAGTGTCCAGACTAAAACCCCGAACCTTGCCCAAGGTACGCTTTCAATTCTTCATGGTCTCCTTCCAACGCCTGCTAACAGGAAGTGTGTCTTCAGCTCGCTTCTTCAAGCCGCTAACGTCTCCTGAGCTGAAGAGCTACCAGGCCCTGGGCTCCAATCCGGGTCGCATCAAAAACTTGGCCAGTGCTTTCAGCAAGTAAGACGCTTGATGATGATGATGTCATCTTCCTGATCACTCACGTTGTGATGATGTCATCTTCCTGATCACTCACGTTGTGATGATGTCATCTTCCTGATCACTCACGTTGTGATGATGTCATCTTCCTGATCACTCACGTTATGATGATGTCATCTTCCTGATCACTCACGTTATGATGATGTCATCTTACTGATCACTCACGTTATGATGATGTCATCTTACTGATCACTCACGTTATGATGATGTCATCTTCCTGATCACTCACGTTGTGATGATGTCATCTTCCTGATCACTCACGTTATGATGATGTCATCTTCCTGATCACTCACATTATGTCATCTTACTGATCACTCACGTTATGATGATGTCATCTTCCTGATCACTCACGTTATGTCATCTTCCTGATCACTCACATTATGATGATGTCATCTTCCTGATCACTCACGTTATGATGATGTCATCTTCCTGATCACTCACGTTGTTATGTCATCTTCCTGATCACTCACATTATGATGTCATCTTACTGATCACTCACGTTAGGATGATGTCATCTTCCTGATCACTCACGTTATGATTTCATCTTCCTGATCACTCACGTTATGATGATGTCATCTTCCTGATCACTCACGTTATGATTTCATCTTCCTGATCACTCACGTTATGATGATGTCATCTTCCTGATCACTCACGTTATGATTTCATCTTCCTGATCACTCACGTTATGATGATTTCATCTTACTGATCACTCACGTTGTTATGTCATCTTCCTGATCACTCACATTATGATGATGTCATCTTCCTGATCACTCAAGTTATGATGTCATCTTCCTGATCACTCACGTTGTTACGTCATCTTCCTGATCACTCACATTATGATGTCATCTTCCTGATCACTCACGTTGTTACGTCATCTTCTTGATCACTCCCGTTATGATGATGTCATCTTCCTGATCATTCACGTTATGTCATCTTCCTGATCACTCACATTATGATGATGTCATCTTCCTGATCACTCACGTTATGATGATGTCATCTTCCTGATCACTCACGTTGTTATGTCATCTTCCTGATCACTCACATTATGATGTCATCTTACTGATCACTCACGTTATGATGATGTCATCTTCCTGATCACTCACGTTATGATGATGTCATCTTCCTGATCACTCACGTTATGATGATTTCATCTTCCTGATCACTCACGTTATGATGATGTCATCTTCCTGATCACTCACGTTATGATGATTTCATCTTCCTGATCACTCACGTTATGATGATTTCATCTTCCTGATCACTCGCGTTATGATGATGTCATCTTCCTGATCACTCACGTTATGATGATTTCATCTTACTGATCACTCACATTATGATGTCATCTTCCTGATCACTCAAGTTATGATGTCATCTTCCTGATCACTCACGTTGTTACGTCATCTTCCTGATCACTCACATTATGATGTCATCTTCTTGATCACTCCCGTTATGATGATGTCATCTTCCTGATCATTCACGTTATGTCATCTTCCTGATCACTCACGTTATGATGATGTCATCTTCCTGATCACTCACGTTATGATGATTTCATCTTCCTGATCACTCACGTTATGATGATGTCATCTTCCTGATCACTCACGTTATGATGATTTCATCTTCCTGATCACTCACGTTATGATGATGTCATCTTCCTGATCACTCACGTTATGATGATTTCATCTTCCTGATCACTCACGTTATGATGATTTCATCTTCCTGATCACTCACGTTATGATGATGTCATCTTCCTGATCACTCGCGTTATGATGATGTCATCTTCCTGATCACTCACGTTATGATGTCATCTTCCTGATCACTCACATTATGATGTCATCTTCCTGATCACTCACGTTGTTACGTCATCTTCCTGATCACTCACATTATGATGTCATCTTCTTGATCACTCCCGTTATGATGATGTCATCTTCCTGATCATTCACGTTATGTCATCTTCCTGATCACTCACATTATGATGATGTCATCTTCCTGATCACTCACGTTATGATGTCATCTTCCTGATCACTCACGTTGTTATGTCATCTTCCTGATCACTCACATTATGATGTCATCTTACTGATCACTCACGTTATGATGTCATCTTCCTGATCACTCACGTTATGATGATTTCATCTTCCTGATCGCTCACGTTATGATGATGTCATCTTACTGATCACTCACGTTATGATGATGTCATCTTACTGATCACTCACGTTATGATGATTTCATCTTACTGATCACTCACATTATGATGATGTCATCTTCCTGATCACTCACGTTGTTACGTCATCTTCCTGATCACTCACATTATGATGTCATCTTACTGATCACTCACGTTATGATGATGTCATCTTCCTGATCACTCACGTTGTTATGTCATCTTCCTGATCACTCACATTATGATGTCATCTTACTGATCACTCACGTTATGATGTCATCTTCCTGATCACTCACGTTATGATGATTTCATCTTCCTGATCACTCACGTTATGATGATGTCATCTTACTGATCACTCACGTTATGATGATTTCATCTTCCTGATCACTCACGTTATGATGATGTCATCTTACTGATCACTCACGTTATGATGATTTCATCTTACTGATCACTCACATTATGATGATGTCATCTTCCTGATCACTCAAGTTATGATGATGTCATCTTCCTGATCACTCACGTTGTTACGTCATCTTCCTGATCACTCACATTATGATGTCATCTTACTGATCACTCACGTTATGATGATGTCATCTTCTTGATCACTCCCGTTATGATGATGTCATCTTCCTGATCACTCCCGTTATGATGATGTCATCTTACTGATCACTCACGTTATTATGTCATCTTACTGATCACTCACATTATGATGATGTCATCTTCCTGATCACTCACGTTATGATGTCATCTTCCTGATCCCTCACGTTATGATGATGTCATCTTCCTGATCACTCACGTTATGATGATGTCATCTTACTGATCACTCACGTTGTTATGTCATCTTCTTGATCACTCACGTTATGATGATGTCATTTCTTGATCACTCACGTTATGATGATGTCATCTTCCTGATCACTCACGTTATGATGATGTCATCTTCTTGATCACTCACGTTATGATGTCATCTTCCTGATCACTCACGTTATGATGATGTCATCTTCTTGATCACTCACGTTATGATGATGTCATCTTCTTGATCACTCACGTTATGATGATGTCATCTTCCTGATCACTCACGTTATGATGATGTCATCTTCTTGATCACTCACGTTATGATGTCATCTTCCTGATCACTCACGTTATGATGATGTCATCTTCTTGATCACTCACGTTATGATGATGTCATCTTCCTGATCACTCACGTTATGATGATGTCATCTTCCTGATCACTCACGTTGTTTCCTTGACCAGCGTGCGAACTGAGCCGGGGAAGAAGTTCTTCACGTCGCCCAGCTGACACTTTTACTTAAGGAAACACAACTGAATAAAAGATGAAACCTGCAATTTAAAAAAAGAATGTTTTTTGCTTGCTCAGCTGCTGGAAGGTTCAAATGAAAAATAGCAAGAAGATTTGTGGATTGGAATTGTATTCAGAATGAAATCATTTGTTCATTTCTGTTCTGTAGGCTGAAATGTTTTAGATAATGTTGCAATTGAATCTTTTCTGAAACAAGTTGTTACGCTTCTGTAGTTTTATACAGTGTTATGCAGAGGTGTACTTATAACCATCCTGGATTCATAGTCTCGGGCGAGGGGGAGAGTACTAGAACCTTTTCTTTCAAAGAGGTTTCTTAAAGGGGACATCATTTTCAGAAGGTGGAACCAAAAGTTGATCAATGATAGGAGGTGGAGTGAGTCTTTGGAAGGTCAAAGGTCAACACAAACAAGACTGACTGACACTTCATTTGACTCTGTTTCAGTCTTTTATTTTGAAGCATCCTTAGGTTACAAAACAAGTGCATGAAGTTGTGCAAAACGTAACATGACAACAACACCAGTTTGGAGCGTCAGTCACAAACTTGGTACCATGAAAGAAGAAGACGCTCTGCATTATATGGAAAACATCATCTTTTAGTCTTTCAACTGTCATTATTTCCAAAGTTGTCAGTTGTCTTCACGTCAAAGTGAAAGTATGGCTTAAGCAGTGCAAAAGGTCAACATTTGAAATCATTTGCACATAAACATTTTGTTTTCGCCTTAAAGGAGAACTGCACTTTTCAATGTTTTCTATCCTTATGTAAGACCAGAACACGTTTTTATTTTGTTATGCATTCCAAATGGTAAAGTACAGCAAGTATGGGATGGCTAACAATATTGCACCCACAAAACTCTCTAAAAAGTGCCAACAATGTTCCATTTACATGTTGTGACATGAACATGAACAAGTATTAGCGATATTTTAGCAGCGCCATCATCATAGCATATGCTGCTATATTGACATACTGAGCTGCTGCATGGCCTCTGAGTTGGTGAAAGTTCATTCTAGATGATAAATCATGTCTCTTACCTGGATAGTAGAAGGTTGTGGACATAAACCTACAAGTTGGTCAACTTTGACATCCAACTTACACCCGGACGTGGCCAGAAAGACAGGAAAATATGCTATTTTTTAACCCTTTGTGAGGATGATGATGAGTTGTTAATGTAAAGGGGAAGTTATAAAAATGCCATTAGTCTTTATCCCAGTGAGAGCAGACATTGTACAGTAAGTGATTGTTTTATTATATTGGTAGTTTGTATATGTACGTTGTGATTTCGTCAAAAGTTAATACGCCGACGTGTGCTTAAAATGATCAAAATATGTAAACATTACATGTTATTATGAATGTTACTACATGACATATATACTTACATCATGTATATATTACATGTTATTATGAATGTTACTACATGACATATATACTTACATCATGTATATATTACGTTATTATGAATGTTACTATATGACATATATACTTACATCATGTATATATTACATGTTATTATGAATGTTACTACATGACATATATACTTACATCATGTATATATTACATGTTATTATGAATGTTACTACATGACATATATACTTACATCGTGTATATATTACATGTTATTATGAATGTTACTATATGACATATATACTTACATCATGTATATATTACATGTTATTATGAATGTTACTACATGACATATATACGTACATCATGTATATATTACATGTTATTATGAATGTTACTACATGACATATATACTTACATCATGTATATATTACATGTTATTATGAATGTTACTACATGACATATATACTTACATCATGTATATATTACATGTTATTATGAATGTTACTACATGACATATATACTTACATCGTGTATATATTACATGTTATTATGAATGTTACTATATGACATATATACTTACATCATGTATATATTACATGTTATTATGAATGTTACTACATGACATATATACGTACATCATGTATATATTACATGTTATTATGAATGTTACTACATGACATATATACTTACATCATGTATATATTACATGTTATTATGAATGTTACTATATGACATATATACTTACATCATGTATATATTACATGTTATTATGAATGTTACTACATGACATATATACTTACATCATGTATATATTACATATGAATGTTACTACATGACATATATACTTACATCATGTATATATTACATGTTATTATGAATGTTACTACATGACATATATACTTACATCATGTATATATTACATATGAATGTTACTACATGACATATATACTTACATCATGTATATATTACATATGAATGTTATTACATATATACTTACAGCGTGTATATAACATCTTGATGGAAGTTTTTGAATGTTTTTAGAGTGCTTTATGGCAGGAATAGATCAAATCTCATTGCCTCCATTGTTAGCTCACTCTTGCTAGCGTTTATTAACAAGTTAGAATGCATAAACAAGAAAAAGGTGAGTTCATTGGGATTGTGTATGATGGACAACCTTCCCCCAAAAGTGCTTGCAGTTCCTCCCCCTCACAGGCAGATGTTGATCTGCTTGGCGAGCTCTCGGTCCAGGTCGTGAATAAGACTGTCAAAGTCCTTCAGGCTGAGTCGGCAGCTAAACGGAGCATCAAAATCCAAGACGTCCTCCACAAAGAGAGCGCTGCTTCCCGTTGGAAACCAACCGGCGTGTTCCTCCTGGCGTTCACCACCTGCCCAGCACAACATCCTTTTAGACTGAAAACACTACAAGTGCAGGATGGGTTAGTCAGACAAGGAATATAAAACTAAGTTCCTGATGAACATGAATCCTAATCTGAAGAAGTACTTCTTCACTGCGTAAAAGTTGTTTTTATTGTTATTAAGACTTCAAGGACTGAGAAAAAAGTTCACCTTCATCACTTTCACTTCCTGCCACCTCATCGTAATCAGCGTCCTGTCCTGACACAACTTCTTGCCCGCAGACGCTCCAGTCGCCAGCGTAGCGGTTGATTGGCGGTGGACTGTCCAGGCGTGGGCCCCGGCGTGACACCACCATGTCCTCAGGAACAGGATGCAGGAGGGTGAGAGGAGGAACATCTTGGCTGTTGTCTGCCGAGACTTGCTTGGATGGCACTGAGGAAGAAAACATCAGGACCAGTTAAGAAGGAAAAGCCCGCCCACATCTCACCTGGCCATAGCTGCAGCAGGTAGTGCAAGGCCTCAATGTGGAGTTTGAAGTCCACCAAGTCCTGTCCGTGACACTTCAGCCCTCCCTTCCAGGCCTCCTGCTTAAGGAGCACCGGGCCAAAGCAGACAGCCAGGTTTTGGGGCGTCATCCTGTTGGACGCGCTAAAGTTGGCCACCAGGCTGAGGTGGTCCAGCAGGTGAGACAAAGTGGCCTACAAGGGAGCAATCACACAAGATGATGAGCCTCAGTGGGACTTTGACTGCTTAGTCGTGGTTCTCACCCTCTCCGGGGCTGGCAGACAGGACAGAAGTGCTACCGTGTTGTGGGCTAGGTGGAGGTCAGGGCTCGCAGGTGGGGGTCGTAGGGTCATGGCTTCCTTGACCACCTCATACAAAGTGGAGGTGATGAGCGGGGATGGCAGCTCCCGCAGGTAGTCTTTCAGGATGCCTGTCCACAAAGCAGCAACTAAGTCCTGTTAAGGTAAATGAGACATCTGCCCCTTGCATGTGAAAAGTGCTTGACAATAATCAGATGAAAGACTTACACACAGACTTTGGACTATGATGTCATGAAACCTTCATCCCACGTTTTGGAAAATAAACGCTGAGATAGGCTCCAGCACCCCCCGCAACCCCAAAAGGGACAAGCGGTAGAACATGGATGGATGGACATTGACAGCAATGGAGTTATTCCATACTCTTATTTTCATCACATTATTTTGTAAGCCCTTCTGGTTCCTCTTCACCTAGGCAACGTCTGACCAGGGACCAGATGATGTTCCTAATTGGTCACCTGGACTCTTAAGCAATGTTTGCAGCCTCGTTCTTCGGACTTACACGTTATGGCTGGAGTGACCCCCCTCTCCCTCTTGTTGCCTATTTTATTCTCTATGCCGGACCACGGTCTCACTGATTGAGACCTGGTGGAGCGAGGACACAGGCTGCGCAGGTGTGCACTCACCTGTGAGAACATTGACGTCAGGATAGAGATCCTCACAGAGACAGACGGCTGACGTGTTCCTCTCAAACCAATCCCTCAGCTCCTTTTTCACCGCAGCAGAACCACAAAGTCTGTACAGACCCACGACCTGGCAGCAGTTCCAAGAGAGGAAACTTTGGACTTCCATTCATTCCAGTTCTGAAGGCAAGACTACCTTCAGTCCTCTGCGTTCGATCTCGGCCACGGTCTTCTGGATGAGCAAAGGAACTGCAGAGGCAGAACCTTCTTCCTCCACCAGATGCCGCAGTTCCACCCCAAACACTTTAGAGGGCACTGTTGAGGTTCTGTCCGACTGTGAACAAGATCTGGGTCAATGAGAGTCCACGACGGGCTTGTTGTTTTTCTCAGGGATGGCTGCCATTCACATTTCAAGCCATACCGTACCAATTCCCAGTACCGGCACCTAACACTACACATTTTCATATTCATGCTTTTAAGTCATTGCTTTCAAAATGTCCAGTTGTTATATTTTCACATTTTCAGTCTCATTGGCAAGCATTACATGAAGTTCAAATGACAGTCCAAGACACTAGATGTGTAGTTCAAGGTGTGTTGCGCCCTGAAAAGTCTTAATACACCAAGTATTGTACTTATTACACAGCAGCTGTTTGATTGTAACATGCATATTAGAAGACATTTAGAGGTGTTGAAATCGCAAATGCTAATTAGTAGCATGTCAATGGCAAAGTACTGTGTGAAGTACTACCTGCACGTCATGTACTGTGTGAAGTACTACCTGCATGCCATGTACTCTGTGAAGTACTACCTGCACGTCATGTACTGTGTGAAGTACTACCTGCACGTCATGTACTGTGTGAAGTACAACCTGCACGTCATGTACTGTGTGAAGTACTACCTGCACGTCATGTACTGTGTGAAGTACTACCTGCACGTCATGTACTCTGTGAAGTACTACCTGCACGTCATGTACTGTGTGAAGTACTACCTGCACGTCATGTACTGTGTGAAGTACTACCTGCATGCCATGTACTCTGTGAAGTACTACCTGCACGTCATGTACTGTGTGAAGTACAACCTGCACGTCATGTACTGTGTGAAGTACTACCTGCACGTCATGTACTGTGTGAAGTACAACCTGCACGTCATGTACTGTGTGAAGTACTACCTGCACGCCATGTACTCTGTGAAGTACTACCTGCACGTCATGTACTGTGTGAAGTACAACCTGCACGTCATGTACTGTGTGAAGTACTACCTGCACGTCATGTACTGTGTGAAGTACTACCTGCACGTCATGTACTCTGTGAAGTACTACCTGCACGTCATGTACTGTGTGAAGTACAACCTGCACGTCATGTACTGTGTGAAGTACTACCTGCACGTCATGTACTGTGTGAAGTACTACCTGCACGTCATGTACTGTGTGAAGTACTACCTGCACGTCATGTACTGTGTGAAGTACTACCTGCACGTCATGTACTGTGTGAAGTACTACCTGCACGCCATGTACTCTGTGAAGTACTACCTGCACGTCATGTACTGTGTGAAGTACAACCTGCACGTCATGTACTGTGTGAAGTACTACCTGCACGTCATGTACTGTGTGAAGTACTACCTGCACGTCATGTACTGTGTGAAGTACTACCTGCACGCCATGTACTCTGTGAAGTACTACCTGCACGTCATGTACTGTGTGAAGTACAACCTGCACGTCATGTACTGTGTGAAGTACTACCTGCACGTCATGTACTGTGTGAAGTACTACCTGCATGCCATGTACTCTGTGAAGTACTACCTGCACGTCATGTACTGTGTGAAGTACAACCTGCACGTCATGTACTGTGTGAAGTACTACCTGCACGTCATGTACTGTGTGAAGTACTACCTGCACGTCATGTACTGTGTGAAGTACTACCTGCACGTCATGTACTGTGTGAAGTACTACCTGCACGTCATGTACTGTGTGAAGTACTACCTGCACGCCATGTACTCTGTGAAGTACTACCTGCACGTCATGTACTGTGTGAAGTACAACCTGCACGTCATGTACTGTGTGAAGTACTACCTGCACGTCATGTACTGTGTGAAGTACTACCTGCACGTCATGTACTGTGTGAAGTACTACCTGCACGTCATGTACTGTGTGAAGTACTACCTGCACGTCATGTACTGTGTGAAGTACTACCTGCACGTCATGTACTGTGTGAAGTACTACCTGCATGCCATGTACTCTGTGAAGTACTACCTGCACGTCATGTACTGTGTGAAGTACAACCTGCACGTCATGTACTGTGTGAAGTACTACCTGCACGTCATGTACTGTGTGAAGTACTACCTGCACGTCATGTACTGTGTGAAGTACTACCTGCACGTCATGTACTGTGTGAAGTACTACCTGCACGTCATGTACTGTGTGAAGTACTACCTGCACGTCATGTACTGTGTGAAGTACTACCTGCACGCCATGTACTGTGTGAAGTACTACCTGCACGCCATGTACTCTGTGAAGTACTACCTGCACGTCATGTACTGTGTGAAGTACTACCTGCATGCCATGTACTCTGTGAAGTACTACCTGCACGTCATGTACTGTGTGAAGTACTACCTGCACGTCATGTACTGTGTGAAGTACTACCTGCACGCCATGTACTGTGTGAAGTACTACCTGCACGTCATGTACTGTGTGAAGTACTACCTGCACGCCATGTACTCTGTGAAGTACTACCTGCACGTCATGTACTGTGTGAAGTACTACCTGCATGCCATGTACTCTGTGAAGTACTACCTGCACGTCATGTACTGTGTGAAGTACAACCTGCACGTCATGTACTGTGTGAAGTACTACCTGCACGTCATGTACTGTGTGAAGTACTACCTGCACGTCATGTACTGTGTGAAGTACTACCTGCACGTCATGTACTGTGTG
The DNA here is from genome assembly GCF_033978785.1 of Entelurus aequoreus. NCBI lineage: Eukaryota > Metazoa > Chordata > Actinopteri > Syngnathiformes > Syngnathidae > Entelurus > Entelurus aequoreus. The sequence goes on from NC_084751.1 coordinate 6,020,882, forward strand.
AAGTACTACCTGCATGCCATGTACTGTGTGAAGTACTACCTGCACGTCATGTACTGTGTGAAGTACTACCTGCACGTCATGTACTGTGTGAAGTACTACCTGCACGTCATGTACTGTGTGAAGTACTACCTGCATGCCATGTACTCTGTGAAGTACTACCTGCACGTCATGTACTGTGTGAAGTACTACCTGCACGTCATGTACTGTGTGAAGTACAACCTGCACGTCATGTACTGTGTGAAGTACTACCTGCACGTCATGTACTGTGTGAAGTACTACCTGCACGTCATGTACTGTGTGAAGTACTACCTGCACGTCATGTACTGTGTGAAGTACTACCTGCACGTCATGTACTGTGAAGTACTACCTGCACGTCATGTACTGTGTGAAGTACTACCTGCACGTCATGTACTGTGTGAAGTACTACCTGCACGTCATGTACTGTGTGAAGTACTACCTGCATGCCATGTACTCTGTGAAGTACTACCTGCACGTCATGTACTGTGTGAAGTACAACCTGCACGTCATGTACTGTGTGAAGTACTACCTGCACGTCATGTACTGTGTGAAGTACTACCTGCACGTCATGTACTGTGTGAAGTACTACCTGCACGTCATGTACTGTGTGAAGTACTACCTGCACGTCATGTACTGTGTGAAGTACTACCTGCACGCCATGTACTCTGTGAAGTACTACCTGCACGTCATGTACTGTGTGAAGTACAACCTGCACGTCATGTACTGTGTGAAGTACTACCTGCACGTCATGTACTGTGTGAAGTACTACCTGCACGTCATGTACTGTGTGAAGTACTACCTGCACGTCATGTACTGTGTGAAGTACTACCTGCACGCATGTACTCTGTGAAGTACTACCTGCACGTCATGTACTGTGTGAAGTACTACCTGCACGTCATGTACTGTGTGAAGTACTACCTGCACGTCATGTACTGTGTGAAGTACTACCTGCACGTCATGTACTGTGTGAAGTACTACCTGCACGTCATGTACTGTGTGAAGTACTACCTGCACGTCATGTACTGTGTGAAGTACTACCTGCACGTCATGTACTGTGTGAAGTACTACCTGCACGTCATGTACTGTGTGAAGTACTACCTGCACGTCATGTACTGTGTGAAGTACTACCTGCACGTCATGTACTGTGTGAAGTACTACCTGCACGTCATGTACTGTGTGAAGTACTACCTGCACGTCATGTACTGTGTGAAGTACTACCTGCACGTCATGTACTGTGTGAAGTACTACCTGCACGTCATGTACTGTGTGAAGTACTACCTGCACGTCATGTACTGTGTGAAGTACTACCTGCACGTCATGTACTGTGTGAAGTACTACCTGCACGTCATGTACTGTGTGAAGTACTACCTGCACGTCATGTACTGTGTGAAGTACTACCTGCACGTCATGTACTGTGTGAAGTACTACCTGCACGTCATGTACTGTGTGAAGTACTACCTGCACGTCATGTACTGTGTGAAGTACTACCTGCACGTCATGTACTGTGTGAAGTACTACCTGCACGTCATGTACTGTGTGAAGTACTACCTGCACGTCATGTACTGTGTGAAGTACTACCTGCACGTCATGTACTGTGTGAAGTACTACCTGCACGTCATGTACTGTGTGAAGTACTACCTGCACGTCATGTACTGTGTGAAGTACTACCTGCACGTCATGTACTGTGTGAAGTACTACCTGCACGTCATGTACTGTGTGAAGTACTACCTGCACGTCATGTACTGTGTGAAGTACTACCTGCACGTCATGTACTGTGTGAAGTACTACCTGCACGTCATGTACTGTGTGAAGTACTACCTGCACGTCATGTACTGTGTGAAGTACTACCTGCACGTCATGTACTGTGTGAAGTACTACCTGCACGTCATGTACTGTGTGAAGTACTACCTGCACGTCATGTACTGTGTGAAGTACTACCTGCACGTCATGTACTGTGTGAAGTACTACCTGCACGTCATGTACTGTGTGAAGTACTACCTGCACGTCATGTACTGTGTGAAGTACTACCTGCACGTCATGTACTGTGTGAAGTACTACCTGCACGTCATGTACTGTGTGAAGTACTACCTGCACGTCATGTACTGTGTGAAGTACTACCTGCACGCCATGTACTCTGTGAAGTACTACCTGCACGTCATGTACTGTG
>NC_084751.1:6023086-6048086 GCF_033978785.1 Entelurus aequoreus
AGGTGTGTCAATCAACAAGTTAAGCATAGCAACCGGCTGTCAAGTCAACTTGCTGTTTTTGAGCAGCCTGTGTGAAAGATGATGTCAGGTGTGTGTGAAAGATGATCAGGTGTGGGTGTGAAAGATGATATCTAGGGTGTGAGGTGTGAAAGATGATGTCAGGTGTGTGTGAAAGATGATGTCGGTGTGTGTGAAAGATGATGTCAGGTGTGTGTGAAAGATGATGTCAGGTGTGTGATTGATGAGTCAGGTGAAGGATGTCAGGTGTGTGAAGATGATGTCAGGTGTGTGTAAGATGATGTCAGGTGTGTGTGAAAGATGATGTCAGGTGTGTGTGAAAGATGATGTCAGGTGTGTGTGAAAGATGATGTCAGGTGTGGTGAAAGATGATGTCAGGTGTGTGTGAAAGATGATGTCAGGTGTGTGAAAGATGATGTCAGGTGTGTGAAAGATGATGTCAGGTGTGTCGTGAAAGATGATGTCAGTGTGTGTGAAAGATGATGTCAGGTGTGTGTGAAAGATGATGTCAGGTGTGTGTGAAAGATGATGTCAGGTGTGTGTGAAAGATGATGTCAGGTGTGTGTGAAAGGTGATGTCAGGTGTGGGTGTGAAAGATGATGTCAGGTGTGTGTGAAAGATGATGTCAGGTGTGTGAAAGATGATGTCAGGTGTGTGAAGATGATGTCAGGTGTGTGTGAAAGATGATGTCAGGTGTGTGTGAAAGATGATGTCAGGTGTGTGTGAAAGATGATGTCAGGTGTGTGTGAAAGATGATGTCAGGTGTGTGTGAAAGATGATGTCAGGTGTGTGTGAAAGATGATGTCAGGTGTGAAAGATGATGTCAGGTGTGTGAAAGATGATGTCAGGTGTGTGAAAGATGATGTCAGGTGTGTGTGAAAGATGATGTCAGGTGTGTGTGAAAGATGATGTCAGGTGTGTGAAAGATGATGTCAGGTGTGTGTGAAAGATGATGTCAGGTGTGTGAAAGATGATGTCAGGTGTGTGAAAGATGATGTCAGGTGTGTGTGAAAGATGATGTCAGGTGTGTGAAAGATGATGTCAGGTGTGTGTGAAAGATGATGTCAGGTGTGTGTGAAAGATGATGTCAGGTGTGTGTGAAAGATGATGTCAGGTGTGTGAAAGATGATGTCAGGTGTGTGTGAAAGATGATGTCAGGTGTGTGTGAAAGATGATGTCAGGTGTGTGGGAAAGATGATGTCAGGTGTGTGTGAAAGATGATGTCAGGTGTGTGAAAGATGATGTCAGGTGTGTGTGAAAGATGATGTCAGGTGTGTGTGAAAGATGATGTCAGGTGTGTGAAAGATGATGTCAGGTGTGTGAAAGATGATGTCAGGTGTGTGAAAGATGATGTCAGGTGTGTGAAAGATGATGTCAGGTGTGTGAAAGATGATGTCAGGTGTGTGTGAAAGATGATGTCAGGTGTGTGAAAGATGATGTCAGGTGTGTGAAAGATGATGTCAGGTGTGTGAAAGATGATGTCAGGTGTGTGTGAAAGATGATGTCAGGTGTGTGAAAGATGATGTCAGGTGTGTGAAAGATGATGTCAGGTGTGTGAAAGATGATGTCAGGTGTGTGTGAAAGATGATGTCAGGTGTAGCTGTGAAATATGATGTCAGGTGTGTGAAAGATGATGTCAGGTGTGTGTGAAAGATGATGTCAGGTGTGTGAAAGATGATGTCAGGTGTGTGTGAAAGATGATGTCAGGTGTGTGAAAGATGATGTCAGGTGTGTGTGAAAGATGATGTCAGGTGTGTGTGAAAGATGATGTCAGGTGTGTGTGAAAGATGATGTCAGGTGTGTGTGAAAGATGATGTCAGGTGTGTGTGAACGATGATGTCAGGTGTGTGTGAAAGATGATGTCAGGTGTGTGTGAAAGATGATGTCAGGTGTGTGTGAAAGATGATGTCAGGTGTGTGAAAGATGATGTCAGGTGTGTGTGAAAGATGATGTCAGGTGTGTGAAAGATGATGTCAGGTGTGTGAAAGATGATGTCAGTTGTGTGAAAGATGATGTCAGGTGTGTGTGAAAGATGATGTCAGGTGTTGTGAAAGATGATGTCAGGTGTGTGTGAAAGATGATGTCAGGTGTGTGAAAGATGATGTCAGGTGTGTGTGAAAGATGATGTCAGGTGTGTGTGAAAGATGATTTCAGGTGTGTGTGAAAGATGATGTCAGGTGTGTGAAAGATGATGTCAGGTGTGTGAAAGATGATGTCAGGAGTGTGAAAGATGATGTCAGGTGTGTGTGAAAGATGATGTCAGGTGTGTGTGAAAGATGATGTCAGGTGTGTGTGAAAGATGATGTCAGGTGTGTGAAAGATGATGTCAGGTGTGTGAAAGATGATGTCAGGTGTGTGTGAAAGATGATGTCAGGTGTGTGAAAGATGATGTCAGGTGTGTGTGAAAGATGATGTCAGGTGTGTGAAAGATGATGTCAGGTGTGTGTGTGAAAGATGATGTCAGGTGTGTGAAAGATGATGTCAGGTGTGTGTGAAAGATGATGTCAGGTGTGTGAAAGATGATGTCAGGTGTGGTGTCAAGTGAATAAAGTATATATGTGAAAGTGAAAGTATCAGTCAGGTGGCGAGCTAACTTCCTGCCTTGAAGACAGCGAGCACGCTCACTGCAGACTCCACGCAGCCGTCAAAGTTGGAGTGGCTGAAGGCGTCGCCCGCGCACACCAGCAGGGGGCGCTCCAGGACGGTCATGTGACCCGGACAGTCCGCCACTGAGGTCAGCACCTGCAGGGAAGAGGCCAGGTCAAAGGTGAAATGCTGGAGCAGCCAGGGTGACCTTCCTCACCTGTGAGTACCTCCACTTGTGGCACTTGATGCTGATTGGCTGAGGCAGATTGGGGAGGAGCCTGTAGACTTCCCTCAAGACCATGGGCTCAACTTCCTCCTTCTCCTTTTCCAGGTGCTGCAGGCCAAAGGGAGCGCTGCTATGGACCACCAGGGCTGGACCCAGGGGGGCGTGGCCCTCTGGACGTGACAGTGGTGAGGTCTCCCCCGCATCTTCATCATCATCATCATCAGCGCTCCTCACCTGTGCCGCGTTTACGAGGCTCCACGGTGGCGTAGCAGATACACTCGCTGTTGTCACCCTGGTTGTTGTAGTAGCGCACGGCCCACGGCACCTTGATGTCCACGCCAGGTGGGAAGAAGAGCGCCAAGGCGAAGCGTGAAGAATACATCACTGCTTCTAACTGCGCCCTCTGCTGGACAGACAGCACTGACACACCCATTAGTTAACTAATACATCACTCCTAACTTGTATTAAAGTGAGACTATGTCATCAACATAAAGTGTGGCTATGTCATCAACATAAAGTGTGACTATGTCATCAACATAAAGTGTGGCTATGTCATCAACATAAAGTGCGGCTATGTCATCAACATAAAGTGTGACTATGTCATCAACATAAAGTGTGACTATGTCATCAGCATAAAGTGTGGCTATGTCATCAACATAAAGTGTGACTATGTCATCAACATAAAGTGTGGCTATGTCATCAACATAAAGTGTGGCTATGTCATCAACATAAAGTGTGACTATGTCATCAACATAAAGTGTGACTATGTCATCAGCATAAAGTGTGGCTATGTCATCAACATAAAGTGCGGCTATGTCATCAACATAAAGTGTGACTATGTCATCAACATAAAGTGTGACTATGTCATCAACATAAAGTGCGGCTATGTCATCAACATAAAGTGTGACTATGTCATCAACATAAAGTGTGACTATGTCATCAACATAAAGTGTGACTATGTCATCAACATAAAGTGTGACTATGTCATCAACATAAAGTGTGACTATGTCATCAACATAAAGTGTGGCTATGTCATCAACATAAAGTGTGACTATGTCATCAACATAAAGTGTGACTATGTCATCAACATAAAGTGCGGCTATGTCATCAACATAACGTGTGGCTATGTCATCAACATAAAGTGTGACTATGTCATCAGCATAAAGTGTGACTATGTCATCAGCATAAAGTGTGACTATGTCATCAACATAAAGTGCGGCTATGTCATCAACATAAAGTGTGACTATGTCATCAACATAAAGTGCGGCTATGTCATCAACATAAAGTGTGGCTATGTCATCAACATAAAGTGTGACTATGTCATCAGCATAAAGTGTGACTATGTCATCAGCATAAAGTGTGACTATGTCATCAACATAAAGTGCGGCTATGTCATCAACATAAAGTGTGACTATGTCATCAACATAAAGTGTGGCTATGTCATCAACATAAAGTGTGACTATGTCATCAACATAAAGTGTGGCTATGTCATCAACATAAAGTGTGACTATGTCATCAGCATAAAGTGTGACTATGTCATCAGCATAAAGTGTGACTATGTCATCAACATAAAGTGCGGCTATGTCATCAACATAAAGTGTGGCTATGTCATCAACATAAAGTGTGACTATGTCATCAACATAAAGTGTGGCTATGTCATCAACATAAAGTGTGGCTATGTCATCAACATAAAGTGTGACTATGTCATCAGCATAAAGTGTGGCTATGTCATCAACATAAAGTGCGGCTATGTCATCAACATAAAGTGTGACTATGTCATCAGCATAAAGTGTGACTATGTCATCAGCATAAAGTGCGGCTATGTCATCAACATAAAGTGTGGCTATGTCATCAACATAAAGTGTGACTATGTCATCAACATAAAGTGTGGCTATGTCATCAACATAAAGTGTGGCTATGTCATCAACATAAAGTGTGACTATGTCATTAGCATGTGACTTACGTTGTGGCAGGTCTCCTTGCAGCTGCAGTATTTGAGGTACAGGCATGGTCAGGATGACCGAGTCAAAGCGCTCACTGGCGCCATGCTTCCTGTGAACCTCCCATGATGCACCGTGGCGGTACAGGCCAGTCACATGATGCTCCAAGAACAAATCAGCTCCTAGAAATGATGACGCTGCAGTGACAGTTTGTCAGGAAAGTCACATGTCACTCACCTGACTCACACAGGAAGTGTTTGACCACACTGCTCATGCCCAGTGGTGCCACGTAGTTCTGACTCCCCTCTTGGTGTCGCAGTCCTTCTACCACACAGTCCAGAGGACGCAGCACCCCCGCACCCACCAGCTCTGTGTACAGGCTGACATATGTCCCATACTGATGTCAGATACACTATGTCCACTGATACCACACTGATGGCAGATACACTATGTCCAGTGATACCACACTGATGGCAGATACACTATGTCCACTGATACCACACTGATGGCAGATACACTATGTCCACTGATACCACACTGATGTCAGATACACTATGTCCACTGATACCACACTGATGGCAGATACACTATGTCCACTGATACCACACTGATGGCAGATACACTATGTCGAGTGATACCACACTGATGGCAGATACACTATGTCGAGTGATACCACACTGATGGCAGATACACTTATGTCCACTGATACCACACTGATGGCAGATACACTATGTCCACTGATACCACAATGATGGCAGATACACTATGTCCACTGATACCACACTGATGGCAGATACACTATGTCCACTGATACCACACTGATGGCAGATACACTATGTCCACTGATACCACACTGATGGCAGATACACTATGTCCACTGATACCACACTGATGGCAGATACACTATGTCCACTGATACCACACTGATGGCAGATACACTATGTCCACTGATACCACACTGATGGCAGATACACTATGTCCAGTGATACCACACTGATGGCAGATACACTATGTCCAGTGATAACACACTGATGGCAGATACACTACGTCGAGTGATACCACACTGATGGCAGATACACTATGTCGAGTGATACCACACTGATGGCAGATACACTATGTCGAGTGATACCACACTGATGGCAGATACACTATGTCCACTGATACCACACTGATGGCAGATACACTATGTCCACTGATACCACACTGATGGCAGATACACTATGTCCAGTGATACCACACTGATGGCAGATACACTATGTCCAGTGATAACACACTGATGGCAGATACACTACGTCGAGTGATACCACACTGATGGCAGATACACTATGTCGAGTGATACCACACTGATGGCAGATACACTATGTCGAGTGATACCACACTGATGGCAGATACACAGTGCAAAAGTCCAAAAGTATTGGAACAGTGAGTCCAATTTGTTTATTTTTGTTGTAGACTGAAAACATTTGGGTTTGACATGAAAAGATGAATATCCATCCATCCATTTTCTACAGCTGGTCCCTTTCAGGGTCACGGGGGTGCTGGAGCCTATCTCAGCTGCATTCGGGCGGAAGGCGGGGTACACCCTGGACAAGTCACCACCTCATCACAGGGCCAACACAGATAGACAACATTCACACACTAGGGCAAATTTAGTGTTGCCAATCAACCTATCCTCAGGTGCATGTCTTTGGAGGTGGGAGGGGCCTATCCCCAGGTGCATGTCTGGAGGTGGGAGGGGCCTATCCCCAGGTGCATGTCCTTGGAGGTGGGAGGGGCCTATCCCCAGGTGCATGTCTGGAGGTGGGAGGGGCCTATCCCCAGGTGCATGTCTGTGGAGGTAGAAGGGGCCTATCCACAGGTGCATGTCTGGAGGTGGGAGGGGCCTATCCCCAGGTGCATGTCTGTGGAGGTAGAAGGGGCCTATCCACAGGTGCATGTCTGTGGAGGTAGAAGGGGCCTATCCACAGGTGCATGTCTGGAGGTGGGAGGGGCCTATCCCCAGGTGCATGTCTTTGGAGGTGGGAGGGGCCTATCCCCAGGTGCATGTCTTTGGAGGTGGGAGGGGCCTATCCCCAGGTGCATGTCTGGAGGTGGGAGGGGCCTATCCCCAGGTGCATGTCTGGAGGTGGGAGGGGCCTATCCCCAGGTGCATGTCTTTGGAGGTGGGAGGGGCCTACCCCCATGGTGCATGTCTGTGGAGGTGGGAGGGGCCTATCCCCAGGTGCATGTCTTTGGAGGTGGGAGGGGCCTACCCCCATGGTGCATGTCTGTGGAGGTGGGAGGGGCCTATCCCCAGGTGCATGTCTGGAGGTGGGAGGGGCCTACCCCCATGGTGCATGTCTTTGGAGGTGGGAGGGGCCTACCCCCATGGTGCATGTCTGTGGAGGTGGGAGGGGCCTATCCCCAGGTGCATGTCTTTGGAGGTGGGAGGGGCCTACCCCCATGGTGCATGTCTTTGGAGGTGGGAGGGGCCTACCCCCATGGTGCATGTCTGTGGAGGTGGGAGGGGCCTATCCCCAGGTGCATGTCTTTGGAGGTGGGAGGGGCCTACCCCCATGGTGCATGTCTTTGGAGGTGGGAGGGGCCTACCCCCATGGTGCATGTCTGTGGAGGTGGGAGGGGCCTACCCCCATGGTGCATGTCTGTGGAGGTGGGAGGGGCCTACCCCCATGGTGCATGTCTTTGGAGGTGGGAGGAAGCCGGAGTAGAACCCACACAGTCACGGGGAGAACATGCAAACTCCACACAGAAAGATCCCGAGCGCAGGATCGAACCCAGGATGTTCTTATTGTGAGGCAGACGCACTAACCCCTATTCCACCGTGCTGCCTAAGATGAATATGGGACATTTATTTCCAGGTATTTACATCTAGATCTGGGGCCGCATTTATCAAGCGTCTTAGAGTGCCATTTTACACTTAAGTCCTGAGAATTTGCGAAATTTAGTCCTACTCTCAAACTTAAGAATAAAAGCTATTTATCAACGTTTTGACTAGACGTGTTGACTATGACGTGTGCAATACTGGAGGTGACTATGACGTGTGCAATACTGGAGGTGACTATGACGTGTTGACTATGACGTGTGCAATACTGGAGGTGACTATGACGTGTTGACTATGACGTGTGCAATACTGGAGGTGACTATGACGTGTTGACTATGACGTGTGCAATACTGGAGGTGACTATGACGTGTTGACTATGACGTGTTGACTATGACGTGTGCAATACTGGAGGTGACTATGACGTGTTGACTATGACGTGTGCAATACTGGAGGTGACTATGACGTGTTGACTATGACGTGTGCAATACTGGAGGTGACTATGACGTGTTGACTATGACGTGTGCAATACTGGAGGTGACTATGACGTGTTGACTATGACGTGTGCAATACTGGAGGTGACTATGACGTGTTGACTATGACGTGTGCAATACTGGAGGTGACTATGACGTGTTGACTATGACGTGTGCAATACTGGAGGTGACTATGACGTGTTGACTATGACGTGTGCAATACTGGAGGTGACTATGACGTGTTGACTATGACGTGTGCAATACTGGAGGTGACTATGACGTGTTGACTATGACGTGTGCAATACTGGAGGTGACTATGACGTGTTGACTATGACGTGTGCAATACTGGAGGTGACTATGACGTGTTGACTATGACGTGTGCAATACTGGAGGTGACTATGACGTGTTGACTATGACGTGTGCAATACTGGAGGTGACTATGACGTGTTGACTATGACGTGTGCAATACTGGAGGGGACTATGACGTGTTGACTATGACGTGTTGACTATGACGTGTGCAATACTGGAGGTGACTATGACGTGTTGACTATGACGTGTGCAATACTGGAGGGGACTATGACGTGTTGACTATGACGTGTGCAATACTGGAGGTGACTATGACGTGTTGACTATGACGTGTGCAATACTGGAGGTGACTATGACGTGTTGACTATGACGTGTGCAATACTGGAGGTGACTATGACGTGTTGACTATGACGTGTGCAATACTGGAGGGGACTATGACGTGTTGACTATGACGTGTGCAATACTGGAGGTGACTATGACGTGTTGACTATGACGTGTGCAATACTGGAGGTGACTATGACGTGTTGACTATGACGTGTGCAATACTGGAGGGGACTATGACGTGTTGACTATGACGTGTGCAATACTGGAGGGGACTATGACGTGTTGACTATGACGTGTGCAATACTGGAGGTGACTATGACGTGTTGACTATGACGTGTGCAATACTGGAGGTGACTATGACGTGTTGACTATGACATGTTGACTATGACGTGTGCAATACTGGAGGTGACTATGACGTGTTGACTATGACGTGTGCCATACTGGAGGTGACTATGACGTGTTGACTATGACATGTTGACTATGACGTGTGCAATACTGGAGGTGACTATGACGTGTTGACTATGACGTGTGCAATACTGGAGGTGACTATGACGTGTTGACTATGACGTGTTGACTATGACGTGTGCAATACTGGAGGTGACTATGACGTGTTGACTATGACGTGTGCAATACTGGAGGTGACTATGACGTGTTGACTATGACGTGTTGACTATGACGTGTGCAATACTGGAGGTGACTATGACGTGTTGACTATGACGTGTGCAATACTGGAGGGGACTATGACGTGTTGACTATGACGTGTTGACTATGACGTGTGCAATACTGGAGGTGACTATGACGTGTTGACTATGACGTGTGCAATACTGGAGGTGACTATGACGTGTTGACTATGACGTGTGCAATACTGGAGGTGACTATGACGTGTTGACTATGACGTGTGCAATACTGGAGGTGACTATGACGTGTTGACTATGACGTGTGCAATACTGGAGGTGACTATGACGTGTTGACTATGACGTGTGCAATACTGGAGGTGACTATGACGTGTTGACTATGACGTGTGCAATACTGGAGGTGACTATGACGTGTTGACTATGACGTGTGCAATACTGGAGGTGACTATGACGTGTTGACTATGACGTGTTGACTATGACGTGTGCAATACTGGAGGTGACTATGACGTGTTGACTATGACGTGTGCAATACTGGAGGTGACTATGACGTGTTGACTATGACGTGTGCAATACTGGAGGTGACTATGACGTGTTGACTATGACGTGTGCAATACTGGAGGTGACTATGACGTGTTGACTATGACGTGTGCAATACTGGAGGTGACTATGACGTGTTGACTATGACGTGTGCAATACTGGAGGGGACTATGACGTGTTGACTATGACGTGTGCAACGAGGAGGAGCCTGTGTTGGAGGAGAAGACAAGGAGGAGGAGTCTGTGTTGGAGGAGAAGACAAGGAGGAGGAGTCTGTGTTGGAGGAGAAGACAAGGAGGAGGAGTCTGTGTTGGAGGAGAAGACAAGGAGGAGGAGTCTGTGTTGGAGGAGAAGACAAGGAGGAGGAGTCTGTGTTGGAGGAGAAGACTAGGAGGAGGAGTCTGTGTTGGAGGAGAACACAGAGAGGGAGGAGCCTATGTCGGGGGCACCGAGAGGGAGGAGCCTATGTCGGGGGCACTGAGAGGGAGGAGCCTATGTCGGGGGCACTGAGAGGGAGGAGCCTATGTCGGGGGCACTGAGAGGGAGGAGCCTATGTCGGGGGCACTGAGAGGGAGGAGCCTATGTCGGGGGCACAATACAGGAGCACTTAAAAAGAGGCCGACTGCAGGCAGGCTGAGTGAGTAAAAGGCTCTTAAAGTCATTCTAGTTAGTATGTCATAACAATGTGAAGTTTCGTAAAGTCATTCTAGTTAGTATGTCATAACAATGTGAAGTTTCGTAAAGTCATTCTAGTTAGTATGTCATAACAATGTGAAGTTTCTTAAAGTCATTCTAGTTAGTATGTCATAACAATGTGAAGTTTCTTAAAGTCATTCTAGTTAGTATGTCATAACAATGTGAAGTTTCTTAAAGTCATTCTAGTTAGTATGTCATAACAATGTGAAGTTTCTTAAAGTCATTCTAGTTAGTATGTCATAACAATGTGAAGTTTCTTAAAGTCATTCTAGTTAGTATGTCATAACAATGTGAAGTTTCTTAAAGTCATTCTAGTTAGTATGTCATAACAATGTGAAGTTTCTTAAAGTCATTCTAGTTAGTATGTCATAACAATGTGAAGTTTCGTAAAGTCATTCTAGTTAGTATGTCATAACAATGTGAAGTTTCTTAAAGTCATTCTAGTTAGTATGTCATAACAATGTGAAGTTTCTTAAAGTCATTCTAGTTAGTATGTCATAACAATGTGAAGTTTCGTAAAGGCATTCTAGTTAGTATGTCATAACAATGTGATGTTTCTTAAAGTCATTCTAGTTAGTATGTCATAACAATGTGAAGTTTCTTAAAGTCATTCTAGTTAGTATGTCATAACAATGTGAAGTTTCTTAAAGTCATTCTAGTTAGTATGTCATAACAATGTGAAGTTTCGTAAAGGCATTCTAGTTAGTATGTCATAACAATGTGATGTTTCTTAAAGTCATTCTAGTTAGTATGTCATAACAATGTGAAGTTTCGTAAAGTCATTCTAGTTAGTATGTCATAACAATGTGAAGTTTCTTAAAGTCATTCTAGTTAGTATGTCATAACAATGTGAAGTTTCTTAAAGTCATTCTAGTTAGTATGTCATAACAATGTGAAGTTTCTTAAAGTCATTCTAGTTAGTATGTCATAACAATGTGAAGTTTCTTAAAGTCATTCTAGTTAGTATGTCATAACAATGTGATGTTTCTTAAAGTCATTCTAGTTAGTATGTCATAACAATGTGAAGTTTCTTAAAGTCATTCTAGTTAGTATGTCATAACAATGTGATGTTTCTTAAAGTCATTCTAGTTAGTATGTCATAACAATGTGATGTTTCTTAAAGTCATTCTAGTTAGTATGTCATAACAATGTGAAGTTTCTTAAAGTCATTCTAGTTAGTATGTCATAACAATGTGAAGTTTCGTAAAGGCATTCTAGTTAGTATGTCATAACAATGTGATGTTTCTTAAAGTCATTCTAGTTAGTATGTCATAACAATGTGAAGTTTCGTAAAGTCATTCTAGTTAGTATGTCATAACAATGTGAAGTTTCTTAAAGTCATTCTAGTTAGTATGTCATAACAATGTGAAGTTTCTTAAAGTCATTCTAGTTAGTATGTCATAACAATGTGAAGTTTCTTAAAGTCATTCTAGTTAGTATGTCATAACAATGTGAAGTTTGTACATACATGAAGATATATGTTTGGACAGTTCATTCATCAAATGTGTTGACCCAGCACACTAAAAAGATCCTGACATTGAAGACATAAGGTTTGGTGCATCATGATACACCTTGGTATGGGCTGCAATATCACGATGGTATAGTGAGTAAACCTTCATTAGGGACAACCCAGGTCAAAGTTCTAGAATGTTATATGCAGAGACAAATGTGTCCTACCTGTGGTGAGACTGAGCATATTCATGTGTGGCCGTGATGTACTGCGCTCCTATGTCCGCCGAGTGAGACTGGGAGTCAGGAGGACGAGACGTGCACATCCTTCCACCTACACACACACACAAACAGACACACACACACACACAGACACACACACAGACACAGACACAGACACACACACACAGACACAGACACACACACAGACACAGACACACACACACAGACACACACACACAGACACAGACACAGACACAGACACAGACACACACACAGACATACACACACACACACACACACACACACACACACACACACACACACACACACACACACACACAAGGCATTTGATAAGTCATCACCATCATCATCGGCGGTCACTCGAAACGAGTATGACTGTCCTCCGAAGGGTCCCTATATGGAGGACGCCTGTGCGTGGAATCTTTTAATGTGGGGAGACTGGTGCACGGTCAGCCACCACACAGTCCTTGGCATTGAGCGGGCCAGGGTCCAGTGGCATGGAAACCAAGACGACTGGGGACCCGTCTTTGCTGCAGCCTTCATCCGCCTTCCCAGCCGTTGTGGTGCATTCCGCTGCCGCCATCTTCCGCCTGGTCCACCGTTGAGGCGGTTTTCACTATTCGCCCATAGCTGGGGTTATTTACCCATAGCTGGGACAGGGGTTGACTGGGCACCAGGGCATGTCCACACACCGGTGGGCCTGCATGCCCCGTCTCTGGGGCCCCCTGCTGCTCCGAGATCCCGTACAACTTAGCCTGGAACCGCGAGGTTCCAGTTACCGTGTGTGGCCACGAGGAGGCATGTACGAGTCTTGACAATGGAGAGGCTATGTACCGGCTGAGGAGGCTTATGCACTCGGCTCCTCTTTTCGCCCTCTGAGACAGAGGGCTAGCCGGCGGCACTAGCTGAAAGCAATGAGTATCAGGCAGAAGCAGCATGCAGCATAGCAAGCAAAAGCGGCATGCAGCATGCACTAACTACAGGTACTACTACTCCAAGGCTACTGCACTAGACGCATCACATCGCCCTGTGCGATGTTTTCTGCACACACACACAATTTGATAAGTGGACAGCTACAGACTACACAAGTAGTGGTCCATATTCAACTCTTCTTGATTGTTTACAAAACTAAGCCACGCAAAACTACGCTAGCTAAACAAAACTAAGCCACGCAAAACTACGCTAGCTAAACAAAACTAAGCCAAGCAAAACTACGCTAGCTAAACAAGACTAAGCCAAGTTAAACTAAGCTATACTTAAGTAAACCAAACTAAGCTAAGCTAAGCTAAGCTACATGACAAGTGACGGACATGAAGAGTTTCTCACCAGAACCTCTGGCCTTGTCCCAGACCACAATGTGGACTTTGTTGTCCATGTTCCTCCGCAGCAGACACGCACACAGACTACCTGTCAGACCCGCTCCCACGATCAGAACCCGGGACATGTTGAAGTCTCCAGTCAGGCACAGCGAAGACACTCTCACCGGAAGTGACGTTTTCTGCTTCCGCTGGGTCAGAGTTGAAGCGAGAGCGACATCAAAGTCTCCTCTACAAGTACAACCATACTTGTATTTCTCCTTAAGTGTCCTCTACAAGTACAACCATACTTGTATTTCTCCTTAAGTGTCCTCTACAAGTACAACCATACTTGTATTTCTCCTTAAGTGTCCTCTACAAGTACAACCATACTTGTATTTCTCCTTAAGTGTCCTCTACAAGTACAACCATACTTGTATTTCTCCTTAAGTCTCCTCTACAAGTACAACCATACTTGTATTTCTCCTTAAGTCTCCTCTACAAGTACAACCATACTTGTATTTCTCCTTAAGTGTCCTCTACAAGCACTAGTATTTCTCCTTATGCCATGTCACTATACATCATAACTTCATCATTTATTCTTTTACAACCATTTTTCAAACACCTTTATTTATAAAGTTCAACATTTACAAACAAACATGGAAAAAAAAATCATCGTTTTAAACTGTGTCCTTTGGCCGACGTGACACCTCACGTGACGTCACATCCGGAGTCACATGGTCTAAAGTCGGCTGAGCCAAGATTCCGGTGAGTACACGAGCTGCGTAAAACTACACAACTTAATCTTTAATCACACGCAAATTGTCGTGTTTTTGTGTCACAAAACTGCTGTTGAACGCTTCTTGTTTTCACCTACCATCAATTGATGAACGTGGACCCCGACCTTAAACTAGTTCAACAACTTATTGGGGTGTTACCATTTAGTGGTCAATTGTAGGGAATATGTACTGTACTGTGTAATCTACTAATACAATAGAATATGTACTGTACTGTGTAATCTACTAATACAATAGAATATGTACTGTACTGTGTAATCTACTAATACAATAGAATATGTACTGTACTGTGTAATCTACTAATACAATAGAATATGTACTGTACTGTGTAATCTACTAATAAAAGTTTCAACCAATCAAAAAAAACCTTTGACCTCCGTGATCAGACACATTTTTTGTTTTGGAGCTGACTTCCGGTTGATGAAGAGACCTGGGATTTGAACAATAGCAACACGTTGAAATATGTGTGTGTGTGTGTGTGTGTGTGTGTGTGTGTGTGTGTGTGTGTGTGTGTGTGTGTGTGTGTGTGTGTGTGTGTGTGTGTGTGTGTGTGTGTGTGTGTGTGTGTGTGTGTGTGTGTGCAGACACCATGCAGAGTTTGCTATGTTTGATGCTGCTGTCGGCTGTGGGCGTGGCTAAAACATCACCTTTTACCGCACCGCCGCCATTGGACCCTGAAGTCCATATGAACATTGTGAGGACAACATTCTGCTGCAGGTTGCCATGGTTACTGTGTCAGCAACACCCCAGTGTGTGTGTGTGTGTGAGCAGACAGAGATCATCAGGAGGTGGGGCTACCCGGCGGAGGAGCACCAGGTGCTGACGGAGGACGGCTACATCCTGATGGTCAACAGGATTCCTGGAGGGCTGAAAAAGACACAAGGTGAGGTCAGGTGTGATGTCATCAGTCTACTGCTCATCACACAAGGTGAGGTCAGGTGTGATGTCATCAGTCTACTGCTCATCACACAAGGTGAGGTCAGGTGTGATGTCATCAGTCTACTGCTCATCACACAAGGTGAGGTCAGGTGTGATGTCATCAGTCTACTGCTCATCACACAAGGTGAGGTCAGGTGTGATGTCATCAGTCTAGGTCAGGTGTGATGTCATCAGTCTAGGTCAGGTGTGA
Source organism: Entelurus aequoreus (assembly GCF_033978785.1). Classification (NCBI taxonomy): domain Eukaryota; kingdom Metazoa; phylum Chordata; class Actinopteri; order Syngnathiformes; family Syngnathidae; genus Entelurus; species Entelurus aequoreus. Next base: position 6,038,558 of record NC_084751.1, read on the forward strand.
TGTCATCAGTCTACTGCTCATCACACAAGGTGAGGTCAGGTGTGATGTCATCAGTCTACTGCTCATCACACAAGGTGAGGTCAGGTGTGATGTCATCAGTCTACTGCTCATCACACAAGGTGAGGTCAGGTGTGATGTCATCAGTCTACTGCTCATCACACAAGGTGAGGTCAGGTGTGATGTCATCAGTCTACTGCTCATCACACAAGGTGAGGTCAGGTGTGATGTCATCAGTCTAGGTCAGGTGTGATGTCATCAGTCTAGGTCAGGTGTGATGTCATCAGTCTACTGCTCATCACACAAGGTGAGGTCAGGTGTGATGTCATCAGTCTACTGCTCATCACACAAGGTGAGGTCAGGTGTGATGTCATCAGTCTAGGTCAGGTGTGATGTCATCAGTCTACTGCAGTGGTCCCCAACCACCGGGCCGCGGCGATTGGTACCATTATTTTATTATTTTTTTTTAAAATTAAATAAACATAAAAAAAACACATTTTATAAATGATATATCAATGTAGATCAATACAGTCTGCAGGGATACAGCCCGTAAGCACACATGATTGTATTTCTTTATGAAAAAAAAAAAAAAAAAAGTTTTTTAAATTTGAGCGATGCAGCAGCTAGCAGCTAGCTACATGCTGAGTGAGATGGTTGCTAGAAAGAAAGAAAGCAAACAAAAAGAGCGATGCAGCAGCTAGCAGCTAGCTACATGCTGAGTGAGATGGTTGCTAGAAAGAAAGAAAGCAAACAAAAAGAGCGATGCAGCAGCTAGCTACATGCTGAGTGAGATGGTTGCTAGAAAGAAAGAAAGCAAACAAAAAGAGCGATGCAGCAGCCAGCAGCTAGCTACATGCTGAGTGAGATGGTTGCTAGAAAGAAAGAAAGCAAACAAAAAGAGCGATGCAGCAGCTAGCAGCTAGCTACATGCTGAGTGAGATGGTTGCTAGAAAGAAAGAAAGCAAACAGAAAGAGCGATGCAGCAGCCAGCAGCTAGCTACATGCTGAGTGAGATGGTTGCTAGAAAGAAAGAAAGCAAACAAAAAGAGCGATGCAGCAGCCAGCAGCTAGCTACATGCTGAGTGAGATGGTTGCTAGAAAGAAAGAAAGCAAACAAAAAGAGCGATGCAGCAGCTAGCAGCTAGCTACATGCTGAGTGAGATGGTTGCTAGAAAGAAAGAAAGCAAACAAAAAGAGCGATGCAGCAGCCAGCAGCTAGCTACATGCTGAGTGAGATGGTTGCTAGAAAGAAAGAAAGCAAACAAAAAGAGCGATGCAGCAGCTAGCAGCTAGCTACATGCTGAGTGAGATGGTTGCTAGAAAGAAAGAAAGCAAACAAAAAGAGCGATGCAGCAGCCAGCAGCTAGCTACATGCTGAGTGAGATGGTTGCTAGAAAGAAAGAAAGCAAACAAAAAGAGCGATGCAGCAGCCAGCAGCTAGCTACATGCTGAGTGAGATGGTTGCTAGAAAGAAAGAAAGCAAACAAAAAGAGCGATGCAGCAGCTAGCAGCTAGCTACATGCTGAGTGAGATGGTTGCTAGAAAGAAAGAAAGCAAACAAAAAGAGCGATGCAGCAGCTAGCAGCTAGCTACATGCTAAGTGAGATGGTTGCTAGAAAGAAAGAAAGCAAACAAAAAGAGCGATGCAGCAGCCAGCAGCTAGCTACATGCTGAGTGAGATGGTTGCTAGAAAGAAAGAAAGCAAACAAAAAGAGCGATGCAGCAGCCAGCAGCTAGCTACATGCTGAGTGAGATGGTTGCTAGAAAGAAAGAAAGCAAACAAAAAGAGCGATGCAGCAGCCAGCAGCTAGCTACATGCTGAGTGAGATGGTTGCTAGAAAGAAAGAAAGCAAACAAAAAGAGCGATGCAGCAGCTAGCAGCTAGCTACATGCTAAGTGAGATGGTTGCTAGAAAGAAAGAAAGCAAACAAAAAGAGCGATGCAGCAGCTAGCAGCTAGCTACATGCTGAGTGAGATGGTTGCTAGAAAGAAAGAAAGCAAACAAAAAGAGCGATGCAGCAGCTAGCAGCTAGCTACATGCTGAGTGAGATGGTTGCTAGAAAGAAAGAAAGCAAACAAAAAGAGCGATGCAGCAGCTAGCAGCTAGCTACATGCTGAGTGAGATGGTTGCTAGAAAGAAAGAAAGCAAACAAAAAGAGCGATGCAGCAGCTAGCAGCTAGCTACATGCTGAGTGAGATGGTTGCTAGAAAGAAAGAAAGCAAACAAAAAGAGCGATGCAGCAGCTAGCAGCTAGCTACATGCTAAGTGAGATGGTTGCTAGAAAGAAAGAAAGCAAACAAAAAGAGCGATGCAGCAGCCAGCAGCTAGCTACATGCTGAGTGAGATGGTTGCTAGAAAGAAAGAAAGCAAACAAAAAGAGCGATGCAGCAGCTAGCAGCTAGCTACATGCTAAGTGAGATGGTTGCTAGAAAGAAAGAAAGCAAACAAAAAGAGCGATGCAGCAGCTAGCAGCTAGCTACATGCTGAGTGAGATGGTTGCTAGAAAGAAAGAAAGCAAACAAAAAGAGCGATGCAGCAGCTAGCTACATGCTGAGTGAGATGGTTGCTAGAAAGAAAGAAAGCAAACAAAAAGAGCGATGCAGCAGCCAGCAGCTAGCTACATGCTGAGTGAGATGGTTGCTAGAAAGAAAGAAAGCAAACAAAAAGAGCGATGCAGCAGCTAGCAGCTAGCTACATGCTGAGTGAGATGGTTGCTAGAAAGAAAGAAAGCAAACAGAAAGAGCGATGCAGCAGCCAGCAGCTAGCTACATGCTGAGTGAGATGGTTGCTAGAAAGAAAGAAAGCAAACAAAAAGAGCGATGCAGCAGCCAGCAGCTAGCTACATGCTGAGTGAGATGGTTGCTAGAAAGAAAGAAAGCAAACAAAAAGAGCGATGCAGCAGCTAGCAGCTAGCTACATGCTGAGTGAGATGGTTGCTAGAAAGAAAGAAAGCAAACAAAAAGAGCGATGCAGCAGCCAGCAGCTAGCTACATGCTGAGTGAGATGGTTGCTAGAAAGAAAGAAAGCAAACAAAAAGAGCGATGCAGCAGCTAGCAGCTAGCTACATGCTGAGTGAGATGGTTGCTAGAAAGAAAGAAAGCAAACAAAAAGAGCGATGCAGCAGCCAGCAGCTAGCTACATGCTGAGTGAGATGGTTGCTAGAAAGAAAGAAAGCAAACAAAAAGAGCGATGCAGCAGCCAGCAGCTAGCTACATGCTGAGTGAGATGGTTGCTAGAAAGAAAGAAAGCAAACAAAAAGAGCGATGCAGCAGCTAGCAGCTAGCTACATGCTGAGTGAGATGGTTGCTAGAAAGAAAGAAAGCAAACAAAAAGAGCGATGCAGCAGCTAGCAGCTAGCTACATGCTAAGTGAGATGGTTGCTAGAAAGAAAGAAAGCAAACAAAAAGAGCGATGCAGCAGCCAGCAGCTAGCTACATGCTGAGTGAGATGGTTGCTAGAAAGAAAGAAAGCAAACAAAAAGAGCGATGCAGCAGCCAGCAGCTAGCTACATGCTGAGTGAGATGGTTGCTAGAAAGAAAGAAAGCAAACAAAAAGAGCGATGCAGCAGCCAGCAGCTAGCTACATGCTGAGTGAGATGGTTGCTAGAAAGAAAGAAAGCAAACAAAAAGAGCGATGCAGCAGCTAGCAGCTAGCTACATGCTAAGTGAGATGGTTGCTAGAAAGAAAGAAAGCAAACAAAAAGAGCGATGCAGCAGCTAGCAGCTAGCTACATGCTGAGTGAGATGGTTGCTAGAAAGAAAGAAAGCAAACAAAAAGAGCGATGCAGCAGCTAGCAGCTAGCTACATGCTGAGTGAGATGGTTGCTAGAAAGAAAGAAAGCAAACAAAAAGAGCGATGCAGCAGCTAGCAGCTAGCTACATGCTGAGTGAGATGGTTGCTAGAAAGAAAGAAAGCAAACAAAAAGAGCGATGCAGCAGCTAGCAGCTAGCTACATGCTGAGTGAGATGGTTGCTAGAAAGAAAGAAAGCAAACAAAAAGAGCGATGCAGCAGCTAGCAGCTAGCTACATGCTAAGTGAGATGGTTGCTAGAAAGAAAGAAAGCAAACAAAAAGAGCGATGCAGCAGCCAGCAGCTAGCTACATGCTGAGTGAGATGGTTGCTAGAAAGAAAGAAAGCAAACAAAAAGAGCGATGCAGCAGCTAGCAGCTAGCTACATGCTAAGTGAGATGGTTGCTAGAAAGAAAGAAAGCAAACAAAAAGAGCGATGCAGCAGCTAGCAGCTAGCTACATGCTGAGTGAGATGGTTGCTAGAAAGAAAGAAAGCAAACAAAAAGAGCGATGCAGCAGCTAGCAGCTAGCTACATGCTGAGTGAGATGGTTGCTAGAAAGAAAGAAAGCAAACAAAAAGAGCGATGCAGCAGCTAGCAGCTAGCTACATGCTGAGTGAGATGGTTGCTAGAAAGAAAGAAAGCAAACAAAAAGAGCGATGCAGCAGCTAGCAGCTAGCTACATGCTGAGTGAGATGGTTGCTAGAAAGAAAGAAAGCAAACAAAAAGAGCGATGCAGCAGCTAGCAGCTAGCTACATGCTAAGTGAGATGGTTGCTAGAAAGAAAGAAAGCAAACAAAAAGAGCGATGCAGCAGCCAGCAGCTAGCTACATGCTAAGTGAGATGGTTGCTAGAAAGAAAGAAAGCAAACAAAAAGAGCGATGCAGCAGCTAGCAGCTAGCTACATGCTGAGTGAGATGGTTGCTAGAAAGAAAGAAAGCAAACAAAAAGAGCGATGCAGCAGCTAGCAGCTAGCTACATGCTGAGTGAGATGGTTGCTAGAAAGAAAGAAAGCAAACAAAAAGAGCGATGCAGCAGCTAGCAGCTAGCTACATGCTGAGTGAGATGGTTGCTAGAAAGAAAGAAAGCAAACAAAAAGAGCGATGCAGCAGCTAGCAGCTAGCTACATGCTGAGTGAGATGGTTGCTAGGGCGGGAAAGACATTCAAAGAAGGTGAATTCATTCAAAAGTGCATGTTAGATTTTTTTAAAGAAATCTTTTCTTGCGGCCCATCCTCACCCAGTTTCTGCATCACGTGGCCCCCAGGTACTTTGACTTTGAGGCCCCTGATCTAACATCCAGTGGCCCCCAGGTACTTTGACTTTGAGGCCCCTGATCTAACATCCAGTGGCCCCCAGGTACTTTGACTTTGAGGCCCCTGATCTAACATCCAGTGGCCCCCAGGTACTTTGAGGCCCCTGATCTAACATCCAGTGGCCCCCAGGTACTTTGAGGCCCCTGATCTAACATCCAGTGGCCCCCAGGTACTTTGACTTTGAGGCCCCTGATCTAACATCCAGTGGCCCCCAGGTACTTTGACTTTGAGGCCCCTGATCTAACAGGTCCCAGAAGAGCAGTTTTCCTCCAACATGGCCTCCTGGCGGCCGGCAGCAACTGGATCACCAACCCGCCTCCTTCCAGTCTGGGCTACGTGCTCGCTGACGCCGGCTGTGATGTGTGGCTGGGGAACAGTCGAGGGAACACCTGGTCCAGGAAACACCAGAAGCTCCGCCCAGATCAGGACGACTTCTGGAGGTTCAGGTACGCTCACCTGACTGTCCAGCATGGTTTCTACTCAAGTGTGTACGTGTGTGTGTGTACGTGTGTGTGTGTGTGTGTGTGTGTGTGTGTGTGTGTGTGTGTGCGTGCGTGCGTGCGTGCGTGCGTGCGTGCGTGCGTGTGTGTGTGTGTGTGTTTGCGTGCGTGTGTGTGTGTGTGTGTGCGCAGTTACGATGAATTGGCTCTGAAGGATCTACCTGCAGTTGTGGACTACATCCTAAAGGAGACCGGCCAAGAAGACATTGTGTACATCGGACACTCTCAGGGAACCACCATAGGTAACACACACACACACACACACACACACACACACACACACACACACACTCACACACACACACACACTTAAGTAGAAGCCAGAGTGAACATTGTGTGTGTGTGTGTGTGTGTGTGTGTGTGTGTGTGTGTGTGTGTTTGCAGCATTCATGGCGTTCTCCACGCTGCCACAACTGGCTGCCAAGATCAAGTTGTTTGTTGCTTTGGCTCCCGTGGCAACCGTGTCCTTTACCAGCAGCCCTTTGACCAAACTGTCTCTGCTGCCCAACTTCCTGCTTTGGGTACGACATGCTAACAGTCACATGACATCATCACACTAATGATAACATGCTAACAGTCACATGACATCATCACACTAATGATAACATGCTAACAGTCACATGACATCATCACACTAATGATAACATGCTAACAGTCACATGACATCATCACACTAATGATAACATGCTAACAGTCACATGACATCATCACACTAATGATAACATGCTAACAGTCACATGACATCATCACACTAATGATAACATGCCAACAGTCACATGACATCATTTCATTACACCGCTGTGTTATGTAACATGCTAACAGTTACGTAACATGCTAACAGTTATGTAACATGCTAACAGTTACGTAACATGCTAACAGTTACTTAACATGCTAACAGTTACTTAACATGCTAACAGTTACTTAACATGCTAACAGTTATGTAACATGCTAACAGTTACTTAACATCCTAACAGTTACGTAGCATGCTAACAGTTATGTAACATGCTAACAGTTACTTAACATGCTAACAGTTACTTAACATGCTAACAGTTGTGTAACATGCTAACAGTTACGTAACATGCTAACAGTTACTTAACATGCTAACAGTTACTTAACATGCTAACAGTTACGTAACATGCTAACAGTTACTTAACATGGTAACAGTTACTTAACATGCTAACAGTTATGTAACATGCTAACAGTTACGTAACATGCTAACAGTTATGTAACATGCTAACAGTTACGTAACATGCTAACAGTTACTTAACATGCTAACAGTTACTTAACATGCTAACAGTTGTGTAACATGCTAACAGTTACATAACATGCTAACAGTTACTTAACATGCTAACAGTTACTTAACATGCTAACAGTTACGTAACATGCTAACAGTTACTTAACATGCTAACAGTTGCGTAACATGCTAACAGTCACATGACAGAGCTTGCTGTCCCACAGGACCTGTTTGGAAGGCGGGACTTCCTGCCTCAGAGTCACATGATCAAGTGGTTTGCAGAGCATGTTTGTGCCAAGCGTCTGCTCAATGAGTTGTGTGGAAATCTCTTCTTCATCCTGTGTGGCTTTGATGAGAAGAACCTCAACATGGTTAGTGTCTCCATCATCTTCATCATCTCTATCTTCTCCATCATCTCCATCATCTCCATCATCTCTATCATCTCCATCATCTCCATCATCTCTATCTTCTCCATCATCTCCATCATCTCCATCATCTCTATCATCTCCATCATCTCTATCTTCTCCATCATCTCCATCATCTCTATCTTCTCCATCATCTCTATCTTCTCCATCATCTCTATCTTCTCCATCATCTCCATCATCTCCATCATCTCTATCTTCTCCATCATCTCTATCTTCTCCATCATCTCCATCATCTCCATCTCTCCATCATCTCCATCATCTCTATCTTCTCCATCATCTCCATCATCTCCATCATCTCTATCATCTCCATCATCTCCATCATCTCTATCTTCTCTATCTTCTCCATCATCTCCATCATCTCCATCATCTCTATCATCTCCATCATCTCCATCATCTCCATCTTCTCCATCATCTCTATCTTCTCCATCATCTCCATCATCTCTATCTTCTCCATCATCTCCATCATCTCTATCATCTCCATCATCTCCATCATCTCCATCATCTCTATCTTCTCCATCATCTCCATCATCACTATCTACTCCATCTTCTCCATCATCTCCATCGTCTCTATCTTCTCCATCATCTCCATCATCTCTATCATCTCCATCATCTCTATCTTCTCCATCATCTCTATCTTCTCCATCTTCTCCATCATCTCCATCATCTCTATCTTCTCCATCATCTCCATCATCTCCATCATCTCCATCATCTCTATCTTCTCCATCATCTCCATCATCTCTATCTTCTCCATCTTCTCCATCATCTCCATCATCTCTATCTTCTCCATCATCTCCATCATCTCCATCATCTCCATCATCTCCATCTTCTCCATCATCTCCATCATCTCTATCTTCTCCATCATCTCCATCATCTCTATCATCTCCATCATCTCCATCATCTCTATCTTCTCCATCATCTCCATCATCTCTATCTTCTCCATCATCTCTATCTTCTCCATCATCTCCATCATCTCTATCTTCTCCATCATCTCTATCATCTCCATCATCTCTATCTTCTCCATCATCTCTATCTTCTCCATCTTCTCCATCATCTCCATCATCTCCATCTTCTCCATCATCTCCATCATCTCCATCATCTCCATCATCTCTATCTTCTCCATCATCTCCATTATCTCCATCATCTCCATCATCTCTATCTTCTCCATCATCTCTATCTTCTCCATCATCTCCATCATCTCTATCTTCTCCATCATCTCCATCATCTCCATCATCTCTATCTCTCCATCATCTCTATCATCTCCATCATCTCCATCTTCTCCATCATCTCCATCATCTCTATCTTCTCCATCATCTCCATCATCTCCATCATCTCTATCATCTCCATCATCTCCATCATCTCTATCTTCTCCATCATCTCCATCATCTCTATCTTCTCCATCATCTCCATCATCTCTATCTTCTCCATCATCTCTATCATCTCCATCATCTCCATCATCTCCATCATCTCTATCTTCTCCATCATGTCCATCATCTCCATCATCTCCATCATCTCTATCTTCTCCATCATCTCTATCATCTCCATCATCTCCATCATCTCCATCATCTCTATCTTCTCCATCATGTCCATCATCTCCATCATCTCCATCATCTCTATCTTCTCCATCATCTCCATCATCTTTATCTTCTCCATCATCTCCATCATCTCCATCATCTCTATCATCTCCATCATCTCCATCATCTCTATCTTCTCCATCATCTCTATCTTCTCCATCATCTCCATCATCTCTATCTTCTCCATCATCTCTATCATCTCCATCATCTCCATCATCTCCATCATCTCTATCTTCTCCATCATGTCCATCATCTCCATCATCTCCATCATCTCTATCTTCTCCATCATCTCCATCATCTTTATCTTCTCCATCATCTCCATCATCTCCATCATCTCTATCATCTCCATCATCTCCATCATCTCTATCTTCTCCATCATCTCCATCATCTCTATCTTCTCCATCATCTCTATCATCTCTATCTTCTCCATCATCTCCATCATCTCTATCTTCTCCATCATGTCCATCATCTCCATCATCTCCATCATCTCTATCTTCTCCATCATCTCTATCTTCTCCATCATCTCCATCATCTCTATCTTCTCCATAATCTCTATCATCTCCATCATCTCTATCTTCTCCATCATCTCTATCTTCTCCATCTTCTCCATCATCTCCATCATCTCCATCTTCTCCATCATCTCCATCATCTCCATCATCTCTATCATCTCCATCATCTCTATCTTCTCCATCATCTCC
>NC_084751.1:6053086-6061799 GCF_033978785.1 Entelurus aequoreus
GTCCAGACACACACACACACTTACACACACTTACACACACTTACACGTGGTGTGTCCAGACACACACACACTTACACGTGGTGTGTCCAGACACACACACACTTACACGTGGTGTGTCCAGACACACACACACACTTACACACACTTACACACACTTACACGTGGTGTGTCCAGACACACACACACACTTACACACACTTACACGTGGTGTGTCCAGACACACACACACACTTACACGTGGTGTGTCCAGACACACACACACTTACACGTGGTGTGTCCGGACACACACACACACACTTACACACACTTACACGTGGTGTGTCCAGACACACACACACACTTACACACACTTACACGTGGTGTGTCCAGACACACACACACACTTACACACACTTACACGTGGTGTGTCCAGACACACACACACACTTACACACACTTACACACACTTACACGTGGTGTGTCCAGACACACACACACACTTACACACACTTACACGTGGTGTGTCCAGACACACACACACACTTACACACACTTACACACACTTACACGTGGTGTGTCCAGACACACACACACACTTACACACACTTACACGTGTGTGTGTCCAGACACACACACACACTTACACACACTTACACACACTTACACGTGGTGTGTCCAGACACACACACACACTTACACACACTTACACGTGGTGTGTCCAGGCGGTCCGAGGCGGGCAGCTGATGGCGTTCGACTTTGGCGCGGCAGGAAACATGAAACATTACAACCAGGTGAGGTGAAGGTTGAAGAACTTCCTGTCAGTCTGCTCCTGACTTCCTGTGTTGCATCAGAGCACGCCCCCCCACTACCGAGTGCAGGACATGAAGGTTCCCACCGCCATCTTCTCCGGGGGCCGTGACACGCTGGCTGACCCCAAAGACGTGGCCGTGCTCCTCACTCAGGTGGGTCAGGTCAAAGGTCATCTAGCTTCCCACTCTTGTCTCACCTGTACGTCTCACCTGTACGTCTCACCTGTACGTCTCACCTGTACGTCTCACCTGTACGTCTCACCTGCAGGTGTCCAAGCTGGTCTTCCACCAGCACATTGACCACTGGGAACATCTGGACTTCATCTGGGGTCTCGACGCCCCACAGCTCATGTTTCCTTCTGTCCTCAAACTTCTGCACACAATACCCTAGAGGGCGCCACTGAGTGTGTGCGTGTGTGTGTGTGGGTGTGTGCGTGTGTGTGTGTGCGCGCGTGGTTTTATTGATTGATTGATTGATTCTTTTATTAGTAGGTTGCACAGTGAAGTACATATTCCGTACAATTGACCACTAAATGGTAACACCCCAATAAGTTTTTCCACTTGTTTAAGTCGGGGTCCACTTAAATTGATTCATGATACAGATATATACTATCATATATACTATCATCATAATACAGTCATCACACAAGATAATCACATTGAATTATTTACATTATTTACAATCAGGGGTGTGGAGGGGGGGGGGTATGGACATCAAGTAGTGGACATAGAGAGAGAGAGAGAGAGAGAGAGAGAGAGAGAGAGAGAGAGAGAGAGAGAGAGAGAGAGAGAGATCAGAAGGCATAAGAAAAATTATCTGCATGTGATTGTTTACATTTGATTATTAGCAATCAGGGGAGGTTAGTTTAGTTTAGGGTTGTAGCTGCCTGGAGGTTAGTTTAGTTTAGGGTTGTAGCTGCCTGGAGGTTAGTTTAGTTTAGGGTTGTAGCTGCCTGGAGGTTAGTTTAGTTTAGGGTTGTAGCTGCCTGGAGGTTAGTTTAGTTTAGGGTTGTAGCTGCCTGGAGGTTAGTTTAGTTTAGGGTTGTAGCTGCCTGGAGGTTAGTTTAGTTTAGGGTTGTAGCTGCCTGGAGGTTAGTTTAGTTTAGGGTTGTAGCTGCCTGGAGGTTAGTTTAGTTTAGGGTTGTAGCTGCCTGGAGGTTAGTTTAGTTTAGGGTTGTAGCTGCCTGGAGGTTAGTTTAGTTTAGGGTTGTAGCTGCCTGGAGGTTAGTTTAGTTTAGGGTTGTAGCTGCCTGGAGGTTAGTTTAGTTTAGGGTTGTAGCTGCCTGGAGGTTAGTTTAGTTTAGGGTTGTAGCTGCCTGGAGGTTAGTTTAGTTTAGGGTTGTAGCTGCCTGGAGGTTAGTTTAGTTTAGGGTTGTAGCTGCCTGGAGGTTAGTTTAGTTTAGGGTTCCTTCTCAAAAGCAACAACTAATCCAAATGTTTGTATCTAAAATGAATATTTCTAAATGCTTTTATTTCCTGTTTTATAACTTTTTAATTTGCTGTCATTTGTTCATCTTGTACTAAACATGTTGGAGTGAAATAAATACATCTTATCTTACTTTACCTTAACTCTCTTCTCTGCCTGCACTACAAGCAACATGTAGAGCAACAATTGTAAGGAACATTTGAGTAACCGTGACATGATGGGTGTGACATGATGGGTGTGACGTGATGGGTGTGACATGATGGGTGTGACATGACGGGTGTGACATGACGGCTGTGACATGATGGGTGTGACATGACGGGTGTGACATGATGGGTGTGACGTGATGGGTGTGACGTGATGGATGTGACATGATGGGTGTGACATGATGGGTGTGACATGATGGGTGTGACATGATGGGTGTGACATGATGGGTGTGACATGATGGCTGTGACATGACGGCTGTGACATGACGGGTGTGACATGACGGCTGTGACATGACGGCTGTGACATGACGGCTGTGACATGACGGCTGTGACATGACGGGTGTGACATGATGGATGTGACATGACGGCTGTGACATGACGGGTGTGACATGACAGGTGTGACATGACGGGTGTGTCCATGACGGCTGTGACATGATGGGTGTGACATGACGGCTGTGACATGACGGGTGTGACATGATGGGTGTGACATGATGGGTGTGACATGACGGCTGTGACATGACGGGTGTGACATGATGGGTGTGACATGACGGCTGTGACATGACGGCTGTGACATGACGGGTGTGACATGATGGGTGTGACATGATGGGTGTGACATGACGGCTGTGACATGATGGGTGTGACATGACGGCTGTGACATGACGGGTGTGACATGACAGGTGTGACATGATGGGTGTGACATGACGGCTGTGACATGATGGGTGTGACATGACGGCTGTGACATGACGGGTGTGACATGACGGCTGTGACATGACGGGTGTGACATGATGGGTGTGACATGACGGCTGTGACATGATGGGTGTGACATGACGGCTGTGACATGACGGGTGTGACATGACGGCTGTGACATGACGGGTGTGACATGATGGGTGTGACATGATGGGTGTGACATGACGGCTGTGACATGATGGGTGTGACATGACGGCTGTGACATGACGGGTGTGACGTGATGGGTGTGACATGACGGCTGTGACATGACGGCTGTGACATGACGGGTGTGACATGACGGCTGTGACATGACGGGTGTGACATGACGGCTGTGACATGACGGCTGTGACATGATGGGTGTGACATGACGGCTGTGACATGACGGGTGTGACATGACGGCTGTGACATGACGGGTGTGACATGATGGGTGTGACATGACGGCTGTGACATGATGGGTGTGACATGACGGCTGTGACATGACGGGTGTGACATGACGGCTGTGACATGACGGGTGTGACATGATGGGTGTGACATGATGGGTGTGACATGACGGCTGTGACATGATGGGTGTGACATGACGGCTGTGACATGACGGGTGTGACGTGATGGGTGTGACATGACGGCTGTGACATGACGGCTGTGACATGACGGGTGTGACATGACGGCTGTGACATGACGGGTGTGACATGACGGCTGTGACATGACGGGTGTGACATGATGGGTGTGACATGATGGGTGTGACATGATGGGTGTGACATGACGGCTGTGACATGACGGGTGTGACATGACGGTTGTGACATGACGGGTGTGACATGATGGGTGTGACATGATGGGTGTGACATGATGGGTGTGACATGACGGCTGTGACATGACGGCTGTGACATGACGGGTGTGACATGACGGGTGTGACATGATGGGTGTGACATGACGGCTGTGACATGACGGGTGTGACATGATGGCTGTGACATGATGGGTGTGACATGATGGGTAAGGACACGAGGGGTATGACACATGGGTAAGGACACAAGGGGTATGGACATGAGGGTAAGGACACGAGGGTAAGGACACAACAGGTATGACAGGAGGGTAAGGACACGAGGAGTGTGACACAAGGGGTATGACACGAGGGTAAGGACATGAGGGGTATGACAGGAGGGTAAGGACACGAGGGGTATGACACATGGGTAAGGACACGAGGGGTCTGGACATGAGGGTAAGGACACGACAGGTATGACAGGCGGGTAAGAACATGAGGAGTATGACACAAGGGTAAGGACATGAGGGGTATGACACGAGGGTAAGGACATGAGGGGTATGACAGGAAGGTAAGGATGCGAGGGTAAGGACATGAGGGTAAGGACATGAGGGGTATGACAGGAGGGCAAGGACACGAGGGCTATGACAGGAGGGTAAGGACACGAGGGGTATGACACATGGGTAAGGACACGAGGGGTCTGGACATGAGGGTAAGGACACGACAGGTATGACAGGCGGGTAAAGACATGAGGGGTATGACACGAGGAGTATGACACAAGGGTAAGGACATGAGGGGTATGACACGAGGGTAAGGACATGAGGGGTATGACAGGAGGGTAAGGATGCGAGGGTAAGGACACGAGGGCTATGACACGAGGGTAAGGACACGAGGGGTAAGGACACGTGGGTAAGGACACGACCGGTGTGACAGGAGGGTAATGTGCGTGGGTTGTGGCAGCATCAGGAGCATTTGGTGGTTCCCAAACAGTCAGGTGGTGTGGACTTCTGTGACATGGAGGAACTGTTAGCTTCCAGGACACCACAACCTTCTGATCCTGGACTGGATCCATGTAAGTTCTTCTTGGTGGCCACCTTTATACCCTGTGTGTGTAGACCCATACCACTCACACCTTTCTACCCTGTGTGTGTGTGTGTGTAGACCCATACCACTCACACCTTTCTACCCTGTGTGTGTGTGTGTGTAGACCCATACCACTCACACCTTTCTACCCTGTGTGTGTGTGTGTGTGTGTAGACCCATACCACTCACACCTTTCTACCCTGTGTGTGTGTGTGTGTGTGTGTGTGTGTAGACCCATACCACTCACACCTTTCTACCCTGTGTGTGTGTGTGTGTGTGTGTGTGTGTGTGTGTGTGTGTGTGTGTGTGTGTGTGTGTAGACCCATACCACTCACACCTTTCTACCCTGTGTGTGTAGACCCATACCACTCACACCTTTCTACCCTGAGTGTGTGTGTGTGTGTAGACCCATACCACTCACACCTTTCTACCCTGTGTGTGTGTGTGTGTGTAGACCCATACCACTCACACCTTTCTACCCTGTGTGTGTAGACCCATACCACTCACACCTTTCTACCCTGAGTGTGTGTGTGTGTGTGTAGACCCATACCACTCACACCTTTCTACCGTGAGTGTGTGTGTGTGTGTAGACCCATACCACTCACACCTTTCTACCCTGTGTGTGTGTGTGTGTGTAGACCCATACCACTCACACCTTTCTACCCTGTGTGTGTGTGTGTGTGTAGACCCATACCACTCACACCTTTCTACCCTGTGTGTGTGTGTGTGTGTGTGTGTAGACCCATACCACTCACACCTTTCTACCCTGAGTGTGTGTGTGTGTGTGTAGACCCATACCACTCACACCTTTCTACCGTGAGTGTGTGTGTGTGTGTAGACCCATACCACTCACACCTTTCTACCCTGTGTGTGTGTGTGTGTGTAGACCCATACCACTCACACCTTTCTACCCTGTGTGTGTGTGTGTGTGTGTGTGTAGACCCATACCACTCACACCTTTCTACCCTGTGTGTGTGTGTGTGTGTGTAGACCCATACCACTCACACCTTTCTACCCTGTGTGTGTGTGTGTGTGTGTGTGGACCCATACCACTCACACCTTTCTACCCTGTGTGTGTGTGTGTGTGTGTAGACCCATACCACTCACACCTTTCTACCCTGTGTGTGTGTGTGTAGACCCATACCACTCACACCTTTCTACCCTTGTGTGTGTGTGTGTGTGTGTGTGTGTGTGTGTGTGTGTGTGTGTGACCCATACCACTCACACCTTTCTACCCTGTGTGTGTGTGTGTGTGTGTGTGTAGACCCATACCACTCACACCTTTCTACCCTGTGTGTGTGTGTGTGTGTGTGTAGACCCATACCACTCACACCTTTCTACCCTGTGTGTGTGTGTGTGTGTGGACCCATACCACTCACACCTTTCTACCCT
The DNA here is from genome assembly GCF_033978785.1 of Entelurus aequoreus. NCBI lineage: Eukaryota > Metazoa > Chordata > Actinopteri > Syngnathiformes > Syngnathidae > Entelurus > Entelurus aequoreus. The sequence goes on from NC_084751.1 coordinate 6,059,459, forward strand.
GTGTGTGTGTGTGTGTGTGTAGACCCATACCACTCACACCTTTCTACCCAGTGTGTGTGTGTGTGTGTGTGTGTGTGAGTGTGTGTGTGTGTAGACCCATACCACTCACACCTTTCTACCCTGTGTGTGTGTGTGTAGACCCATACCACTCACACCTTTCTACCCTTGTGTGTGTGTGTGTGTGTGTGTGTGTGTGTGTGTGTGTGTAGACCCATACCACTCACACCTTTCTACCCTGTGTGTCTGTGTGTGTAGACCCATACCACTCACACCTTTCTACCCTGTGTGTGTGTGTGTCGTGTGTGTGTGTGTGTGTGTGTGTGTGTGTGTGTGTGTGTGTGTGTGTGTGTGTGTGTGTGTGTGTGTGTGTGTGTGTGTACCAGTGACGTGCGGTGAGGTTCATGGCTGGTGAGGCACTGACTTCATCACAGTCAGATTTACAAACATATGAACCCTAAAGAGTATCTTATTCACCATTTGATTGGCAGCAGTTAACGGGTTATGTTTCAAAGTTCATACCAGCATTCTCCCTGCTTGCCACTCAGCATCAAGGCTTGGAATTGGGGGTTAAATCACCAAAAATGATTCCCAGGCGCGGTGCCGCTGCTGCTCACTGCTCCCCTCACCTCCTCCCAGGGGCTGATCAAGGGTGATCGGGTCAAATGCAGAGAATAATTTCACCACACCTAGTGTGTGTGTGACAATCATTGCTACTTCTAACTTAACTTGAACTCTTACACATACAAACTGTAGCACACACAAAAGCACATTTAATAAAAAAAAGGTTATTATGGTCTTACCTTTATGTAATATATTGGGTTAGAGGCAATAACCAGGCGAGGTGATGAAGTACGTCTCTTTACTCAGAACAGACTCAACACACTTGACGTCAGGTGTGCAACACCACGTAAATCGTTGGCCAACCAAAAGTAACCCCAGCACGCTATAGCCAACATTAACCAGGAGATGGCAACAGACAAACATAGATCACTCTATTACATTCCTCCATCCATCCATCTTCCTCCGCTTATCCGAGGTCGGGTCGCGGGGGCAGCAGCCTAAGCAGGGAAGCCCAGACTTCCCTCTCCCCAGCCACTTCGTCCAGCTCTTCCCGGGGGATCCCGAGGTGTTCCCAGGCCAGCCGGGAGACATAGTCTTCCCAATGTGTCCTGGGTCTTCCCCGTGGCCTCTTACCGGTCGGACGTGCCCTAAATACCTCCCTAGGGAGGCGTTCGGGTGGCATCCTGACCAGATGCCCGAACCACCTCATCTGGCTCCTCTCCATGTGGAGGAGCAGCGGCTTTACTTTGAGCTCCTCCCGGATGACAGAGCTTCTCACCCTATCTCTAAGGGAGAGACCCGCCACCCTCGGTGGAGGAAACTCATTTGGGCCGCTTGTACCCGTGATCTTGTCCTTTCGCTCATAACCCAAAGCTCATGACCATAGGTGAGGATGGGAACGTAGATCGACCGGTAAAATTGAGAGCTTTGCCTTCCGGCTCAGCTCCTTCTTCACCACAACGGATCGATACAGCGTCCGCATTACTGAAGACGCCGCACCGATCCACCTGTCGATCTCACCATCCACTCTTCCCTCACTCGTGAACAAGACTCCGAGGTACTTGAACTCCTCCACTTGGGGCAAGATCTCCTCCCCAACCCGGAGACGGCACTCCACCCTTTTCCGGGCGAGAACCATGGACTCGGACTTGGAGGTGCTGATTCTCATCCCAGTCGCTTCACACTCAGCTGCGAACCGATCCAGTGAGAGCTGAAGATCCTGGCCAGATGAAGCCATCAGGACCACATCATCTGCAAAAAGCAGAGACCTAATCCTGCAGCCACCAAACCAGATCCCCTCAATGCCTTGACTGCGCCTAGAAATTCTGTCCATAAAAGTTCTGAACAGAATGGGTGACAAAGGGCAGCCTTGGTGGAGTCCAAACCTCACTGGAAACGTGTCCGACTTACTGCCGGCAATGCGGACCAAACTCTGGCACTGATCATACAGGGAGCGGACCGCCACAATCAGACAGTCCGATACCCCATACTCTCTGAGCACTCCCCACAGGACTTCCTGAGGGACACGGTCCAATGCCTTCTCCAAGTCCAAAAAGCACATGTAGACTGGTTGGGCAAACTCCCAGGCACTGCTTCCTCATAGGAAGACGTGTTGGTGGGATTGAGGAGGTCTTCGAAGTATTCCTTCCACCGATCCACAACATCCGCAGTCGAGGTCAGCAGAACACCATCCTCACCATACACGGTGTTGATAGTGCACTGCTTCCCCTTCCTGAGGCGGCGGATGGTGATCCAGAATCGCTTCGAAGCCGTCCGGAAG
>NC_084751.1:6061819-6079319 GCF_033978785.1 Entelurus aequoreus
CTCACGTTTAGAAGAGACAAGTTTGATGGACGTGTTTAATTCTAGTTTGGACAAAGTCACGTTTAGAAGAGACAAGTTTGATGGACGTGTTTAATTCTAGTTTGGGACAAACTCACGTTTAGAAGAAGACAAGTTTGATGGACGTGTTTAATTCTAGTTTGGACAAAGTCACGTTTAGAAGAGAGACAAGTTTGATGGACGTGTTTAATTGAGTAGATTGGACAAACTCACGTTTAGAAGGAGACAAGTTTGATGGACGTGTTTAATTCTAGTTTGGACAAAGTCACGTTTAGAAGGAGACAAGTTTGATGGACGTGTTTAATTCTAGTTTGGACAAACTCACGTTTAGAAGGAGACAAGTTTGATGGACGTGTTTAATTCTAGTTTGGACAAAGTCACGTTTAGAAGAAGACAAGTTTGATGGACGTGTTTAATTCTAGTTTGGACAAACTCACGTTTAGAAGGAGACAAGTTTGATGGACGTGTTTAATTCTAGTTTGGACAAAGTCACGTTTAGAAGGAGACAAGTTTGATGGACGTGTTTAATTCTAGTTTGGACAAACTCACGTTTAGAAGGAGACAAGTTTGATGGACGTGTTTAATTCTAGTTTGGACAAAGTCACGTTTAGAAGAAGACAAGTTTGATGGACGTGTTTAATTCTAGTTTGGACAAAGTCACGTTTAGAAGGAGACAAGTTTGATGGACGTGTTTAATTCTAGTTTGGACAAACTCACGTTTAGAAGGAGACAAGTTTGATGGACGTGTTTAATTCTAGTTTGGACAAAGTCACGTTTAGAAGGAGACAAGTTTGATGGACGTGTTTAATTCTAGTTTGGACAAACTCACGTTTAGAAGAAGACAAGTTTGATGGACGTGTTTAATTCTAGTTTGGACAAACTCACGTTTAGAAGAAGACAAGTTTGATGGACGTGTTTAATTCTAGTTTGGACAAACTCACGTTTAGAAGGAGACAAGTTTGATGGACGTGTTTAATTCTAGTTTGGACAAACTCACGTTTAGAAGGAGACAAGTTTGATGGACGTGTTTAATTCTAGTTTGGACAAACTCACGTTTAGAAGAGACAAGTTTGATGGACGTGTTTAATTCTAGTTTGGACAAACTCACGTTTAGAAGAAGACAAGTTTGATGGACGTGTTTAATTCTAGTTTGGACAAACTCACGTTTAGAAGGAGACAAGTTTGATGGACGTGTTTAATTCTAGTTTGGACAAAGTCACGTTTAGAAGGAGACAAGTTTGATGGACGTGTTTAATTCTAGTTTGGACAAACTCACGTTTAGAAGAAGACAAGTTTGATGGACGTGTTTAATTCTAGTTTGGACAAAGTCACGTTTAGAAGGAGACAAGTTTGATGGACGTGTTTAATTCTAGTTTGGACAAAGTCACGTTTAGAAGGAGACAAGTTTGATGGACGTGTTTAATTCTAGTTTGGACAAACTCACGTTTAGAAGGAGACAAGTTTGATGGACGTGTTTAATTCTAGTTTGACAAACTCACGTTTAGAAGAAGACAAGTTTGATGGACGTGTTTAATTCTAGTTTGGACAAAGTCACGTTTAGAAGAAGACAAGTTTGATGGACGTGTTTAATTGTAGTTTGGACAAAGTCACGTTTAGAAGGAGACAAGTTTGATGGACGTGTTTAATTCTAGTTTGGACAAAGTCACGTTTAGAAGGAGACAAGTTTGATGGACAGTGTTTAATTCTAGTTTGGACAAACTCACGTTTAGAAGGAGACAAGTTTGATGGACGTGTTTAATTCTAGTTTGGACAAAGTCACGTTTAGAAGAAGACAAGTTTGATGGACGTGTTTAATTCTAGTTTGGACAAACTCACGTTTAGAAGGAGACAAGTTTGATGGACGTGTTTAATTCTAGTTTGGACAAAGTCACGTTTAGAAGGAGACAAGTTTGATGGACGTGTTTAATTCTAGTTTGGACAAAGTCACGTTTAGAAGGAGACAAGTTTGATGGACGTGTTTAATTCTAGTTTGGACAAACTCACGTTTAGAAGAAGACAAGTTTGATGGACGTGTTTAATTCTAGTTTGGACAAACTCACGTTTAGAAGGAGACAAGTTTGATGGACGTGTTTAATTCTAGTTTGGACAAACTCACGTTTAGAAGGAGACAAGTTTGATGGACGTGTTTAATTCTAGTTTGGACAAAGTCACGTTTAGAAGAAGACAAGTTTGATGGACGTGTTTAATTCTAGTTTGGACAAACTCACGTTTAGAAGAAGACAAGTTTGATGGACGTGTTTAATTCTAGTTTGGACAAACTCACGTTTAGAAGAAGACAAGTTTGATGGACGTGTTTAATTCTAGTTTGGACAAACTCACGTTTAGAAGAAGACAAGTTTGATGGACGTGTTTAATTCTAGTTTGGACAAACTCACGTTTAGAAGGAGACAAGTTTGATGGACGTGTTTAATTCTAGTTTGGACAAACTCACGTTTAGAAGAAGACAAGTTTGATGGACGTGTTTAATTCTAGTTTGGACAAACTCACGTTTAGAAGAAGACAAGTTTGATGGACGTGTTTAATTCTAGTTTGGACAAACTCACGTTTAGAAGAAGACAAGTTTGATGGACGTGTTTAATTCTAGTTTGGACAAACTCATTAGAAGGAGACAAGTTTGATGGACGTGTTTAATTCTAGTTTGGACAAAGTCACGTTTAGAAGAAGACAAGTTTGATGGACGTGTTTAATTCTAGTTTGGACAAACTCACGTTTAGAAGGAGACAAGTTTGATGGACGTGTTTAATTCTAGTTTGGACAAAGTCACGTTTAGAAGGAGACAAGTTTGATGGACGTGTTTAATTCTAGTTTGGACAAACTCACGTTTAGAAGAAGACAAGTTTGATGGACGTGTTTAATTCTAGTTTGGACAAACTCACGTTTAGAAGAAGACAAGTTTGATGGACGTGTTTAATTCTAGTTTGGACAAAGTCACGTTTAGAAGGAGACAAGTTTGATGGACGTGTTTAATTCTAGTTTGGACAAACTCACGTTTAGAAGGAGACAAGTTTGATGGACGTGTTTAATTCTAGTTTGGACAAAGTCACGTTTAGAAGAAGACAAGTTCGATGGACGTGTTTAATTCTAGTTTGGACAAAGTCACGTTTAGAAGAAGACAAGTTTGATGGACGTGTTTAATTCTAGTTTGGACAAACTCACGTTTAGAAGAAGACAAGTTTGATGGACGTGTTTAATTCTAGTTTGGACAAAGTCACGTTTAGAAGAAGACAAGTTTGATGGACGTGTTTAATTCTAGTTTGGACAAACTCACGTTTAGAAGGAGACAAGTTTGATGGACGTGTTTAATTCTAGTTTGGACAAACTCACGTTTAGAAGGAGACAAGTTTGATGGACGTGTTTAATTCTAGTTTGGACAAAGTCACGTTTAGAAGAAGACAAGTTTGATGGACGTGTTTAATTCTAGTTTGGACAAAGTCACGTTTAGAAGGAGACAAGTTTGATGGACGTGTTTAATTCTAGTTTGGACAAACTCACGTTAGAAGAAGACAAGTTTGATGGACGTGTTTAATTCTAGTTTGGACAAACTCACGTTTAGAAGGAGACAAGTTTGATGGACGTGTTTAATTCTAGTTTGGACAAACTCACGTTTAGAAGAAGACAAGTTTGATGGACGTGTTTAATTCTAGTTTGGACAAACTCACGTTTAGAAGAAGACAAGTTTGATGGACGTGTTTAATTCTAGTTTGGACAAAGTCACGTTAGAAGGAGACAAGTTTGATGGACGTGTTTAATTCTAGTTTGGACAAAGTCACGTTTAGAAGAAGACAAGTTCGATGGACGTGTTTAATTCTAGTTTGGACAAAGTCACGTTTAGAAGAAGACAAGTTTGATGGACGTGTTTAATTCTAGTTTGGACAAACTCACGTTTAGAAGAAGACAAGTTTGATGGACGTGTTTAATTCTAGTTTGGACAAACTCACGTTTAGAAGAAGACAAGTTTGATGGACGTGTTTAATTCTAGTTTGGACAAACTCACGTTTAGAAGGAGACAAGTTTGATGGACGTGTTTAATTCTAGTTTGGACAAACTCACGTTTAGAAGGAGACAAGTTTGATGGACGTGTTTAATTCTAGTTTGGACAAAGTCACGTTTAGAAGAAGACAAGTTTGATGGACGTGTTTAATTCTAGTTTGGACAAAGTCACGTTTAGAAGGAGACAAGTTTGATGGACGTGTTTAATTCTAGTTTGGACAAACTCACGTTAGAAGAAGACAAGTTTGATGGACGTGTTTAATTCTTCACTCGTGCCTCGTCTCTGCTGTCTTGATGCCAGTGACGTCGTCTTCTTCTTAGTCTTATTTTGATTTTCATGGCGGTTGGAAAGCAACCTTGTGGTGAGCATTAGCGCCACCTACTGTAATGGAGTGTGGACCGAGGACTATATTCTTTTATTTATTTAACCCAGTGTTTTTAAAAAATGTGTATATTGCTTTATAACCTATGTGTTCTGAGTGCAATCCTAATACATCTTCCACTGCTAACCTAATATTCTCTTTCGCTAATTTACTTTCCAGTATTCCCCTTTCTCTATTATATTTCCTCCAATGTATTAAAACATGTCCTACACTTTCTATCTGTTGGCAAGAATCACACAGTCCTGTAGTATCAATTTTAATGAACTATTTAGATATGTTCATCTTAATCTTAAAATGTATGTCCTAATCTCATGCCAGTGACGTCATCATCATGCGGCCAAATCAAAGAAAGCAGTCAGAAGTCGATTTTATTTCCACTCAATTAAAAACAACAGAGAAGTGCACATGAATCCATTAGAAATGGTTTTAATGTGTTTGATTTGATAAAATAATGATTGTAAATATGTGTTTTTTCTCCTTGTTTTAACGTCCTTAAATGCTTTAATGTCACGCCGCTGGTCATCAATAAAAGATGAAGAAGAAAAAAGTAGAAACCGACCTGGAATCAGCCGTGCTGATGACGTCACAGCGGAGGATGCTGGGAGGATGAAGATGAAGATGAGGATGAGGATGAGGACACAAGCTAACAGCTGATGGCTAAGTGCTGCGTGCACGCGCACGTGCAGGAGGAGGAAGAAGGAGAACACCTCGTGCTATTTAGCTGCTGGCTAATTACTAAACACGATGCAGCCTTGCAGCTTTCCTATTGGCCGGTGAGTGATGACACCTGACTGGCGCGTGCGTGCGCACCTTGGCAGTAACGTAACGTCGATGGCGTTACTTCACAAAAGAATGATAACAACAACAATGATCTTTATTCTTGCTGGCCAACTGGAAACATCTTCTACTGGAACTCTTCTTTTAATGCTATTTAGTCTACTTACTACTTCTACTGAATGTTTGCTATTTAGTCTACTTACTAGTTCTACTGAATGTTTGCTATTTAGTCTACTTACTACTTCTACTGAATGTTTGCTATTTAGTCTACTTACTACTTCTACTGAATGTTTGCTATTTAGTCTACTTACTACTTCTACTGAATGTTTGCTATTTAGTCTACTTACTACTTCTACTGAATGTTTGCTATTTAGTCTACTTACTACTTCTACTGAATGTTTGCTATTTAGTCTACTTACTACTTCTACTCAATGTTTGCTATTTAGTGTACTTACTACTTCTACTGAATGTTTGCTATTTAGTCTACTTACTACTTCTACTGAATGTTTGCTATTTAGTCTACTTACTACTTCTACTGAATGTTTGCTATTTAGTCTACTTACTACTTCTACTGAATGTTTGCTATTTAGTCTACTTACTACTTCTACTGAATGTTTGCTATTTAGTCTACTTACTACTTCTACTGAATGTTTGCTATTTAGTCTACTTACTACTTCTACTCAATGTTTGCTATTTAGTCTACTTACTACTTCTACTGAATGTTTGCTATTTAGTCTACTTACTACTTCTACTGAATGTTTGCTATTTAGTCTACTTACTACTTCTACTCAATGTTTGCTATTTAGTCTACTTACTACTTCTACTCAATGTTTGCTATTTAGTCTACTTACTACTTCTACTGAATGTTTGCTATTTAGTCTACTTACTACTTCTACTGAATGTTTGCTATTTAGTCTACTTACTACTTCTACTGAATGTTTGCTATTTAGTCTACTTACTACTTCTACTGAATGTTTGCTATTTAGTCTACTTACTACTTCTACTCAATGTTTGCTATTTAGTCTACTTACTACTTCTACTCAATGTTTGCTATTTAGTGTACTTACTACTTCTACTCAATGTTTGCTATTTAGTCTACTTACTACTTCTACTGAATGTTTGCTATTTAGTCTACTTACTACTTCTACTGAATGTTTGCTATTTAGTCTACTTACTACTTCTACTGAATGTTTGCTATTTAGTCTACTTACTACTTCTACTGAATGTTTGCTATTTAGTCTACTTACTACTTCTACTGAATGTTTGCTATTTAGTCTACTTACTACTTCTACTGAATGTTTGCTATTTAGTCTACTTACTACTTCTACTGAATGTTTGCTATTTAGTCTACTTACTACTTCTACTGAATGTTTGCTATTTAGTCTACTTACTACTTCTACTGAATGTTTGCTATTTAGTCTACTTACTACTTCTACTGAATGTTTGCTATTTAGTCTACTTACTACTTCTACTGAATGTTTGCTATTTAGTCTACTTACTACTTCTACTGAATGTTTGCTATTTAGTCTACTTACTACTTCTACTGAATGTTTGCTATTTAGTCTACTTACTACTTCTACTGAATGTTTGCTATTTAGTCTACTTACTACTTCTACTGAATGTTTGCTATTTAGTCTACTTACTACTTCTACTGAATGTTTGCTATTTAGTCTACTTACTACTTCTACTGAATGTTTGCTATTTAGTCTACTTACTACTTCTACTGAATGTTTGCTATTTAGTCTACTTACTACTTCTACTGAATGTTTGCTATTTAGTCTACTTACTACTTCTACTGAATGTTTGCTATTTAGTCTACTTACTACTTCTACTGAATGTTTGCTATTTAGTCTACTTACTACTTCTACTGAATGTTTGCTATTTAGTCTACTTACTACTTCTACTGAATGTTTGCTATTTAGTCTACTTACTACTTCTACTGAATGTTTGCTATTTAGTCTACTTACTACTTCTACTGAATGTTTGCTATTTAGTCTACTTACTACTTCTACTGAATGTTTGCTATTTAGTCTACTTACTACTTCTACTGAATGTTTGCTATTTAGTCTACTTACTACTTCTACTGAATGTTTGCTATTTAGTCTACTTACTACTTCTACTGAATGTTTGCTATTTAGTCTACTTACTACTTCTACTGAATGTTTGCTATTTAGTCTACTTACTACTTCTACTGAATGTTTGCTATTTAGTCTACTTACTACTTCTACTGAATGTTTGCTATTTAGTCTACTTACTACTTCTACTGAATGTTTGCTATTTAGTCTACTTACTACTTCTACTGAATGTTTGCTATTTAGTCTACTTACTACTTCTACTGAATGTTTGCTATTTAGTCTACTTACTACTTCTACTGAATGTTTGCTATTTAGTCTACTTACTACTTCTACTGAATGTTTGCTATTTAGTCTACTTACTACTTCTACTGAATGTTTGCTATTTAGTCTACTTACTACTTCTACTGAATGTTTGCTATTTAGTCTACTTACTACTTCTACTGAATGTTTGCTATTTAGTCTACTTACTACTTCTACTGAATGTTTGCTATTTAGTCTACTTACTACTTCTACTGAATGTTTGCTATTTAGTCTACTTACTACTTCTACTGAATGTTTGCTATTTAGTCTACTTACTACTTCTACTGAATGTTTGCTATTTAGTCTACTTACTACTTCTACTGAATGTTTGCTATTTAGTCTACTTACTACTTCTACTGAATGTTTGCTATTTAGTCTACTTACTACTTCTACTGAATGTTTGCTATTTAGTCTACTTACTACTTCTACTGAATGTTTGCTATTTAGTCTACTTACTACTTCTACTGAATGTTTGCTATTTAGTCTACTTACTACTTCTACTGAATGTTTGCTATTTAGTCTACTTACTACTTCTACTGAATGTTTGCTATTTAGTCTACTTACTACTTCTACTGAATGTTTGCTATTTAGTCTACTTACTACTTCTACTGAATGTTTGCTATTTAGTCTACTTACTAGTTCTACTGAATGTTTGCTATTTAGTCTACTTACTACTTCTACTGAATGTTTGCTATTTAGTCTACTTACTACTTCTACTGAATGTTTGCTATTTAGTCTACTTACTACTTCTACTGAATGTTTGCTATTTAGTCTACTTACTACTTCTACTGAATGTTTGCTATTTAGTCTACTTACTAGTTCTACTGAATGTTTGCTATTTATTCTACTTACTACTTCTACTGAATGTTTGCTATTTAGTCTACTTACTAGTTATACTGAATGTTTGCTATTTAGTCTACTTACTAGTTCTACTGAATGTTTGCTATTTAGTCTACTTACTACTTCTACTGAATGTTTGCTATTTAGTCTACTTACTACTTCTACTGAATGTTTGCTATTTAGTCTACTTACTACTTCTACTGAATGCTTGCTATTTAGTCTACTTACTACTTCTACTGAATGTTTGCTATTTAGTCTACTTACTACTTCTACTGAATGTTTGCTATTTAGTCTACTTACTACTTCTACTGAATGTTTGCTATTTAGTCTACTTACTACTTCTACTGAATGTTTGCTATTTAGTCTACTTACTTGTTCTACTGAATGTTTGCTATTTAGTCTACTTACTACTTCTACTGAATGTTTGCTATTTAGTCTACTTACTAGTTCTACCGAATGTTTGCTATTTAGTCTACTTACTACTTCTACTGAATGTTTGCTATTTAGTCTACTTACTAGTTCTACTGAATGTTTGCTATTTAGTCTACTTACTACTTCTACTGAATGTTTGCTATTTAGTCTACTTACTACTTCTACTGAATGTTTGCTATTTAGTCTACTTACTACTTCTACTGAATGTTTGCTATTTAGTCTACTTACTACTTCTACTGAATGTTTGCTATTTAGTCTACTTACTAGTTCTACTGAATGTTTGCTATTTAGTCTACTTACTAGTTCTACTGAATGTTTGCTATTTAGTCTACTTACTACTTCTACTGAATGTTTGCTATTTAGTCTACTTACTACTTCTACTGAATGTTTGCTATTTAGTCTACTTACTACTTCTACTGAATGTTTGCTATTTAGTCTACTTACTACTTCTACTGAATGTTTGCTATTTAGTCTACTTACTAGTTCTACTGAATGTTTGCTATTTAGTCTACTTACTAGTTCTACTGAATGTTTGCTATTTAGTCTACTTACTACTTCTACTGAATGTTTGCTATTTAGTCTACTTACTACTTCTACTGAATGTTTGCTATTTAGTCTACTTACTAGTTCTACTGAATGTTTGCTATTTAGTCTACTTACTGCTTCTACTGAATGTTTGCTATTTAGTCTACTTACTGCTTCTACTGAATGTTTGGTATCTATTGTACTAACTGGTTCTACTGAATGTTTGGTATCTATTGTACTAACTGGTTCTACTGAAAGTTTGGTATCTACAGGTATTGTACTAACTGGTTCTACTGAATGTTTGGTATCTATTGTACTAACTGGTTCTACTGAATGTTTGGTATTGATTGTACTAACTGGTTCTACTGAATGTTTGTTATTGATTGTACTTACTGGTTCTAAAGATTCTACTGAATGTTTGGTATCTATTGTACTAACTGGTTCTACTGAATGTTTGGTATCTATTGTACTCACTGGTTCTACTGAATATTTGGTATCTATTGTAGTAACTGATTCTACTGAATGTTTGGTATTGATTGTACTTACTGGTTCTACTGAATATTTGGTATCTATTGTAGTAACTGATTCTACTGAATGTTTGGTATTGATTTTACTTACTGGTTTTCAAAGGTTCTACTGAATGTTTGGTATTGATTGTACTAACTGGTTCTAAAGGTTTTACTGAATGTTTATTTATTGTACTAACTGGTTCTAAATGTTCTGTTTGTTTGTTTTTTACACCTACTAATTTTGTTAGTTTTTGTGAGTCTTCTGGCTTTAAAAAATATTTATTTGTGCTACTCGTCCTTTTGAGCTTATTGGTTCCATTTGTTATGTTTGTTGGTTCTATTGACGCTACTAGGGCCTAGTTCCTCTTTGCCTGTTGTCCTTCCTGGTTTTGCTTGCAGATGCTAAATAGATGCATTCATCGCTGTGTAGAATACGCTACTAAGTCAAATAAGAACCGGATTTTTCGGACTATAAGGCGCACTTAAAATTCTTTCATTTTCTCAAAATTCGACAGTGCACCTTATAACCTGGTGCGCCTAATGTACGGAATAATTCTGGTTGTGCTTACCGACCTCAAAGCTATTTTATTTGGTACATGGTGAAATCATAAGTGTGACCAGTAGATGGCAGTCACACATAAGATATGTGTAGACTGCAATGTGACTCAAGTAAACAACACCAAAATGTTATATGTTCCATTGAAAATATAGAACATTACACACGGCGCTCAAAAATCTTGCAAAATGTTTTAGTAGGACTTTGGTAAGCTATGAAGCCACACCACTTGATGGATTGTACTGTGCTTCAACATACCAGTATTATTATGCTGTGTGTATAAGGTAAGACATTATCTGGCGTTTTGTTTCGCAATATTATGCAAAATCAACTTTTCTTACCTTCTGGTACCTGCTGATCTGTATTTGGGATCTGCATAAGTCCTGAATAATTTGCACACGTCCGCCTTTGTAGTCTGTGCCGACACCGTAGTGGATAAGCTTCTTCTTGTTATGTGACATTCATCCTCCGCTGTTGCCATTCCAGTGAGGTAGTCATTCCAGTGAGGTAGTCATTCCAGTGAGGTAGTCATTCCAGTGAGGTAGTGGATAAGCTTCTTCTTGTTATGTGACATTCATCCTCCGCTGTTGCCATTCCAGTGAGGTAGCCATTCCAGTGAGGTAGTCATTCCAGTGAGGTAGTCATTCCAGTGAGGTAGTCATTCCAGTGAGGTAGTGGATAAGCTTCTTCTTGTTATGTGACATTCATCCTCCGCTGTTGCCATTCCAGTGAGGTAGTCATTCCAGTGAGGTAGTCATTCCAGTGAGGTAGTCATTCCAGTGAGGTAGTGGATAAGCTTCTTCTTGTTATGTGACATTCATCCTCCGCTGTTGCCATTCCAGTGAGGTAGTCATTCCAGTGAGGTAGTCATTCCAGTGAGGTAGTGGATAAGCTTCTTCTTGTTATGTGACATTCATCCTCCGCTGTTGCCATTTCTAATTTAAAGTAGTGTAAAGTTCTTACTTATATCTGTCAGTGAACTCACCATGAAAGCACTAAAACACACCGGTGTAGTGAGTTTACATTATTCACCCAAGGAACTTTACTTATTAGAGAGTTTCGGTCACGGGACACATTTCGGGCGTTGTTGTTGCACTAGTGAGCCACGGGTGAGGAGATGCTGCTCCGTTATTGATTGAAGTAAAGTGTGAATGTTATTAAAACAGTTAGCTCCATCTTTTGACACTTTTTCCACTCCCGTCCTTGCACGCTACACCGCTACAACAAAGATGACGGGGAGGAGACGCTGTCCAAGTGGAGGCACGTAAATAAGAGCGCCCACAAAATGGTGCATCCTGAAGAGACTGTCAGAAAGTGGGTTGAAGATGATGTGTAAAACATCTATGCAACATTTTGAGCAAAGAAGCACCATTACATGTTATGTAGACCACAAGGAAGTCTTTTACATTTAGAAAAAATATACAGTATATATATATATATATATATATATTATGACCCCTTTTAATGCGCTTTATAATCCGGTGCACCTTTTGTATGAAAATAGACCTGAATTGACCCGCTCACCTGCAGTGCGCCTTAAAATCCGGTGCGCCCTATGGTCCGGAAAATACGGTAAACTTTAAATAAGTAAAAGTCAAACAAGTACATTTAAATAAAAGTTAAACAAGTACATTTAAATAAAAGTCAAACAAGTACATTTAAATAAAAGTCAAACAAGTACATTTAGATAAAAGTCAAACAAATACATTTAAATAAAAGTCAAACAAGTACATTTAAATAAGTACAAGTCAAACAAATACATTTAAATAAAAGTCAAACAAGTACATTTAAATAAGTACAAGTCAAACCATGGCCTCTTCTCTTTAAAAAAAACTAGACTTGAAATTCAATGACAAACTTCACCAAAGTGACCTGGACTTAGACAAACTTTAATGATCCACAAGGGAAATTGTTGATCAAAAGTACATGGGACATGTGGTCTTAGTGTGTTTGAGAGCAGGTCCATGGGACATGTGGTCTTAGTGTGTTTGAGAGCAGGTCCATGGGACATGTGGTCTTAGTGTGTTTGAGAGCAGGTCCATGGGACATGTGGTCTTAGTGTGTTTGAGAGCAGGTCCATGGGACATGTGGTCTTAGTGTGTTTGAGAGCAGGTCCATGGGACATGTGGTCTTAGTGTGTTTGAGAGCAGGTCTATGGGACATGTGGTCTTAGTGTGTTTGAGAGCAGGTCCATGGGACATGTGGTCTTAGTGTGTTTGAGAGCAGGTCCATGGGACATGTGGTCTTAGTGTGTTTGAGAGCAGGTCCATGGGACATGTGGTCTTAGTGTGTTTGAGAGCAGGTCCATGGGACATGTGGACTTAGTGTGTTTGAGAGCAGGTCTATGGGACATGTGGTCTTAGTGTGTTTGAGAGCAGGTCCATGGGACATGTGGTCTTAGTGTGTTTGAGAGCAGGTCCATGGGACATGTGGTCTTAGTGTGTTTGAGAGCAGGTCCATGGGACATGTGGACTTAGTGTGTTTGAGAGCAGGTCTATGGGACATGTGGTCTTAGTGTGTTTGAGAGCAGGTCCATGGGACATGTGGTCTTAGTGTGTTTGAGAGCAGGTCCATGGGACATGTGGTCTTAGTGTGTTTGAGAGCAGGTCCATGGGACATGTGGACTTAGTGTGTTTGAGAGCAGGTCCATGGGACATGTGGTCTTAGTGTGTTTGAGAGCAGGTCCATGGGACATGTGGTCTTAGTGTGTTTGAGAGCAGGTCCATGGGACATGTGGTCTTAGTGTGTTTGAGAGCAGGTCCATGGGACATGTGGTCTTAGTGTGTTTGAGAGCAGGTCCATGGGACATGTGGTCTTAGTGTGTTTGAGAGCAGGTCCATGGGACATGTGGACTTAGTGTGTTTGAGAGCAGGTCTATGGGACATGTGGTCTTAGTGTGTTTGAGAGCAGGTCCATGGGACATGTGGTCTTAGTCTGGTTCAGGTGATGAAAACTTAAGTTTGTTTGTGGTCCTCAGGTACACAGGAAGTGATCTCTGACTGAGGAGTAAAAGTCACACATGTCTAAACGAGCTGCAGGGGGGCGGGGGAGGGGGGAGAGGCCGGACACCATGGCAACGGTTCAAGCTGTCAATGACGAGCTGAGAGCCAAACTCATCAACATCCAGGTGGAACTTCAGCAGGAGAAGAACAAGGTGAAGAACTCTCTCTCTGTGTGTGTGTGTGTGTGTGTGTGTGTGTGTGTGTGTGTGTGTGTGTGTTACTGATGCACTTTTGTTGTGTGTGTGATGTCAGGTAAGCCGTCTGGAAAGAGACAAGAGCCAGGAACTAAGGACCGAGCATCACCGGGCCACCGTAGCAATGACGGAGCTGAAGACTAAATTGCATGAGGAGAAGCAAAAAGAATTAACTGTTACCAGGGAGACGTTACTACGGCAACACGAGATGGAGCTGATGAGAGTTATCAAAATCAAGGATGGAGAAATTCATCGGCTGAATGGTTTAGTCCTGACGCTCAGGGACGGCTCTGTGGATAAGGTGATCCAAGACGTGTGTGTGTGTGTATATATATATGTACATGTATGTATATATGAGTATGTTTGTATGTATGTACATGCATGTATGTATGTATATATGAATATGTATGTATGTGTCACACCCCGCCTCGGGTGAAGGTAATGTAACCGTTGCAAACCAGACTTTCAAATCAAGGATGGCAAGGCACGCAGTTGGTAACAGTTTACAAACATTTATTGAAATCCCAAAAAGTTTCAAAAGGTGAACAATGACAGGAAAACAAAGCACCTACAATCTGTAATGGTAATAAACAGAGGCAATATTAGTATAGTATATTATATATAGTACATTTATATTCTAAATAAATTTCAAAGTTGCATGCGTTAAATAGGCCTATATAATTCATCAAAATAAGCATATTAAAAATAATCAAAATGTAAATCATCTATTATAACATACATGTATTCATAATCAAAGGTCAATAATCAAATATGTCAAATTAAAGAATTACATAATCAAAACAGATTTAGCAAAATCTATTAGCAATCAACAAAACTCATTTAAGCGGTTACAACACAACATCTCATCATCAGAATAATCACCTCAGTAGATAATGCATGGAGACCCAAACTCCTGCCCAGGACAGAACCTCCTCTGGCAGTGACCCACAGCAGACTGGCAGAAAAACGGCATTTTCCAACTTAAATAGCCCATAGTTCCGCCCACTAGCTGGAACCAATTTGACAGGGGGATTTAAGAAAAGTTATTTTGTAAATTACACCATAAATAACCATCACATGTCTAAAAAGTATTCACATAGTACTTTTGCATGTGTAGTGCAGTCATTTTTGTACACAGTGTATTCAGGCTTTGGTAACATCACTTTTAAATGTCCAGTGTCCTTCTGTAACAGCCAGCTTTTGATAATCATGGTTCGACCCAAATTTGGCCTAATTAGTGAATGCAGGTGTGTTCACCTATATAAAGCCCTCAACCCCACCCTGACTCTTTTAGTCAACTGTTCAGAGCCATGGTGAGTGACAGGTAACAATTTGTTTGTTGAGCACATGCTTTTCACTGACTAACAAGATTGAATGTTTGTAGTTTGTCCAAGTTGAGCTTCCCAACAAATGTGCACGGTCTGTGAGGAAGTCCAAAGGTCAAACAGTGACAGTGTGGGGTCAAACTGTCACAGTATGTATATATATATATATATATATATATATATATATATATATATATATATATATGTACATGTATGTATGTATGTATTTATGTATATATGAATACAGTATGTGTATATATGTATTTTTATGTTTATTTATATATATATATATATATATATATATATGTATATATATATATATATATATACATATATGTATATATGTATATATATACATATATGTATATATGTATATATATGTATATATATGTATATACACATAATACACACGTATGTATGTATGGTAATGTATTTTTATATATGTGTGTGTGTGTGTGTATATATATATTTATTTATATATATATATATATATATATATATATATATATACACTGCCGTTCAAAAGTTTGGGGTCACCCAAACAATTTAGTGGAATAGCCTTCATTTCTAAGAACAAGAATAGACTGTGTAGTTTCAGATGAAAGTTCTCTTTTTCTGGCCATTTTGAGCGTTTAATTGACCCCACAAATGTGATGCTCCAGAAACTCAATCTGCTCAAAGGATGGTCAGTTTTGTAGCTTCTGTAACGAGCTAAAGTGTTTTCAGATGTGTGAACATGATTGCACAAGGGTTTTCTAATCATCAATTAGCCTTCTGAGCCAATGAGCAAACACATTGTACCATTAGAACACTGGAGTGATAGTTGCTGGAATTGGGCCTCTATACACCTATGTAGATATTGCACCAAAAAGCAGACATTTGCAGCTAGAATAGTCATTTTCCACATTAGCAATGTATAGAGTATTTCTTTAAAGTTAAGACTAGTTTGAAGTTATCTTCATTGAAAATAAGGGCATTTCAATGTGACCCCAAACTTTTGAACGGTAGTGTGTGTATATATATATATATATATATATATATATATATATATATATATATATATATATATATATATATATATATATATATATATATATATTGACGGAAGTGGATAATTACATATATCCATATTTAATAGTTACTTCTTTTTTATATCTCCTATAGTCATATTTTAATCAACTAATGTTTCATCTGGTACAAAGTGCTTGCATTACGAGTGTCCTTGCTGAGAGAGTCAGAGCGTTGAATATTCTCTCTGTTGAGACTCCCATAACATTCTTGAGCTGAACGCCCAGAAAACAGTGGAGATGATCATGGACTTCAGGAAAGTCACAGCCCCACCATCCCCCCTCACCCTCACCCTGATTGACTCTCCCACCCCCGTCCCCATTGTGGACTCCTTCCGTTTCTTGGGCACCACCATCACCCAGGACCATCAGCTCCCTCATCAAGAAGGCCCAGCAGAGGATGTACTTCCTGCGGCAGCTGAGGAAACTTAAGGTGGCGACCGAGATGCTGGTGCAGTTTTACTCAGCCATCATAGAGTCCATCCTGACCTCCTCCATCACAGTGTGGTTCCCCGGCGCCACAGTCCAGGATAAGAATAGACTGCAGCGCATCGTATGTGCTGCTGAGAAGGTGATTGGCTGCAAGCTCCCATCCCTCCAGGACTTGTTCTCCTCCAGGACCAGGAGGCATGTGGGTCGGATCACAGCTGACTCTTCTCACCCTGGACACACACTATTCTCCCCTCTCCCCTCAGGCAGGAGACTACGCTCCATCCAGACCCACACCTCCCGCCACCTGAACAGTTTTTTCCCCTCGGCCATCAGGCAAATGAACAATAACTCCTAACAGCAGCTCCTGGAATTCCTTGAATCCCTTCTAAGTCTATCTGATAGCTCAGTTACAGCTCTTTTTATTACCAAATATGTGTTATATGTGTTTTATGTCGCACGTTTGCACCAAGAAAAATTCCTAGTTTGTGAACCCGTTCTCAAACAATGGCAATAAAACTATTCTGATTCTGAGATAAGAGCACAAAGCGGTGCTGGGCTAGCAGACAACAGGGAGGGAGGGGAAGAGGGGGGTAGAACAGAACGTCTATGGGGGGTGGGAGCGAGGGACAGATGGAAGGACACAGCACTTCCGTGGGTTTGGAGGGGAGATCGATCTTAGCTGGGCGAGGGAACGCTTCTGTACTGGATTGGTCTCACGTTTATTGTCAAAGCTTTGAGAATAAACCACAAAATACCAACTACTGCCTGGTGATCAATTTAAACTCCAGCTTATGTGCCATAAAAAGAACTTGGGAGTGACCAGCAACTGAAAATCCCTGGGAGGAAGAGTTGGTCAATGCAACAATTTGGGGGCTTCGTCCGGGATGGCACGCTGTTGATTGACGACTTCTTGCAATCTTCTGGACAGACTCACTTGGCCAACATAATTTAAGGTAAGCAGAGCCTTTTTCTAAAATCTGCTTTAGGAGTCTGCCCAGAAGTCTGTAAGTCAAACACTGTTTTGTACCCCAGACACAGAGTGGTGATTTTGATG
>NC_084751.1:6084319-6096819 GCF_033978785.1 Entelurus aequoreus
CATCATACATAGACGTTTTCAACCGGAAGTATATATGTGTATATATATATATATATATATATATATATATATATATATATATATATATATATATATATATATATACAGTATGTATGTGTGTGTGTGTATGTATATACAGGTAAGGAGTGCCCTGCTGATGGAGGTGGAGGAGACAAGAAGGAGTTGGGAGGCAGAACGTTGTCGCCTCCAGCAGGAAGTTCAGGAGCAACGCGGAGCAAAGAGGAGCGCAGAGGAAGCACTGGGATTAGCTCACCAAGCTTGTCAGGCCCGAGTAGCCGAGCTCCGATCGGTGCATCACCAACACCAGGAGGAGTTGAACAGAACCAAGAGGGACTGTGAGAGGGAGATCCGCCGACTGGTATGATTGATTAAAAATTGTGATCTGATGAGACAATTATTAGCTTCAGAAGTAGAACAAGTTTTGACTTGAAGGCTGGTGGTCTCACAAGGAGTGGACGTGGATGATATATTGTCCCACAACTTGTTTAGACTCTAACCTTGTGTCACTGACTTGAAGGCTGGTGGTCTCACAAGGAGTGGACCTGGATGATATATTGTCCCACAACTTGTTTAGACTCTAACCTTGTGTCACTGACTTGAAGGCTGGTGGTCTCACAAGGAGTGGACGTGGATGATATATTGTCCCACAACTTGTTTAGACTCTAACCTTGTGTCACTGACTTGAAGGCTGGTGGTCTCACAAGGAGTGGAACTGGATGATATATTGTCCCACAACTTGTTTAGACTCTAACCTTGTGTCACTGACTTGAAGGCTGGTGGTCTCACAAGGAGTGGACGTGGATGATATATTGTCCCACAACTTGTTTAGACTCTAACCTTGTGTCACTGACTTGAAGGCTGGTGGTCTCACAAAGAGTGGACCTGGATGATTTATTGTCCCACAACTTGTTTAGACTCTAACCTTGTGTCACTGACTTGAAGGCTGGTGGTCTCACAAGGAGTGGACGTGGATGATATATTGTCCCACAACTTGTTTAGACTCTAACCTTGTGTCACTGACTTGAAGGCTGGTGGTCTCACAAGGAGTGGACCTGGATGATTTATTGTCCCACAACTTGTTTAGACTCTAACCTTGTGTCACTGACTTGAAGGCTGGTGGTCTCACAAGGAGTGGACCTGGATGATATATTGTCCCACAACTTGTTTAGACTCCAACCTTGTGTCACTGACTTGAAGGCTGGTGGTCTCACAAGGAGTGGACCTGGATGATATATTGTCCCACAACTTGTTTAAATAAATGATAAATGGGTTATACTTGTATAGCGCTTTTCTACCTTCAAGGTACTCAAAGCGCTTTGAGACTATTTCCACATTCACCCATTCACACACACATTCACACACTGATGGAGGGAGCTGCCATGCAAGGCGCTACCAGCACCCATCAGGAGCAAGGGTGAAGTGTCTTGCCCAAGGACACAACGGACGTGACTAGGATGGTAGAAGGTGGGGATTGAACCCCAGTAACCAGCAACCCTCCGATTGCTGGCACGGCCACTCTACCAACTTCGCCACGCTGTCCCCAACCTTGTGTCACTGACTTGAAGGCTGGTGGTCTCACAAGGAGTGGACCTGGATGATATATTGTCCCACAACTTGTTTAGACTCCAACCTTGTGTCACTGACTTGAAGGCTGGTGGTCTCACAAGGAGTGGACCTGGATGATACCGTATATTGTCCCACAAGTTGTAGCTGATCAACAATTTAATAATAATCTAATCATAAAGTTTCATTACAGAAGTTCAAGTAAACACAATCAACTTGTATCCCTCACCAGTGTTTTTGTAATTGGAAGGTCAAGAACTGAATTAAATGGACTCACAATCTGTGTTGGCAAAAATGTAACAACGTCCCCCAGTGAGTTTTGTGCCAACATATTTGCTTGTTGGACTCATCTCGGTCACTCCTTTTGAAGACTTAATATTCCCGTATTTGGCTTGGCAGCCATCTTTTTTCCACCTCACCTTGGTTACCTTGCTGAGCTTCTCACGAGCGAGGCTCTCGGTCCGTGCATCCTGAGTGTGTCAGCAAGCAGAGACAAAGACTGTGGATGACTGAGAAGAGGGTTCACTCTGTTCATTGAATTCTAGCATTGAATGAGGAGCGATGCACAGAGAGAACCCTCTTGTAGCCAAAGACAAAGAAAAGAAAGATGATTTTTGTAGATTATTGGATTGATTGACTCTCAGCCAGGAGTCTTATTTGTACATTTGTATGTCCAGATGGACGAGATCAAAGTGAAAGACAGAGCTGTTAGTGTTTTGGACAAAGCCTTGGGGCTACAGGCTGGCCACGCCCACCGCCTTCAGCTGCAGACTCAGGCTGCTGAGCAGCAAATGGCAGCCCTTAGAGATGCACAAAGGGCGGGACTAAAGGACCCTGGACTTGTCCCTAACCCCGCCTCTAACAATCCTCTCCATACTGTAAGCCAAAATGCTTGTTCTTTGCCCAAGAAGAATTTTCCACCTTTAGTTTGCCAGTAAACATCTCATTCATGATGACTTTAGACCTTCTTTTGATTGGACAAGAGAAGAGATCACATGACCATACCCGTGTGTGTGTGTGTGTGTGTGTGTGTGTGTGTGTGTGTGTGTGTGTGTGTGTGTGTGTGTGTGTGTGTGTGTGTGTGTGTGTGTGTGTGTGTGTGTGTGTGTGTGTGTGTGTGTGTGTGTGTGTGTGTGTGTGTGTGTGTGTGTGTGTGTGTGTGTGTGTGTGTGTGTGTGTGTGTGTGTGTGTACAGTCTCAGGAGGACCGTGACACTCGGAGATTTCAGTTGAAAATTGCTGAACTCAGCGCTGTCATCAGGAAGCTGGAAGATCGAAATGCTTTGTTGTCTGAAGAACGCAACGAACTGGTGACACACACACACACACACACACACACACACACACACACACACACACACACGTGTAGTGTGTCTGAGTTCTTACACCTACCATTTGATGTGTTTCCTTCTTGGTGAAGCTGAAACGCCTGAGAGAAACAGAAAGTCAGTTTCTTCCTCTTCTGGACAAAAGCAAACGTCTGAGCAGAAAGAATGAGGAGCTGTCACTCATGTTGCGTCGCCTTGACAACAAACTGCGCTTTGTCACCCAGGAGAACATTGAGATGGTAGCTCTTTTGTTTCATCTTGGCAGCACGTTCACCTACAGAATGAGAACACGTCAAAGCTGTGCTCTGGTCCACAGAGGAGACCGAGTTCGCTGAACGACCTGGACCGCAGCAACCCTGCCGGTTACCATGGTTACAGCCAGGAGGACCAAGAAATGGAGTTCCTACGACTTCAGGTTCTGGAGCAACAACACATCATAGACGACTTGTCCAAGGTTCTTGAAATATTCCAGAACATTGTGCACTGATCTTCAATGAATACCTGACAAGTTCCTTCTCCTCATCTCTTTTAGGCTGTGGAAACAGGAAGTAACGTGAAGAACGTCATTGTAAGTTGTGATAACGCACAAACATCGAGAAAGATCTCACATGCTTTGTTTGTGTTTGCAGGAAAGGGATCTATTATTACGATACAGACGTCAAGAATGTCCCAGAAGAAGAAGAACTTTGAGAGCCTGTCGGGTGAGACAACATGTTATATTTCATTGTGGGGGAATAATTAACATGTTTGAAGTTTATTTCCAACAGGCACACATTATGACAATGTGTTATATTTCATTGAGGGGGAATAATTAACATGTTTGAAGTTTATTTCCAACAGGCACACAATATGACAACATGTTATATTTTATTGAGAGGGAATAATTAACATGTTTGAAGTTTATTTCCAACAGGCACACATTATGACAATGTGTTATATTTCATTGTGGGGGAATAATTAACATGTTTGAAGTTTATTTCCAACAGGCACACATTATGACAACATGTTATATTTCATTGAGGGGGAATAATTAACATGTTGGAAGTTTATTTCCAACAGGCACACAATATGACAATGTGTTATATTTCATTGAGGGGGAATAATTAACATGTTTGAAGTTTATTTCCAACAGGCACACATTATGACAATGTGTTATATTTCATTGTGGGGGAATAATTAACATGTTTGAAGTTTATTTCCAACAGGCACACAATATGACAACATGTTATATTTCATTGAGGGGGAATAATTAACATGTTTGAAGTTTATTTCCAACAGGCACACATTATGACAACGTGTTATATTTCATTGTGGGGGAATAATTAACATGTTTGAAGTTTATTTCCAACAGGCACACATTATGACAATGTGTTATATTTCATTGAGGGGGAATAATTAACATGTTTGAAGTTTATTTCCAACAGGCACACAATATGACAATGTGTTATATTTCATTGAGGGGGAATAATTAACATGTTTGAAGTTTATTTCCAACAGGCACACATTATGACAACGTGTTATATTTCATTGTGGGGGAATAATTAACATGTTTGAAGTTTATTTCCAACAGGCACACATTATGACAATGTGTTATATTTCATTGAGGGGTAATAATTAACATGTTTGAAGTTTATTTCCAACAGGCACACATTATGACAACATGTTATATTTCATTGTGGGGGAATAATTAACATGTTTGAAGTTTATTTCCAACAGGCACACATTATGACAATGTGTTATATTTCATTGAGGGGGAATAATTAACATGTTTGAAGTTTATTTCCAACAGGCACACAATATGACAATGTGTTATATTTCATTGTGGGGGAATAATTAACATGTTTGAAGTTTATTTCCAACAGGCACACATTATGACAACATGTTATATTTCATTGTGGGGGAATAATTAACATGTTTGAAGTTTATTTCCAACAGGCACACATTATGACAATGTGTTATATTTCATTGTGGGGGAATAATTAACATGTTTGAAGTTTATTTCCAACAGGCACACATTATGACAATGTGTTATATTTCATTGAGGGGGAATAATTAACATGTTTGAAGTTTATTTCCAACAGGCACACATTATGACAATGTGTTATATTTCATTGTGGGGGAATAATTAACATGTTTGAAGTTTATTTCCAACAGGCACACATTATGACAATGTGTTATATTTCATTGTGGGGGAATAATTAACATGTTTGAAGTTTATTTCCAACAGGCACACAATATGACAACATGTTATATTTTATTGAGAGGGAATAATTAACATGTTTGAAGTTTATTTCCAACAGGCACACATTATGACAATGTGTTATATTTTATTGAGAGGGAATAATTAACATGTTTGAAGTTTATTTCCAACAGGCACACATTATGACAATGTGTTATATTTCATTGTGGGGGAATAATTAACATGTTTGAAGTTTATTTCCAACAGGCACACAATATGACAACATGTTATACTTTATTGAGAGGGAATAATTAACATGTTTGAAGTTTATTTCCAACAGGCACACATTATGACAATGTGTTATATTTTATTGAGAGGGAATAATTAACATGTTTGAAGTTTATTTCCAACAGGCACACATTATGACAATGTGTTATATTTCATTGAGGGGGAATAATTAACATGTTTGAAGTTTATTTCCAACAGGCACACATTATGACAATGTGTTATATTTCATTGTGGGGGAATAATTAACATGTTTGAAGTTTATTTCCAACAGGCACACATTATGACAATGTGTTATATTTTATTGAGAGGGAATAATTAACATGTTTGAAGTTTATTTCCAACAGGCACACATTATGACAATGTGTTATATTTCATTGAGGGGGAATAATTAACATGTTTGAAGTTTATTTCCAACAGGCACACAATATGACAATGTGTTATATTTCATTGTGGGGGAATAATTAACATGTTTGAAGTTTATTTCCAACAGGCACACATTATGACAATGTTATATTTCATTGTGGGGGAATAATTAACATGTTTGAAGTTTATTTCCAACAGGCACACAATATGACAATGTGTTATATTTCATTGAGGGGGAATAATTAACATGTTTGAAGTTTATTTCCAACAGGCACACATTATGACAACATGTTATATTTTATTGAGAGGGAATAATTAACATGTTTGAAGTTTATTTCCAACAGGCACACATTATGACAATGTGTTATATTTCATTGTGGGGGAATAATTAACATGTTTGAAGTTTATTTCCAACAGGCACACAATATGACAACATGTTATATTTTATTGAGAGGGAATAATTAACATGTTTGAAGTTTATTTCCAACAGGCACACAATATGACAACATGTTATATTTTATTGAGAGGGAATAATTAACATGTTTGAAGTTTATTTCCAACAGGCACACATTATGACAATGTGTTATATTTCATTGTGGGGGAATAATTAACATGTTTGAAGTTTATTTCCAACAGGCACACAATATGACAATGTGTTATATTTCATTGAGGGGGAATAATTAACATGTTTGAAGTTTATTTCCAACAGGCACACATTATGACAATGTGTTATATTTCATTGTGGGGGAATAATTAACATGTTTGAAGTTTATTTCCAACAGGCACACATTATGACAATGTGTTATATTTCATTGTGGGGGAATAATTAACATGTTTGAAGTTTATTTCCAACAGGCACACAATATGACAATGTGTTATATTTCATTGTGGGGGAATAATTAACATGTTTGAAGTTTATTTCCAACAGGCACACAATATGACAACATGTTATATTTTATTGAGAGGGAATAATTAACATGTTTGAAGTTTATTTCCAACAGGCACACATTATGACAATGTGTTATATTTCATTGTGGGGGAATAATTAACATGTTTGAAGTTTATTTCCAACAGGCACACAATATGACAATGTGTTATATTTCATTGAGGGGGAATAATTAACATGTTTGAAGTTTATTTCCAACAGGCACACATTATGACAATGTGTTATATTTCATTGTGGGGGAATAATTAACATGTTTGAAGTTTATTTCCAACAGGCACACAATATGACAATGTGTTATATTTCATTGAGGGGGAATAATTAACATGTTTGAAGTTTATTTCCAACAGGCACACATTATGACAATGTGTTATATTTCATTGTGGGGGAATAATTAACATGTTTGAAGTTTATTTCCAACAGGCACACATTATGACAATGTGTTATATTTCATTGTGGGGGAATAATTAACATGTTTGAAGTTTATTTCCAACAGGCACACATTATGACAATGTGTTATATTTCATTGAGGGGGAATAATTAACATGTTTGAAGTTTATTTCCAACAGGCACACAATATGACAACATGTTATATTTCATTGAGGGGAATAATTAACATGCAATCAATGCTTCAATCCATCATTATATCAATACATCAATCAATCACTCCATCAATCATCGATATTTCAGTCTATCAATCCACCAATCCATCAATATATTAGTCCATTGAGTTTTTTATCCTTTTGACCCTGTTTGTAGTGCTTTTGATACTGTTTTTCCTAATTCTGATCCTATGTGTCCTCCTTTGTATCCGGTTATTCCTCCTTTTGATCCTGTTTGTCCTCCTGTTTGATCCTGTTTGTCCTCCTTTTGACCCTGTCTGTCCTCCTTTTGACCCCGTTTGTCCTCCTTTTGACCCTGTTTGTCCTCCTGTTTGACACTGTTTGTCCTCCTGTTTGATCCTGTTTGTCCTCCTTTTGACCATGTTTGTCCTCCTTTTGACCCTGTTTGTCCTCCTTTTGATCCTGTTTGTCCTCCTTTTGACCCTGTTTGTCCTCCTGTTTGATCCTGTTTGTCCTCCTGTTTGATCCTGTTTGTCCTCCTTTTGACCCTGTTTGTCCTCCTTTTGACCCTGTTTGTCCTCCTTTTGACCCTGTTTGTCCTCCTTTTGACCCTGTTTGTCCTCCTTTTGACCCTGTTTGTCCTCCTTTTGACCCTGTTTGTCCTCCTGTTTGACCCTGTTTGTCCTCCTGTTTGATCCTGTTTGTCCTCCCTATGACCCCGGCTGTGTAAATGCTGATGACTTCTTCTGCTCTTGTAATGCGATGCTTTGCTTGCACGTGTGTTTGTAGGTCATAGAAACCTTTTATGGTTACGATGAAGACGTGTCAGTGGATTCAGACGGCTCATCTTTATCTTTTCACACAGACAACACTCCTGACACGGAACCTGAAGAGGTACTATTTGGACTAAAATAGCATACTAGTCAAAAGTCCAAGAATGAGAATATGGTGTAAAGGTTGGTTTGGATTGACAAAGTAAAACTAATATGAGCTCATAATGGGCAAGTCAAGACTTCTTTATGGTTGATTAGGAGCATGCATACAGTTACAGTTGATTAGGAGCATGCATACAGTTGATTAGGAGCACGCATACAGTTACAGTTGATTAGGAGCATGCATACAGTTACAGTTGATTAGGAGCATGCATACAGTTACAGTTGATTAGGAGCATGCATACAGTTACAGTTGATTAGGAGCACGCATACAGTTACAGTTGATTAGGAGCATGCATACAGTTGATTAGGAGCATGCATACAGTTACAGTTGATTAGGAGCATGCATACAGTTACAGTTGATTAGGAGCATGCATACAGTTACAGTTGATTAGGAGCATGCATACAGTTACAGTTGATTAGGAGCATGCATACAGTTGATTAGGAGCATGCATACAGTTACAGTTGATTAGGAGCATGCATACAGTTACAGTTGATTAGGAGCATGCATACAGTTACAGTTGATTAGGAGCATGCATACAGTTACAGTTGATTAGGAGCATGCATACAGTTACAGTTGATTAGGAGCATGCATACAGTTACAGTTGATTAGGAGCATGCATACAGTTACAGTTGATTAGGAGCATGCATACAGTTACAGTTGATTAGGAGCATGCATACAGTTGATTAGGAGCACGCATACAGTTACAGTTGATTAGGAGCATGCATACAGTTACAGTTGATTAGGAGCATGCATACAGTTACAGTTGATTAGGAGCATGCATACAGTTACAGTTGATTAGGAGCACGCATACAGTTACAGTTGATTAGGAGCATGCATACAGTTGATTAGGAGCATGCATACAGTTACAGTTGATTAGGAGCATGCATACAGTTGATTAGGAGCATGCATACAGTTACAGTTGATTAGGAGCATGCATACAGTTACAGTTGATTAGGAGCATGCATACAGTTACAGTTGATTAGGAGCATGCATACAGTTACAGTTGATTAGGAGCATGCATACAGTTACAGTTGATTAGGAGCATGCATACAGTTACAGTTGATTAGGAGCATGCATACAGTTACAGTTGATTAGGAGCATGCATACAGTTACAGTTGATTAGGAGCACGCATACAGTTACAGTTGATTAGGAGCATGCATACAGTTACAGTTGATTAGGAGCATGCATACAGTTACAGTTGATTAGGAGCATGCATACAGTTACAGTTGATTAGGAGCATGCATACAGTTACAGTTGATTAGGAGCATGCATACAGTTACAGTTGATTAGGAGCATGCATACAGTTACAGTTGATTAGGAGCATGCATACAGTTACAGTTGATTAGGAGCATGCATACAGTTACAGTTGATTAGGAGCATGCATACAGTTACAGTTGATTAGGAGCATGCATACAGTTACAGTTGATTAGGAGCACGCATACAGTTACAGTTGATTAGGAGCATGCATACAGTTACAGTTGATTAGGAGCATGCATACAGTTACAGTTGATTAGGAGCATGCATACAGTTACAGTTGATTAGGAGCATGCATACAGTTACAGTTGATTAGGAGCATGCATACAGTTACAGTTGATTAGGAGCATGCATACAGTTACAGTTGATTAGGAGCATGCATACAGTTACAGTTGATTAGGAGCATGCATACAGTTACAGTTGATTAGGAGCATGCATACAGTTACAGTTGATTAGGAGCATGCATACAGTTACAGTTGATTAGGAGCATGCATACAGTTACAGTTGATTAGGAGCATGCATACAGTTACAGTTGATTAGGAGCATGCATACAGTTACAGTTGATTAGGAGCATGCATACAGTTACAGTTGATTAGGAGCATGCATACATTCTTGGCGAGGCAGTTATAGTTGACATCATTTTACATGTTTGCAAGTGCACCAAATCTTTGAATTTCAATATTTGTGATTCAATAAATAAAGTGTTTGTAAGTTCTCTATATTCAACATGATGTATTATTATAACTCATCTTTTTGGAACACAGTTAGTGAATAAGTGTACTTGAGTCATTATGACATCATATTTCTACACAATAAGTCATAAATGTAACACTAGTGAGCAGTAGACAATATAAAGTGAGTTTTAGTCCACAACATATTTACATTTATTCATTATTGACGTGTTTCTTGCTACTTTGTGTTGTATATTTGTACGAGCTTTCCAGTTCATTGTATCCTCTAACATTAATGGTAAATGAACATTACACCCAAAATGTGATTTATTTGACTGTCAATGTCTACTTTGTCTATTTGACTTTCTCTTCTAGTCTTACCAAATATCATTATTGTAGTTTCTCTTCTAGTCTTACCAAATATCATTATTGTACTTTCTCTTCTAGTCTTACCAAATATCATTATTGTACTTTCTCTTCTAGTCTTACCAAATATCATTATTGTAGTTTCTCTTATAGTCTTACCAAATATCATTATTGTACTTTCTCTTCTAGTCTTACCAAATATCATTATTGTAGTTTCTCTTCTAGTCTTACCAAATATCATTATTGTACTTTCTCTTCTAGTCTTACCAAATATCATTATTGTACTTTCTCTTCTAGTCTTACCAAATATCATTATTGTACTTTCTCTTCTAGTCTTACCAAATATCATTATTGTACTTTCTCTTCTAGTCTTACCAAATATCATTATTGTACTTTCTCTTCTAGTCTTACCAAATATCATTATTGTACTTTCTCTTCTAGTCTTACCAAATATCATTATTGTACTTTCTCTTCTAGTCTTACCAAATATCATTATTGTACTTTCTCTTCTAGTCTTACCAAATATCATTATTGTAGTTTCTCTTCTAGTCTTACCAAATATCATTATTGTAGTTTCTCTTCTAGTCTTACCAAATATCATTATTGTACTTTCTCTTCTAGTCTTACCAAATATCATTATTGTACTTTCTCTTCTAGTCTTACCAAATATCATTATTGTAGTTTCTCTTCTAGTCTTACCAAATATCATTATTGTACTTTCTCTTCTAGTCTTACCAAATATCATTATTGTAGTTTCACTGAGATTCAAAGTCTGTTTTTGTCAAAGCATCTTTTCAATGTGTTAGTCTTGTGTTGCAGGTGTGTGAGGAGGCGGAGCATAAATAGTTAGTCTTGTGTTGCAGGTGTGTGAGGAGGCGGAGCATAAATAGTTAGTCTTGTGTTGCAGGTGTGTGAGGAGGCGGAGCATAAATAGTTAGTCTTGTGTTGCAGGTGTGTGAGGAGGCGGAGCATAAATAGTTAGTCTTGTGTTGCAGGTGTGTGGGGAGGCGGAGCATAAATAGTTAGTCTTGTGTTGCAGGTGTGTGAGGAGGCGGAGCATAAATAGTTAGTCTTGTGTTGCAGGTGTGTGAGGAGGCGGAGCATAAATAGTTAGTCTTGTGTTGCAGGTGTGTGAGGAGGCGGAGCATAAATAGTTAGTCTTGTGTTGCAGGTGTGTGGGGAGGCGGAGCATAAATAGTTAGTCTTGTGTTGCAGGTGTGTGAGGAGGCGGAGCATAAATAGTTAGTCTTGTGTTGCAGGTGTGTGAGGAGGCGGAGCATAAATAGTTAGTCTTGTGTTGCAGGTGTGTGAGGAGGCGGAGCATAAATAGTTAGTCTTGTGTTGCAGGTGTGTGAGGAGGCGGAGCATAAATAGTTAGTCTTGTGTTGCAGGTGTGTGAGGAGGCGGAGCATAAATAGTTAGTCTTGTGTTGCAGGTGTGTGGGGAGGCGGAGCATAAATAGTTAGTCTTGTGTTGCAGGTGTGTGAGGAGGCGGAGCATAAATAGTTAGTCTTGTGTTGCAGGTGTGTGGGGAGGCGGAGCATAAATAGTTAGTCTTGTGTTGCAGGTGTGTGAGGAGGCGGAGCATAAATAGTTAGTCTTGTGTTGCAGGTGTGTGGGGAGGCGGAGCATAAATAGTTAGTCTTGTGTTGCAGGTGTGTGAGGAGGCGGAGCATAAATAGTTAGTCTTGTGTTGCAGGTGTGTGAGGAGGCGGAGCATAAATAGTTAGTCTTGTGTTGCAGGTGTGTGGGGAGGCGGAGCATAAATAGTTAGTCTTGTGTTGCAGGTGTGTGAGGAGGCGGAGCATAAATAGTTAGTCTTGTGTTGCAGGTGTGTGGGGAGGCGGAGCATAAATAGTTAGTCTTGTGTTGCAGGTGTGTGGGGAGGCGGAGCATAAATAGTTAGTCTTGTGTTGCAGGTGTGTGAGGAGGCGGAGCATAAATAGTTAGTCTTGTGTTGCAGGTGTGTGAGGAGGCGGAGCTTCGCTACCGTCAGCTGACACAAGAATATCAAGCACTGCAGCG
>NC_084751.1:6101819-6196819 GCF_033978785.1 Entelurus aequoreus
TGGAGTGTGATGGTGGAGTGTGATGGTGGAGTGTGATGGTGGAGTGTGGTGATGGAGTGTGGTGATGGAGTGTGATGATGGAGTGTGATGATGGAGTGTGATGGTGGAGTGTGATGGTGGAGTGTGATGATGGAGTGTGATGATGGAGTGTGATGGTGGAGTGTGATGGTGGAGTGTGGTGATGGAGTGTGGTGATGGAGTGTGATGATGGAGTGTGATGATGGAGTGTGATGGTGGAGTGTGATGGTGGAGTGTGATGGTGGAGTGTGATGGTGGAGTGTGATGGTGGAGTGTGATGGTGGAGTGTGATGGTGGAGTGTGGTGATGGAGTGTGGTGATGGAGTGTGATGATGGAGTGTGATGATGGAGTGTGATGATGGAGTGTGATGGTGGAGTGTGATGATGGAGTGTGATGATGGAGTGTGATGGTGGAGTGTGATGGTGGAGTGTGATGATGGAGTGTGATGATGGAGTGTGATGGTGGAGTGTGATGGTGGAGTGTGGTGATGGAGTGTGGTGATGGAGTGTGATGATGGAGTGTGATGATGGAGTGTGATGGTGGAGTGTGATGGTGGAGTGTGATGGTGGAGTGTGATGGTGGAGTGTGGTGATGGAGTGTGATGATGGAGTGTGATGATGGAGTGTGATGGTGGAGTGTGATGGTGGAGTGTGATGGTGGAGTGTGATGGTGGAGTGTGGTGATGGAGTGTGGTGATGGAGTGTGATGATGGAGTGTGATGATGGAGTGTGATGGTGGAGTGTGATGGTGGAGTGTGATGGTGGAGTGTGATGGTGGAGTGTGATGATGGAGTGTGATGGTGGAGTGTGATGGTGGAGTGTGATGGTGGAGTGTGATGATGGAGTGTGATGGTGGAGTGTGATGGTGGAGTGTGATGGTGGAGTGTGATGGTGGAGTGTGGTGATGGAGTGTGATGGTGGAGTGTGATGATGGAGTGTGGTGATGGAGTGTGATGGTGGAGTGTGATGATGGAGTGTGATGATGGAGTGTGATGGTGGAGTGTGATGGTGGAGTGTGATGGTGGAGTGTGATGGTGGAGTGTGATGGTGGAGTGTGATGATGGAGTGTGATGATGGAGTGTGATGATGGAGTGTGATGATGGAGTGTGATGGTGGAGTGTGATGGTGGAGTGTGATGGTGGAGTGTGATGGTGGAGTGTGGTGATGGAGTGTGATGATGGAGTGTGATGGTGGAGTGTGATGGTGGAGTGTGATGGTGGAGTGTGATGGTGGAGTGTGGTGATGGAGTGTGATGATGGAGTGTGATGATGGAGTGTGATGATGGAGTGTGATGATGGAGTGTGATGGTGGAGTGTGATGATGGAGTGTGATGGTGGAGTGTGATGATGGAGTGTGATGATGGAGTGTGATGATGGAGTGTGATGGTGGAGTGTGATGATGGAGTGTGATGATGGTCCTGCAGGAGGTCAAGTGGGTGGAGGAGAAGCAGTTGTTGTACCAGAGGAACCAGCAGTTGGTGGACAAGGTGCGTCTCTATCCTGAATGTTGTGTTTCAGACCCTCATGCTGCTGTCCAGTTCTCCTAAGAAGAGTGAAGGAAGAAGTCCTGACATCTTTGTTTTAGATCAAGCAGATGGAGGCACAAGAAGTCAATCTGAAAAACCACATCCAAGATGTCCGAGACCAAAACGAACTACTGGAGTTCCGAATCTTAGAGCTGGAGGTGAGAAGAATTGAGATGAAATATGAAAGAGGTGGCCGACAGAAAGATGTTGACCAGGTTGACATCCATATTCCCACTGTGGACTGTGTTACATCCACAGTGCACTACACTGTTACATCCACAGTGCATTAGACTGTTACATCCACAGTGCACTACACTGTTACATCCACAGTGCATTAGACTGTTACATCCACAGTGCACTACACTGTTACATCCACAGTGCATTAGACTGTTACATCCACAGTGCACTACACTGTTACAGCCACAGTGCATTAGACTGTTACATCCACAGTGCACTACACTGTTACAGCCACAGTGCATTAGACTGTTACATCCACAGTGCACTACACTGTTACAGCCACAGTGCATTAGACTGTTACATCCACAGTGCACTACACTGTTACATCCACAGTGCATTAGACTGTTACATCCACAGTGCACTACACTGTTACATCCACAGTGCATTAGACTGTTACATCCACAGTGCACTACACTGTTACAGCCACAGTGCATTAGACTGTTACATCCACAGTGCACTACACTGTTACATCCACAGTGCATTAGACTGTTACAGCCACAGTGCATTAGACTGTTACAGCCACAGTGCATTAGACTGTTACATCCACAGTGCACTACACTGTTACATCCACAGTGCATTAGACTGTTACATCCACAGTGCTTTAGACTGTTACATCCACAGTGCCTTAGACTGTTACATCCACAGTGCACTACACTGTTACATCCACAGTGCACTACACTGTTACAGCCACAGTGCATTAGACTGTTACATCCACAGTGCACTACACTGTTACATCCACAGTGCACTACACTGTTACATCCACAGTGCATTAGACTGTTACATCCACAGTGCACTACACTGTTACATCCACAGTGCATTAGACTGTTACATCCACAGTGCACTACACTGTTACATCCACAGTGCATTAGACTGTTACATCCACAGTGCACTACACTGTTACATCCACAGTGCATTAGACTGTTACATCCACAGTGCACTACACTGTTACATCCACAGTGCATTAGACTGTTACATCCACAGTGCACTACACTGTTACAGCCACAGTGCATTAGACTGTTACATCCACAGTGCATTAGACTGTTACATCCACAGTGCACTACACTGTTACATCCACAGTGCATTAGACTGTTACATCCACAGTGCACTACACTGTTACAGCCACAGTGCATTAGACTGTTACATCCACAGTGCACTACACTGTTACAGCCACAGTGCATTAGACTGTTACATCCACAGTGCACTACACTGTTACAGGCACAGTGCATTAGACTGTTACATCCACAGTGCACTACACTGTTACATCCACAGTGCATTAGACTGTTACATCCACAGTGCACTACACTGTTACATCCACAGTGCATTAGACTGTTACATCCACAGTGCATTAGACTGGTACATCCACAGTGCATTAGACTGTTACATCCACAGTGCATTAGACTGTTACATCCACAGTGCATTAGACTGTTACAGCCACAGTGCATTAGACTGTTACATCCACAGTGCATTAGACTGTTACAGCCACAGTGCATTAGACTGTTACATCCACAGTGCATTAGACTGTTACGGCCACAGTGCATTAGACTGTTACATCCACAGTGCATTAGACTGTTACGGCCACAGTGCATTAGACTGTTACGGCCACAGTGCATTAGACTGTTACGGCCACAGTGCATTAGACTGGTATATCCACAGTGCATTAGACTGGTACATCCACAGTGCATTAGACTGGTACATCCACAGTACATTAGACTGTTACATCCACAGTGCATTAGACTGGTACATCAACAGTGCATTAGACTGGTACATCAACAGTGCATTAGACTGTTACATCCACAGTGCATTAGACTGGTACATCCACAGTACATTAGACTGTTACATCCACAGTGCATTAGACTGTTACATCCACAGTGCATTAGACTGTTACATCCACAGTGCATTAGACTGGTACATCCACAGTGCATTAGACTGGTACATCCACAGTGCATTAGACTGGTACATCCACAGTGCATTAGACTGTTACAGCCACAGTGCATTAGACTGTTACATCCACAGTGCATTAGACTGTTACAGCCACAGTGCATTAGACTGGTGCATCCACAGTGCATTAGACTGGTACATCCACAGTGCATTAGACTGGTACATCCACAGTGCATTAGACTGTTACAGCCACAGTGCATTAGACTGGTACATCCACAGTGCATTAGACTGTTACAGCCACAGTGGATTAGACTGTTACAGCCACAGTGCATTAGACTGGTACATCCACAGTGCATTAGACTGGTACATCCACAGTGCATTAGACTGGTACATCCACAGTGCATTAGACTGTTACATCCACAGTGCATTAGACTGTTACAGCCACAGTGGATTAGACTGGTACAGCCACAGTGCATTAGACTGTTACATCCACAGTGCATTAGACTGGTACATCCACAGTGCATTAGACTGTTACAGCCACAGTGGATTAGACTGTTACATCCACAGTGCATTAGACTGTTACATCCACAGTGCATTAGACTGTTACAGCCACAGTGGATTAGACTGGTACAGCCACAGTGCATTAGACTGTTACATCCACAGTGCATTAGACTGGTACATCCACAGTGCATTAGACTGTTACAGCCACAGTGGATTAGACTGTTACATCCACAGTGCATTAGACTGTTACAGCCACAGTGGATTAGACTGTTACAGCCACAGTGCATTAGACTGTTACAGCCACAGTGGATTAGACTGTTACATCCACAGTGCATTAGACTGTTACAGCCACAGTGGATTAGACTGTTACAGCCACAGTGCATTAGACTGTTACATCCACAGTGCATTATAAGACTTTACAACACACTTTTGTGCTTAGTCATCTTGAACTTCTTGGTATGCAATACGGATGTTAGTGTTTTTCTTTCATTTTATTTGTAAATAGTGCAATCATCATATGTATTATTTATTTTCCTGCACAAATGGTTTCCCCATTGTGGGATGAATGTCTGTCCATCTACAAGTCATGTGACCACTTGTTTGTGGCACAGGAGAGGGAGTGGCGCTCACCTGCCATCAACTTCCAACAAGTCCACTTCCCAGAATGCCTCAGTCCTTTGCAGATCTACTGTGAGGCAGAGGGAGTTACTGTACGTCACACTCGGAAATGCTGTCTTTACCATGTCAACCCTTCAAAATAAGATCAGTTGTCTTGTATTTCTTCAGGACATTGTGATCAGTGATCTCATGAAGAAGTTGGACATTCTAGGAGATAACGCCGTAAGTGTATGTTCATTTTATTTTGTAAATATATATTTATTGACCACTTTGAAACTTATTCTCTCGTGCTGACTTCCTGCAATGTTCTTACTAATGTTTGCATGTTCATTTTATTTTGTAAATATATATACATATATATACACTACTGTTCAAAAGTTTGGGGTCACCCAAACAATTTAGTGTTCGAGCCTTCATTTCTAAGAACAAGAATAGACTGTGGAGTTTCAGATGAAAGTTCTCTTTTTCTGGCCATTTTGAGCGTTTAATTGAGCCCACAAATGTGATGCTCCAGAAACTCAATCTGCTCAAAGGAAGGTCAGTTTTGTAGCTTCTGTAAGGAGCTAAAGTGTTTTCAGATGTGTGAACATGATTGCACAAGGGTTTTCTAATCATCAATTAGCCTTCTGAGCCAATGAGCAAACACCATTAGAACACTGGAGTGATAGTTGCTGGAAATGGGCCTCTATACACCTATGTAGATATTGCACCAAAAAGCAGACATTTGCAGCTAGAATAGTCATTTAGCACATTAGCAATGTATAGAGTGTATTTCTGTAAAGTTAAGACTAGTTTAAAGTTATCTTCATTGAAAAGTACAGTGCTTTTCCTGCAAAAATAACCACATTTACATGTGACCCCAAACTTTTGAACACTAGTGTATATATATATATACATACAGTGGTGATCAAAAGTGTACATACACGTGTAAAGGACATGATGTCATGGCTGTCTTGACTTTACAATCATTTCTACAAGTCTTATTTTGTTGTGATGTAGTGATTGGAGCACATACTTGTTGTTGTTGTTGTGATGTAGTGATTGGAGCACATACTTGTTGTTGTTGTTGTGATGTAGTGATTGGAGCACATACTTGTTGTTGTTGTTGTGATGTAGTGATTGGAGCACATACTTGTTGTTGTTGTTGTGATGTAGTGATTGGAGCACATACTTGTTGTGATGTAGTGATTGGAGCACATACTTGTTGCTCACAAAAAACATTCATAAAGTTTGCTTCTTTTATGAATTTATTATGGCTCTACTGAAAATGTGCTGGGTCAAAAGTATACATACAGCAATGTTAATATTTGCTTCCTTGGCAAGTTTACCTGCAATAAGGCGCTTTTGGTAGCCATCCACAAGCTTCTGCTTGAATTTTTGACCACACCACAAAATTGCTGCAGTTCAGCTAAATGTGTTGCTTTTCTGACATGGACTTGTTTCTTCAGCATTGTCCACAAGTCAGGACTTTGGGAAGGCCATTCTAAAACCTTCATTGTAGCCTGATTTAGCCATTCCTTTACCACTTTTGAGGTGTGTTTGGGGTCATTGTCCTGTTGGAACACCCAACTGCGCCTATATATATATGTATGTATATATATATATATATATATATATATATATATATATATATATATATATATATATATATATATAGTGAACACTTTGAAACGTATTCTCACATGTTGACTTCCTGTTTGCCATATTTCTTGTTGACTTCCTAATGACTTGTCGTTGTGTCCTGTAGAACTTGTCCAATGAGGAGCAGGTGGTCGTGATTCACGCCAGGACTGTTCTTACTCTGGCAGAGAAGGTA
Organism: Entelurus aequoreus; assembly: GCF_033978785.1. NCBI lineage: Eukaryota > Metazoa > Chordata > Actinopteri > Syngnathiformes > Syngnathidae > Entelurus > Entelurus aequoreus. Next base: position 6,108,413 of record NC_084751.1, read on the forward strand.
CACACACACACACACACACACACACACACACACACACACACACAGCTTGTAATACGGTGAGATAACAGTCGTCCAATGATGTCACTTCCCAGTGGTTGGAGTCCATTGAAGTAACAAAGTCTGCACTGCGGCAGAAGATGTTGGACATTGAAAGTGAGAAGGTAGAAAGGTCTTCTAGAGATGCTCTTCAATTTATTTGTGTTGCCACGGATGGAAGTGCAAGAAGTTTCTGGAAGAATGTATCTGACGCTGGACCCTGGGTCTATGGTAGGATTTGTTCAGCAAGCAGAAGGGCTACCTGGATGAAGAGCTGGACTTTAGGAAGCGCTCCATGGATGAAGGTCACAAGGTAAGTTGGACTCTGCGAACCTTCACCATCCCTGCTGCTGCAAGCATCTCCTGATGGACACAGAGGATCCTGGAGCTGGAGGCCATGCTGTACGAGGTGCTTGAACAGCAGGAGCACCTGGGGATGGACAAGGTGAAGAATGCTTGTGTGACGGAGGAGCAGAGAGAAGCTCTCCAGAGGGCCAAGGACCAATGGAAACGTGCTGTGATGTGCGAGCTGAGGGAGCGAGATGCTCAGATCCTCAAAGACCGAATGGATCTGCTGCAAGTCACACAACAGGTGAGCAAACATCTCCTCCAAGGCTGCCTTTCTTCTTCAACCTCAAATGTGTCACTCCTAGAGGAACAAAGACTTGGAGGAAGTCGTGGAAGCTCAGAAACGACAGATGCAAGAGTTGGAGGAGAAGTTTCTCTTTCTCTTTTTATTCTTCTCTCTGGCCTTCATCCTCTGGTCCTAACATCCGCTGGTAAGTTGTTGTCTTCAAGGTTAGTCTTCTTGTCTTTCTGTGTTAGAAAAGTGGAACATTCCAGTAATATTGTTGTCTTCAAGGTTAGTCTTCTTGTCTTTCTGTGTTAGAAAGTGGAACATTCCAGTAATATTGTTGTCTTCAAGGTTAGTCTTCTTGTCTTTCTGTGTTAGAAAGTGGAACATTCCAGTAATATTGTTGTCTTCAAGGTTAGTCTTCTTGTCTTTCTGTGTTAGAAAAGTGGAACATTCCAGTAATATTGTTGTCTTCAAGGTTAGTCTTCCTGTCTTTCTGTGTTAGAAAAGTGGAACATTCCAGTAATATTGTTGTCTTCAAGGTTAGTCTTCTTGTCTTTCTGTGTTAGAAAAGTGGAACATTCCAGTAATATTGTTGTCTTCAAGGTTAGTCTTCTTGTCTTTCTGTGTTAGAAAGTGGAACATTCCAGTAATATTGTTGTCTTCAAGGTTAGTCTTCTTGTCTTTCTGTGTTAGAAAAGTGGAACATTCCAGTAATATTGTTGTCTTCAAGGTTAGTCTTCCTGTCTTTCTGTGTTAGAAAGTGGAACATTCCAGTAATATTGTTGTCTTCAAACTTAGTCTTCTTGTCTTTCTGTGTTAGAAAGTGGAACATTCCAGTAATATTGTTGTCTTCAAGGTTAGTCTTCTTGTCTTTCTGTGTTAGAAAGTGGAACATTCCAGTAATATTGTTGTCTTCAAGGTTAGTCTTCTTGTCTTTCTGTGTTAGAAAGTGGAACATTCCAGTAATATTGTTGTCTTCAAGGTTAGTCTTCTTGTCTTTCTGTGTTAGAAAAGTGGAACATTCCAGTAATATTGTTGTCTTCAAGGTTAGTCTTCTTGTCTTTCTGTGTTAGAAAAGTGGAACATTCCAGTAATATTGTTGTCTTCAAGGTTAGTCTTCTTGTCTTTCTGTGTTAGAAAGTGGAACATTCCAGTAATATTGTTGTCTTCAAGGTTAGTCTTCTTGTCTTTCTGTGTTAGAAAGTGGAACATTCCAGTAATATTGTTGTCTTCAAGGTTAGTCTTCTTGTCTTTCTGTGTTAGAAAGTGGAACATTCCAGTAATATTGTTGTCTTCAAGGTTAGTCTTCTTGTCTTTCTGTGTTAGAAAGTGGAACATTCCAGTAATATTGTTGTCTTCAAGGTTAGTCTTCTTGTCTTTCTGTGTTAGAAAGTGGAACATTCCAGTAATATTGTTGTCTTCAAGGTTAGTCTTCTTGTCTTTCTGTGTTAGAAAGTGGAACATTCCAGTAATATTGTTGTCTTCAAGGTTAGTCTTCTTGTCTTTCTGTGTTAGAAAGTGGAACATTCCAGTAATATTGTTGTCTTCAAACTTAGTCTTCTTGTCTTTCTGTGTTAGAAAGTGGAACATTCCAGTAATATTGTTGTCTTCAAGGTTAGTCTTCTTGTCTTTCTGTGTTAGAAAGTGGAACATTCCAGTAATATTGTTGTCTTCAAACTTAGTCTTCTTGTCTTTCTGTGTTAGAAAGTGGAACATTCCAGTAATATTGTTGTCTTCAAGGTTAGTCTTCTTGTCTTTCTGTGTTAGAAAGTGGAACATTCCAGTAATATTGTTGTCTTCAAACTTAGTCTTCTTGTCTTTCTGTGTTAGAAAGTGGAACATTCCAGTAATATTGTTGTCTTCAAACTTAGTCTTCTTGTCTTTCTGTGTTAGAAAAGTGGAACAGTCAACAAATGTTTGTTTTCTTCCATGTTGTTTTGGTTTGTGAAGCCCTTTGAGGTTCTTGCGATGACTTGAATAAAGGGATTGATTTAGAAAGAAATAAGAAATAAGGTGTGAGTGACAGCTGGTGTCACGTTAGCAACGATGACCTTTTAGTTTGTGCTTTTGTCTTCCAGCCTCGCTCGTCCCGCAGCTGAACGTCGGGCCAATCAGAAGCCGGCTGACCTGCCAGCTCCCAGAAGGCCGAGAGCAGGTGATGATGTGAGGGGACTGCTGTCATGTCACAAGTACTTGGAAAGGTGCAAATAAAGTGACTCAAAGGACGTTGTGAATGTCTGCCATCTTGGAAAGGGCGTTGTGAATGTCTGCCATCTTGGAAAGGGCGTTGTGAATGTCTGCCATCTTGGAAAGGTGCTGAGGTGTTGGAACCTTCGAGTGTGTTCCAGAGTTTCATTTGCACTTTGCTGCTGCTGGGAAGATTATTCCTGAGTTGTCTGCTCGTGTAGCAGAGATCTTCAACCATTTCCTCAAAAACAAAGAACTTGTTCTAATATTTGGACCCTTTGATTGCCCCTCAGTAGGACGACATACTCTTAACCTATTTACCTGGCCAGCCATGTCCTACTTTGGTGGAAACGCTTTTATTGACCCTCCCCCAACACTAACTCTCTAGTGCAATTACTTTGTCACTTTTATTGACCCTCCCCCAACACTAACTCTCTAGTGCAATTACTTTGTCACTTTTATTGACCCTCCCCCAACACTAACTCTCTAGTGCAATTACTTTGTCACTTTTATTGACCCTCCCCCAACACTAACTCTCTAGGACAATGACTTTGTCACTTTTATTGACCCTCCCCCAACACTAACTCTCTAGTGCAATTACTTTGTCACTTTTATTGACCCTCCCCCAACACTAACTCTCTAGGACAATGACTTTGTCACTTTTATTGACCCTCCCCCAACACTAACTCTCTAGTGCAATTACTTTGTCACTTTTATTGACCCTCCCCCAACACTAACTCTCTAGTGCAATTACTTTGTCACTTTTATAGACCTTCCCCCAACACTAACTCTCTAGTGCAATTACTTTGTCACTTTTATTGACCCTCCCCCAACACTAACTCTCTAGTGCAATGACTTTGTCACTTTTATTGACCCTCCCCCAACACTAACTCTCTAGGACAATGACTTTGTCACTTTTATAGACCTTCCCCCAACACTAACTCTCTAGTGCAATTACTTTGTCACTTTTATTGACCCTCCCCCAACACTAACTCTCTAGTGCAATGACTTTGTCACTTTTATTGACCCTCCCCCAACACTAACTCTCTAGGACAATGACTTTGTCACTTTTATTGACCCTCCCCCAACACTAACTCTCTAGGACAATGACTTTGTCACTTTTATTGACCCTCCCCCAACACTAACTCTCTAGGACAATGACTTTGTCACTTTTATAGACCTTCCCCCAACACTAACTCTCTAGGACAATGACTTTGTCACTTCTATTGACCCTCCCCCAACACTAACTCTCTAGTGCAATGACTTTGTCACTTTTATTGACCCTCCCCCAACACTAACTCTCTAGTGCAATTACTTTGTCACTTTTATTGACCCTCCCCCAACACTAACTCTCTAGGACAATGACTTTGTCACTTTTATAGACCTTCCCCCAACACTAACTCTCTAGTGCAATTACTTTGTCACTTTTATTGACCCTCCCCCAACACTAACTCTCTAGTGCAATTACTTTGTCACTTTTATTGACCCTCCCCCAACACTAACTCTCTAGGACAATGACTTTGTCACTTTTATAGACCTTCCCCCAACACTAACTCTCTAGTGCAATTACTTTGTCACTTTTATTGACCCTCCCCCAACACTAACTCTCTAGTGCAATGACTTTGTCACTTTTATTGACCCTCCCCCAACACTAACTCTCTAGGACAATGACTTTGTCACTTTTATTGACCCTCCCCCAACACTAACTCTCTAGGACAATGACTTTGTCACTTTTATTGACCCTCCCCCAACACTAACTCTCTAGGACAATGACTTTGTCACTTCTATTGACCCTCCCCCAACACTAACTCTCTAGTGCAATGACTTTGTCACTTTTATTGACCCTCCCCCAACACTAACTCTCTAGTGCAATTACTTTGTCACTTTTATAGACCTTCCCCCAACACTAACTTTCTAGTACAATGACTTTGTCACTTTTATAGACCTTCCCCCAACACTAACTTTCTAGTACAATGACTTTGTCACTCTTCCGTGATTATTGGTGATGAGTAAATTGTCAAAGAAAGCCATGAGCTGGGGGTCCATGGACGTGATAAGCGCGGACCCTTTGTGTTGATTGGTGCTCCAATGTCACATGATATCAATCATTGAAAAGGTCATTTGATGAAGATTGCTGGTTTGTTCCACATGTTTTCTTTCTACTAATTATTTGGACTCAGGTTATTGGGTCAAATGCCAGGATGTGTACATTACAGTTATCATGTATTATTTGTCTTACTTCAGATGGAAACGTGACATTCTTTCAGGAGCACTTTAAATGCCAAAAAGTATACATAAAAGAAGTATTAAACATATCACATGATGATAATAATAAACACAAACTTGATATTTTTTAGAACTGTTACTCTTTCTTATTACCGAGTACGACACCCAACTTTCGTACATGAAGGTACGTATTCAACATGAAGAATTTAATACTTACAATATGAACGATTCAACATTGAAAATATATAAGTAAGACTAATTATTGAATATTAAGAATATACGAATGAGTAAAGATTCAATATTAAGACTATATGAACAATTATACATTGAATATTAAGAATGTATGATGGATTTAACATTAAATATTAAGACTATATGAACGGTTAAACCTAATTTGAAAGATGGTCTATTGCTGTTGCTGTATGGCCAGTGATTATAGACTGATATCATCAGGTAATAGACTGATATCATCTATTGCTGTATGGCCAGTGATTATACAGGTAATAGACTGATATCATCAGGTAATAGACTGATATCATCTATTGCTGTATGGCCAGTGATTATAGACTGATATTATCAGGTAATAGACTGATATCATCAGGTAATAGACAGATATCATCTATTGCTGTATGGCCAGTGATTATACAGGTAATAGACTGATATCATCTATTGCTGTATGGCCAGTGATTATAGACTGATATCATCAGGTAATAGACTGATATCATCAGGTAATAGACAGATATCATCTATTGCTGTATGGCCAGTGATTATACAGGTAATAGACTGATATCATCAGGTAATAGACAGATGTCATGTATGGCCAGTGATTATACAGGTAATAGACTGATATCATCAGGTAATAGACAGATATCATGTATGGCCAGTGATTATACAGGTAATAGACTGATATCATCAGGTAATAGACAGATATCATGTATGGCCAGTGATTATGGAGTGTGGAATGAAGGACTTCTTGAATCCAACACTGTGAACTCTGGGATTCCATCTCTTCTCACACCCTTGATTTATCTTCATCTCTTTTGAAAAAAACATCTATTAAGTCTTTTTGTGATCCTCAGCCTCTATTAGTATTGTAATGACACTCTGCTGCCACCTGCTGGCAAACATGTCGCAGTCGTAGCAATAACCACTCCAACTTTAGACATCATTTCCGGTTTAGCCAATGCACTTTCAAAGTAAAAGCCGCTCCAACCTAATTTGAGTTTGAGTTTATTTGGATCATGCAAGCATACAACATGATACATCACACATGCATGCATACAACATGATACATCACACATGCATGCATACAACATGATACATCACACATGCAAGCATACAACATGATACATCACACATGCATGCATACAACATGATACATCACACATGCATGCATACAACATGATACATCACACATGCATGCATACAACATGATACATCACACATGCATGCATACAACATGATACATCACACATGCATGCATACAACATGATACATCACACATACAACATGATACATCACACATACAACATGATACATCACACATGCATGCATACAACATGATACATCACACATGCATGCATACAACATGATACATCACACATACAACATGATACATCACACATGCATGCATACAACATGATACATCACACATGCATGCATACAACATGATACATCACACATGCATGCATACAACATGATACATCACACATGCATGCATACAACATGATACATCACACATGCATGCATACAACATGATACATCACACATGCATGCATACAACATGATACATCACACATGCATGCATACAACATGATACATTACACATGCATGCATACAACATGATACATCACACATGCATGCATACAACATGATACATCACACATGCATGCATACAACATGATACATCACACATGCATGCATACAACATGATACATCACACATGCAAGCATACAACATGATACATCACACATGCATGCATACAACATGATACATCACACATGCATGCATACAACATGATACATCACACATGCATGCATACAACATGATACATCACACATGCATGCATACAACATGATACATCACACATGCATGCATACAACATGATACATCACACATGCATGCATACAACATGATACATCACACATGCATGCATACAACATGATACATCACACATGCATGCATACAACATGATACATCACACATGCATGCATACAACATGATACATCACACATGCATGCATACAACATGATACATCACACATGCATGCATACAACATGATACATTGCACATGCAAGCATACAACATGATACATCACACATGCATGCATACAACATGATACATCACACATGCATGCATACAACATGATACATCACACATACAACATGATACATCACACATACAACATGATACATCACACATGCATGCATACAACATGATACATCACACATGCATGCATACAACATGATACATCACACATACAACATGATACATCACACATGCATGCATACAACATGATACATCACACATGCATGCATACAACATGATACATCACACATGCATGCATACAACATGATACATCACACATGCATGCATACAACATGATACATTACACATGCATGCATACAACATGATACATCACACATGCATGCATACAACATGATACATCACACATGCAAGCATACAACATGATACATCACACATGCATGCATACAACATGATACATCACACATGCATGCATACAACATGATACATCACACATGCATGCATACAACATGATACATCACACATGCATGCATACAACATGATACATCACACATGCATGCATACAACATGATACATCACACATGCATGCATACAACATGATACATCACACATGCGTGCATACAACATGATACATCACACATGCATGCATACAACATGATACATCACACATGCGTGCATACAACATGATACATCACACATGCAAGCATACAACATGATACATCACACATGCATGCATACAACATGATACATCACACATGCATGCATACAACATGATACATCACACATGCATGCATACAACATGATACATCACACATGCAAGCATACAACATGATACATCACACATGCATGCATACAACATGATACATCACACATGCATGCATACAACATGATACATCACACATGCATGCATACAACATGATACATCACACATGCATGCATACAACATGATACATCACACATGCATGCATACAACATGATACATCACACATGCATGCATACAACATGATACATCACACATGCGTGCATACAACATGATACATCACACATGCATGCATACAACATGATACATCACACATGCCTGCATACAACATGATACATCACACATGCAAGCATACAACATGATACATCACACATGCATGCATACAACATGATACATCACACATGCATGCATACAACATGATACATCACACATGCATGCATACAACATGATACATCACACATGCATGCATACAACATGATACATCACACATGCATGCATACAACATGATGCATCACACATGCATGCATACAACATGATGCATCACACATGCATGCATACAACATGATACATCACACATGCATGCATACAACATGATACATCACACATTCAAGCATACAACATGATACATCACACATGCATGCATACAACATGATACATCACACATGCATGCATACAACATGATACATCACACATGCATGCATACAACATGATACATCACACATGCATGCATACAACATGATACATCACACATGCATGCATACAACATGATACATCACACATGCATGCATACAACATGATACATCACACATGCATGCATACAACATGATGCATCACACATGCATGCATACAACATGATGCATCACACATGCATGCATACAACATGATACATCACACATGCATGCATACAACATGATACATCACACATTCAAGCATACAACATGATACATCACACATGCATGCATACAACATGATACATCACACATGCATGCATACAACATGATACATCACACATGCATGCATACAACATGATACATCACACATTCAAGCATACAACATGATACATCACACATGCATGCATACAACATGATACATCACACATGCATGCATACAACATGATACATCACACATGCATGCATACAACATGATACATCACACATTCAAGCATACAACATGATACATCACACATGCATGCATACAACATGATACATCACACATGCATGCATACAACATGATACATCACACATGCAAGCATACAACATGATACATCACACATGCATGCTTACAACATGATACGTCACACGTGCATGCATACAACATGATACATCACACATGCGTGCATACAACATGATACATCACACATGCATGCATACAACATGATACATCACACATGCAAGCATACAACATGATACATCACACATGCATGCATACAACATGATACATCACACATGCATGCATACAACATGATACATCACACATTCAAGCATACAACATGATACATCACACATGCATGCATACAACATGATACATCACACATGCATGCATACAACATGATACATCACACATGCATGCATACAACATGATACATCACACATGCATGCATACAACATGATACATCACACATTCAAGCATACAACATGATACATCACACATGCATGCATACAACATGATACATCACACATGCATGCATACAACATGATACATCGCACATGCAAGCATACAACATGATACATCACAATTTCCAGTTTGTCTTTTCAACATGTTGGAAAAGGAGTAGGAAGAAGCAGAGCTTATTTATTCTACCCCTTTTCTTTACATAACAGTTGCTAAAACTTTTTGTTCACTTCCTGTTCACAATTTATTCACAATAAACTCCATAAGTAATCACAATAGAAATAAATAAATAAATAATAGTAATAATTTAATAATAATAACTGGTGAAGTAAGTCATATTTCATATGATGAGATAAGTGAGATTACTTTAAGAATGAATGAATGGATGGATGAAATAAATTGAGAATGTTTGTCATGGTTCTTCTTCTTTGTACTTTGTAAACACTTGAAGTTTGAAGAGTTTCTTCAAGTGGATCATATTAGTACATTCTACTAATGTACATTAGTACATTCTACTAATGTACATTAGTACATTCTACTAATGTACATTAGTACATTGTTTGATTGCTTTGCTTCATCCATTCCATCATTTAATTCCACATAGACTTTCTTGGCGATTCCAACACTACATTTTGTGAGATGCTCATTCATGTACACATTTGTTCCATTCAGCTTCTTTCCCTGTCTCAGCAGTGCCATTTTAGATTTTCTGTTTACGAGTTTCACGAGCACGACTGGAGTGGTGTTGTTGTTTCTTCCGTTCAGTGGGAAGCATGTTTCCATGGTATTAATGTCAGTTTCACGAGCACGACTGGAGTGGTGTTGTTGTTTCTTCTGTTCAGTGGGAAGCATGTTTCCATGGTATTAATGTCAGTTTCACGAGCACGACTGGAGTGGTGTTGTTGTTTCTTCCGTTCAGTGGGATGCATGTTTCCATGGTATTAATGTCAGTTTCACGAGCACGACTGGAGTGGTGTTGTTGTTTCTTCTGTTCAGTGGGATGCATGTTTCCATGGTATTAATGTCAGTTTCACGAGCACGACTGGAGTGGTGTTGTTGTTTCTTCCATAGTGGGATGCATGTTTCCATGGTATTAATGTCAGTTTCACGAGCACGACTGGAGTGGTGTTGTTGTTTCTTCCGTAGTGAGATGCATGTTTCCATGGTATTAATGTCAGTTTCACGAGCACGACTGGAGTGGTGTTGTTGTTTCTTCCGTTCAGTGGGAAGCATGTTTCCATGGTATTAATGTCAGTTTCACGAGCACGACTGGAGTGGTGTTGTTGTTTCTTCCGTAGTGGGATGCATGTTTCCATGGTATTAATGTCAGTTTCACGAGCACGACTGGAGTGGTGTTGTTGTTTCTTCCGTTCAGTGGGAAGCATGTTTCCATGGTATTAATGTCAGTTTCACGAGCACGACTGGAGTGGTGTTGTTGTTTCTTCCGTAGTGAGATGCATGTTTCCATGGTATTAATGTCAGTTTCACGAGCACGACTGGAGTGGTGTTGTTGTTTCTTCCGTTCAGTGGGAAGCATGTTTCCATGGTATTAATGTCAGTTTCACGAGCACGACTGGAGTGGTGTTGTTGTTTCTTCTGTTCAGTGGGATGCATGTTTCCATGGTATTAATGTCAGTTTCACGAGCACGACTGGAGTGGTGTTGTTGTTTCTTCCGTAGTGAGATGCATGTTTCCATGGTATTAATGTCAGTTTCACGAGCACGACTGGAGTGGTGTTGTTGTTTCTTCCGTAGTGAGATGCATGTTTCCATGGTATTAATGTCAGTTTCACGAGCACGACTGGAGTGGTGTTGTTGTTTCTTCCGTAGTGAGATGCATGTTTCCATGGTATTAATGTCAGTTTCACGAGCACGACTGGAGTGGTGTTGTTGTTTCTTCCGTTCAGTGGGAAGCATGTTTCCATGGTATTAATGTCAGTTTCACGAGCACGACTGGAGTGGTGTTGTTGTTTCTTCTGTTCAGTGGGAAGCATGTTTCCATGGTATTAATGTCAGTTTCACGAGCACGACTGGAGTGGTGTTGTTGTTTCTTCCGTTCAGTGGGATGCATGTTTCCATGGTATTAATGTCAGTTTCACGAGCACGACTGGAGTGGTGTTGTTGTTTCTTCCGTTCAGTGGGATGCATGTTTCCATGGTATTAATGTCAGTTTCACGAGCACGACTGGAGTGGTGTTGTTGTTTCTTCCGTAGTGAGATGCATGTTTCCATGGTATTAATGTCAGTTTCACGAGCACGACTGGAGTGGTGTTGTTGTTTCTTCCGTTCAGTGGGAAGCATGTTTCCATGGTATTAATGTCAGTTTCACGAGCACGACTGGAGTGGTGTTGTTGTTTCTTCCGTAGTGAGATGCATGTTTCCATGGTATTAATGTCAGTTTCACGAGCACGACTGGAGTGGTGTTGTTGTTTCTTCCGTAGTGAGATGCATGTTTCCATGGTATTAATGTCAGTTTCACGAGCACGACTGGAGTGGTGTTGTTGTTTCTTCCGTTCAGTGGGAAGCATGTTTCCATGGTATTAATGTCAGTTTCACGAGCACGACTGGAGTGGTGTTGTTGTTTCTTCCGTAGTGGGATGCATGTTTCCATGGTATTAATGTCAGTTTCACGAGCACGACTGGAGTGGTGTTGTTGTTTCTTCCGTTCAGTGGGAAGCATGTTTCCATGGTATTAATGTCAGTTTCACGAGCACGACTGGAGTGGTGTTGTTGTTTCTTCCGTAGTGAGATGCATGTTTCCATGGTATTAATGTCAGTTTCACGAGCACGACTGGAGTGGTGTTGTTGTTTCTTCCGTTCAGTGGGAAGCATGTTTCCATGGTATTAATGTCAGTTTCACGAGCACGACTGGAGTGGTGTTGTTGTTTCTTCCGTTCAGTGGGAAGCATGTTTCCATGGTATTAATGTCAGTTTCACGAGCACGACTGGAGTGGTGTTGTTGTTTCTTCCGTAGTGAGATGCATGTTTCCATGGTATTAATGTCAGTTTCACGAGCACGACTGGAGTGGTGTTGTTGTTTCTTCCGTTCAGTGGGAAGCATGTTTCCATGGTATTAATGTCAGTTTCACGAGCACGACTGGAGTGGTGTTGTTGTTTCTTCCGTTCAGTGGGAAGCATGTTTCCATGGTATTAATGTCAGTTTCACGAGCACGACTGGAGTGGTGTTGTTGTTTCTTCTGTTCAGTGGGATGCATGTTTCCATGGTATTAATGTCAGTTTCACGAGCACGACTGGAGTGGTGTTGTTGTTTCTTCCGTTCAGTGGGATGCATGTTTCCATGGTATTAATGTCAGTTTCACGAGCACGACTGGAGTGGCGTTGTTGTTTCTTCCGTTCAGTGGGATGCATGTTTCCATGGTATTAATGTCAGTTTCACGAGCACGACTGGAGTGGTGTTGTTGTTTCTTCTGTTCAGTGGGATGCATGTTTCCATGGTATTAATGTCAGTTTCACGAGCACGACTGGAGTGGTGTTGTTGTTTCTTCTGTTCAGTGGGAAGCATGTTTCCATGGTATTAATGTCAGTTTCACGAGCACGACTGGAGTGGTGTTGTTGTTTCTTCCGTTCAGTGGGAAGCATGTTTCCATGGTATTAATGTCAGTTTCACGAGCACGACTGGAGTGGTGTTGTTGTTTCTTCCGTAGTGAGATGCATGTTTCCATGGTATTAATGTCAGTTTCACGAGCACGACTGGAGTGGTGTTGTTGTTTCTTCCGTAGTGAGATGCATGTTTCCATGGTATTAATGTCAGTTTCACGAGCACGACTGGAGTGGTGTTGTTGTTTCTTCCGTAGTGAGATGCATGTTTCCATGGTATTAATGTCAGTTTCACGAGCACGACTGGAGTGGTGTTGTTGTTTCTTCCGTAGTGAGATGCATGTTTCCATGGTATTAATGTCAGTTTCACGAGCACGACTGGAGTGGTGTTGTTGTTTCTTCCGTAGTGAGATGCATGTTTCCATGGTATTAATGTCAGTTTCACGAGCACGACTGGAGTGGTGTTGTTGTTTCTTCCGTAGTGGGATGCATGTTTCCATGGTATTAATGTCAGTTTCACGAGCACGACTGGAGTGGTGTTGTTGTTTCTTCTGTTCAGTGGGAAGCATGTTTCCATGGTATTAATGTCAGTTTCACGAGCACGACTGGAGTGGTGTTGTTGTTTCTTCCGTTCAGTGGGAAGCATGTTTCCATGGTATTAATGTCAGTTTCACGAGCACGACTGGAGTGGTGTTGTTGTTTCTTCCGTTCAGTGGGAAGCATGTTTCCATGGTATTAATGTCAGTTTCACGAGCATGACTGGAGTGGTGTTGTTGTTTCTTCCGTTCAGTGGGATGCATGTTTCCATGGTATTAATGTCAGTTTCACGAGCACGACTGGAGTGGTGTTGTTGTTTCTTCCGTTCAGTGGGATGCATGTTTCCATGGTATTAATGTCAGTTTCACGAGCACGACTGGAGTGGTGTTGTTGTTTCTTCTGTTCAGTGGGAAGCATGTTTCCATGGTATTAATGTCAGTTTCACGAGCACGACTGGAGTGGTGTTGTTGTTTCTTCCGTTCAGTGGGAAGCATGTTTCCATGGTATTAATGTCAGTTTCACGAGCACGACTGGAGTGGTGTTGTTGTTTCTTCCGTTCAGTGGGAAGCATGTTTCCATGGTATTAATGTCAGTTTCACGAGCATGACTGGAGTGGTGTTGTTGTTTCTTCCGTTCAGTGGGATGCATGTTTCCATGGTATTAATGTCAGTTTCACGAGCATGACTGGAGTGGTGTTGTTGTTTCTTCCGTTCAGTGGGATGCATGTTTCCATGGTATTAATGTCAGTTTCACGAGCACGACTGGAGTGGTGTTGTTGTTTCTTCCGTTCAGTGGGATGCATGTTTCCATGGTATTAATGTCAGTTTCACGAGCACGACTGGAGTGGTGTTGTTGTTTCTTCCGTTCAGTGGGATGCATGTTTCCATGGTATTAATGTCAGTTTCACGAGCACGACTGGAGTGGTGTTGTTGTTTCTTCCGTTCAGTGGGATGCATGTTTCCATGGTATTAATGTCAGTTTCACGAGCACGACTGGAGTGGTGTTGTTGTTTCTTCTGTTCAGTGGGATGCATGTTTCCATGGTATTAATGTCAGTTTCACGAGCACGACTGGAGTGGTGTTGTTGTTTCTTCCGTAGTGGGATGCATGTTTCCATGGTATTAATGTCAGTTTCACGAGCACGACTGGAGTGGTGTTGTTGTTTCTTCCGTTCAGTGGGATGCATGTTTCCATGGTATTAATGTCAGTTTCACGAGCACGACTGGAGTGGTGTTGTTGTTTCTTCCGTTCACTGGGATGCATGTTTCCATGGTATTAATGTCAGTTTCACGAGCACGACTGGAGTGGTGTTGTTGTTTCTTCCGTTCAGTGGGATGCATGTTTCCATGGTATTAATGTCAGTTTCACGAGCACGACTGGAGTGGTGTTGTTGTTTCTTCCGTTCACTGGGATGCATGTTTCCATGGTATTAATGTCAGTTTCACGAGCACGACTGGAGTGGTGTTGTTGTTTCTTCCGTTCAGTGGGATGCATGTTTCCATGGTATTAATGTCAGTTTCACGAGCACGACTGGAGTGGTGTTGTTGTTTCTTCCGTTCAGTGGGATGCATGTTTCCATGGTATTAATGTCAGTTTCACGAGCACGACTGGAGTGGTGTTGTTGTTTCTTCTGTTCAGTGGGAAGCATGTTTCCATGGTATTAATGTCAGTTTCACGAGCACGACTGGAGTGGTGTTGTTGTTTCTTCTGTTCAGTGGGATGCATGTTTCCATGGTATTAATGTCAGTTTCACGAGCATGACTGGAGTGGTGTTGTTGTTTCTTCTGTTCAGTGGGATGCATGTTTCCATGGTATTAATGTCAGTTTCACGAGCACGACTGGAGTGGTGTTGTTGTTTCTTCCGTTCAGTGGGATGCATGTTTCCATGGTATTAATGTCAGTTTCACGAGCACGACTGGAGTGGTGTTGTTGTTTCTTCTGTTCAGTGGGATGCATGTTTCCATGGTATTAATGTCAGTTTCACGAGCACGACTGGAGTGGTGTTGTTGTTTCTTCTGTTCAGTGGGATGCATGTTTCCATGGTATTAATGTCAGTTTCACGAGCACGACTGGAGTGGTGTTGTTGTTTCTTCCGTAGTGGGATGCATGTTTCCATGGTATTAATGTCAGTTTCACGAGCACGACTGGAGTGGTGTTGTTGTTTCTTCCGTAGTGGGATGCATGTTTCCATGGTATTAATGTCAGTTTCACGAGCACGACTGGAGTGGTGTTGTTGTTTCTTCCGTAGTGGGATGCATGTTTCCATGGTATTAATGTCAGTTTCACGAGCACGACTGGAGTGGTGTTGTTGTTTCTTCCGTAGTGGGATGCATGTTTCCATGGTATTAATGTCAGTTTCACGAGCACGACTGGAGTGGTGTTGTTGTTTCTTCCGTAGTGGGATGCATGTTTCCATGGTATTAATGTCAGTTTCACGAGCACGACTGGAGTGGTGTTGTTGTTTCTTCTGTTCAGTGGGATGCATGTTTCCATGGTATTAATGTCAGTTTCACGAGCACGACTGGAGTGGTGTTGTTGTTTCTTCCGTTCAGTGGGAAGCATGTTTCCATGGTATTAATGTCAGTTTCACGAGCACGACTGGAGTGGTGTTGTTGTTTCTTCCGTAGTGAGATGCATGTTTCCATGGTATTAATGTCAGTTTCACGAGCACGACTGGAGTGGTGTTGTTGTTTCTTCCGTAGTGAGATGCATGTTTCCATGGTATTAATGTCAGTTTCACGAGCACGACTGGAGTGGTGTTGTTGTTTCTTCCGTAGTGAGATGCATGTTTCCATGGTATTAATGTCAGTTTCACGAGCACGACTGGAGTGGTGTTGTTGTTTCTTCCGTAGTGAGATGCATGTTTCCATGGTATTAATGTCAGTTTCACGAGCACGACTGGAGTGGTGTTGTTGTTTCTTCCGTAGTGAGATGCATGTTTCCATGGTATTAATGTCAGTTTCACGAGCACGACTGGAGTGGTGTTGTTGTTTCTTCCGTAGTGGGATGCATGTTTCCATGGTATTAATGTCAGTTTCACGAGCACGACTGGAGTGGTGTTGTTGTTTCTTCTGTTCAGTGGGAAGCATGTTTCCATGGTATTAATGTCAGTTTCACGAGCACGACTGGAGTGGTGTTGTTGTTTCTTCCGTTCAGTGGGAAGCATGTTTCCATGGTATTAATGTCAGTTTCACGAGCACGACTGGAGTGGTGTTGTTGTTTCTTCCGTTCAGTGGGAAGCATGTTTCCATGGTATTAATGTCAGTTTCACGAGCATGACTGGAGTGGTGTTGTTGTTTCTTCCGTTCAGTGGGATGCATGTTTCCATGGTATTAATGTCAGTTTCACGAGCATGACTGGAGTGGTGTTGTTGTTTCTTCCGTTCAGTGGGATGCATGTTTCCATGGTATTAATGTCAGTTTCACGAGCACGACTGGAGTGGTGTTGTTGTTTCTTCCGTTCAGTGGGATGCATGTTTCCATGGTATTAATGTCAGTTTCACGAGCACGACTGGAGTGGTGTTGTTGTTTCTTCTGTTCAGTGGGAAGCATGTTTCCATGGTATTAATGTCAGTTTCACGAGCACGACTGGAGTGGTGTTGTTGTTTCTTCCGTTCAGTGGGAAGCATGTTTCCATGGTATTAATGTCAGTTTCACGAGCACGACTGGAGTGGTGTTGTTGTTTCTTCCGTTCAGTGGGAAGCATGTTTCCATGGTATTAATGTCAGTTTCACGAGCATGACTGGAGTGGTGTTGTTGTTTCTTCCGTTCAGTGGGATGCATGTTTCCATGGTATTAATGTCAGTTTCACGAGCATGACTGGAGTGGTGTTGTTGTTTCTTCCGTTCAGTGGGATGCATGTTTCCATGGTATTAATGTCAGTTTCACGAGCACGACTGGAGTGGTGTTGTTGTTTCTTCCGTTCAGTGGGATGCATGTTTCCATGGTATTAATGTCAGTTTCACGAGCACGACTGGAGTGGTGTTGTTGTTTCTTCCGTAGTGGGATGCATGTTTCCATGGTATTAATGTCAGTTTCACGAGCACGACTGGAGTGGTGTTGTTGTTTCTTCCGTTCAGTGGGATGCATGTTTCCATGGTATTAATGTCAGTTTCACGAGCACGACTGGAGTGGTGTTGTTGTTTCTTCTGTTCAGTGGGATGCATGTTTCCATGGTATTAATGTCAGTTTCACGAGCACGACTGGAGTGGTGTTGTTGTTTCTTCTGTTCAGTGGGATGCATGTTTCCATGGTATTAATGTCAGTTTCACGAGCATGACTGGAGTGGTGTTGTTGTTTCTTCCGTTCAGTGGGATGCATGTTTCCATGGTATTAATGTCAGTTTCACGAGCACGACTGGAGTGGTGTTGTTGTTTCTTCTGTTCAGTGGGATGCATGTTTCCATGGTATTAATGTCAGTTTCACGAGCACGACTGGAGTGGTGTTGTTGTTTCTTCTGTTCAGTGGGATGCATGTTTCCATGGTATTAATGTCAGTTTCACGAGCACGACTGGAGTGGTGTTGTTGTTTCTTCTGTTCAGTGGGATGCATGTTTCCATGGTATTAATGTCAGTTTCACGAGCATGACTGGAGTGGTGTTGTTGTTTCTTCCGTAGTGGGATGCATGTTTCCATGGTATTAATGTCAGTTTCACGAGCATGACTGGAGAGGTGTTGTTGTTTCTTCCGTAGTGGGATGCATGTTTCCATGGTATTAATGTCAGTTTCACGAGCACGACTGGAGTGGTGTTGTTGTTTCTTCCATTCAGTGGGATGCATGTTTCCATGGTATTAATGTCAGTTTCACGAGCACGACTGGAGTGGTGTTGTTGTTTCTTCCATTCAGTGGGATGCATGTTTCCATGGTATTAATGTCAGTTTCACGAGCACGACTGGAGTGGTGTTGTTGTTTCTTCCGTAGTGGGATGCATGTTTCCATGGTATTAATGTCAGTTTCACGAGCACGACTGGAGTGGTGTTGTTGTTTCTTCCGTTCAGTGGGATGCATGTTTCCATGGTATTAATGTCAGTTTCACGAGCACGACTGGAGTGGTGTTGTTGTTTCTTCCGTAGTCGGATGCATGTTTCCATGGTATTAATGTCAGTTTCACGAGCACGACTGGAGTGGTGTTGTTGTTTCTTCCGTTCAGTGGGATGCATGTTTCCATGGTATTAATGTCAGTTTCACGAGCACGACTGGAGTGGTGTTGTTGTTTCTTCCATTCAGTGGGATGCATGTTTCCATGGTATTAATGTCAGTTTCACGAGCACGACTGGAGTGGTGTTGTTGTTTCTTCCATTCAGTGGATGCATGTTTCCATGGTATTAATGTCAGTTTCACGAGCACGACTGGAGTGGTGTTGTTGTTTCTTCCGTTCAGTGGGAAGCATGTTTCCATGGTATTAATGTCAGTTTCACGAGCACGACTGGAGTGGTGTTGTTGTTTCTTCTGTTCAGTGGGATGCATGTTTCCATGGTATTAATGTCAGTTTCACGAGCACGACTGGAGTGGTGTTGTTGTTTCTTCTGTTCAGTGGGATGCATGTTTCCATGGTATTAATGTCAGTTTCACGAGCATGACTGGAGTGGTGTTGTTGTTTCTTCCGTAGTGGGATGCATGTTTCCATGGTATTAATGTCAGTTTCACGAGCATGACTGGAGTGGTGTTGTTGTTTCTTCCGTAGTGGGATGCATGTTTCCATGGTATTAATGTCAGTTTCACGAGCACGACTGGAGTGGTGTTGTCGTTTCTTCCATTCAGTGGGATGCATGTTTCCATGGTATTAATGTCAGTTTCACGAGCACGACTGGAGTGGTGTTGTTGTTTCTTCCATTCAGTGGGATGCATGTTTCCATGGTATTAATGTCAGTTTCACGAGCACGACTGGAGTGGTGTTGTTGTTTCTTCCGTAGTGGGATGCATGTTTCCATGGTATTAATGTCAGTTTCACGAGCACGACTGGAGTGGTGTTGTTGTTTCTTCCGTTCAGTGGGATGCATGTTTCCATGGTATTAATGTCAGTTTCACGAGCACGACTGGAGTGGTGTTGTTGTTTCTTCCGTAGTCGGATGCATGTTTCCATGGTATTAATGTCAGTTTCACGAGCACGACTGGAGTGGTGTTGTTGTTTCTTCCGTTCAGTGGGATGCATGTTTCCATGGTATTAATGTCAGTTTCACGAGCACGACTGGAGTGGTGTTGTTGTTTCTTCCATTCAGTGGGATGCATGTTTCCATGGTATTAATGTCAGTTTCACGAGCATGACTGGAGTGGTGTTGTTGTTTCTTCCATTCAGTGGGATGCATGTTTCCATGGTATTAATGTCAGTTTCACGAGCACGACTGGAGTGGTGTTGTTGTTTCTTCCGTTCAGTGGGAAGCATGTTTCCATGGTATTAATGTCAGTTTCACGAGCACGACTGGAGTGGTGTTGTTGTTTCTTCTGTTCAGTGGGATGCATGTTTCCATGGTATTAATGTCAGTTTCACGAGCACGACTGGAGTGGTGTTGTTGTTTCTTCTGTTCAGTGGGATGCATGTTTCCATGGTATTAATGTCAGTTTCACGAGCACGACTGGAGTGGTGTTGTTGTTTCTTCCGTTCAGTGGGATGCATGTTTCCATGGTATTAATGTCAGTTTCACGAGCACGACTGGAGTGGTGTTGTTGTTTCTTCCATTCAGTGAGATGCATGTTTCCATGGTATTAATGTCAGTTTCACGAGCACGACTGGAGTGGTGTTGTTGTTTCTTCTGTTCAGTGGGATGCATGTTTCCATGGTATTAATGTCAGTTTCACGAGCACGACTGGAGTGGTGTTGTTGTTTCTTCCGTTCACTGGGATGCATGTTTCCATGGTATTAATGTCAGTTTCACGAGCACGACTGGAGTGGTGTTGTTGTTTCTTCCGTAGTGGGATGCATGTTTCCATGGTATTAATGTCAGTTTCACGAGCACGACTGGAGTGGTGTTGTTGTTTCTTCCGTAGTGGGATGCATGTTTCCATGGTATTAATGTCAGTTTCACGAGCACGACTGGAGTGGTGTTGTTGTTTCTTCCGTTCAGTGGGAAGCATGTTTCCATGGTATTAATGTCAGTTTCACGAGCACGACTGGAGTGGTGTTGTTGTTTCTTCCGTTCAGTGGGATGCATGTTTCCATGGTATTAATGTCAGTTTCACGAGCACGACTGGAGTGGTGTTGTTGTTTCTTCCGTTCACTGGGATGCATGTTTCCATGGTATTAATGTCAGTTTCACGAGCACGACTGGAGTGGTGTTGTTGTTTCTTCCGTTCACTGGGATGCATGTTTCCATGGTATTAATGTCAGTTTCACGAGCATGACTGGAGTGGTGTTGTTGTTTCTTCCGTTCAGTGGGATGCATGTTTCCATGGTATTAATGTCAGTTTCACGAGCACGACTGGAGTGGTGTTGTTGTTTCTTCCATTCAGTGGGATGCATGTTTCCATGGTATTAATGTCAGTTTCACGAGCACGACTGGAGTGGTGTTGTTGTTTCTTCCGTTCAGTGGGAAGCATGTTTCCATGGTATTAATGTCAGTTTCACGAGCACGACTGGAGTGGTGTTGTTGTTTCTTCTGTTCAGTGGGATGCATGTTTCCATGGTATTAATGTCAGTTTCACGAGCACGACTGGAGTGGTGTTGTTGTTTCTTCTGTTCAGTGGGATGCATGTTTCCATGGTATTAATGTCAGTTTCACGAGCACGACTGGAGTGGTGTTGTTGTTTCTTCTGTTCAGTGGGATGCATGTTTCCATGGTATTAATGTCAGTTTCACGAGCACGACTGGAGTGGTGTTGTTGTTTCTTCTGTTCAGTGGGATGCATGTTTCCATGGTATTAATGTCAGTTTCACGAGCACGACTGGAGTGGTGTTGTTGTTTCTTCCGTTCACTGGGATGCATGTTTCCATGGTATTAATGTCAGTTTCACGAGCACGACTGGAGTGGTGTTGTTGTTTCTTCCGTTCAGTGGGAAGCATGTTTCCATGGTATTAATGTCAGTTTCACGAGCACGACTGGAGTGGTGTTGTTGTTTCTTCCGTAGTGGGATGCATGTTTCCATGGTATTAATGTCAGTTTCACGAGCACGACTGGAGTGGTGTTGTTGTTTCTTCCGTTCAGTGGGAAGCATGTTTCCATGGTATTAATGTCAGTTTCACGAGCACGACTGGAGTGGTGTTGTTGTTTCTTCCGTAGTGAGATGCATGTTTCCATGGTATTAATGTCAGTTTCACGAGCACGACTGGAGTGGTGTTGTTGTTTCTTCCGTTCAGTGGGAAGCATGTTTCCATGGTATTAATGTCAGTTTCACGAGCACGACTGGAGTGGTGTTGTTGTTTCTTCTGTTCAGTGGGATGCATGTTTCCATGGTATTAATGTCAGTTTCACGAGCACGACTGGAGTGGTGTTGTTGTTTCTTCCGTAGTGAGATGCATGTTTCCATGGTATTAATGTCAGTTTCACGAGCACGACTGGAGTGGTGTTGTTGTTTCTTCCGTAGTGAGATGCATGTTTCCATGGTATTAATGTCAGTTTCACGAGCACGACTGGAGTGGTGTTGTTGTTTCTTCCGTAGTGAGATGCATGTTTCCATGGTATTAATGTCAGTTTCACGAGCACGACTGGAGTGGTGTTGTTGTTTCTTCCGTTCAGTGGGAAGCATGTTTCCATGGTATTAATGTCAGTTTCACGAGCACGACTGGAGTGGTGTTGTTGTTTCTTCTGTTCAGTGGGAAGCATGTTTCCATGGTATTAATGTCAGTTTCACGAGCACGACTGGAGTGGTGTTGTTGTTTCTTCCGTTCAGTGGGATGCATGTTTCCATGGTATTAATGTCAGTTTCACGAGCACGACTGGAGTGGTGTTGTTGTTTCTTCCGTTCAGTGGGATGCATGTTTCCATGGTATTAATGTCAGTTTCACGAGCACGACTGGAGTGGTGTTGTTGTTTCTTCCGTAGTGAGATGCATGTTTCCATGGTATTAATGTCAGTTTCACGAGCACGACTGGAGTGGTGTTGTTGTTTCTTCCGTTCAGTGGGAAGCATGTTTCCATGGTATTAATGTCAGTTTCACGAGCACGACTGGAGTGGTGTTGTTGTTTCTTCCGTAGTGAGATGCATGTTTCCATGGTATTAATGTCAGTTTCACGAGCACGACTGGAGTGGTGTTGTTGTTTCTTCCGTAGTGAGATGCATGTTTCCATGGTATTAATGTCAGTTTCACGAGCACGACTGGAGTGGTGTTGTTGTTTCTTCCGTTCAGTGGGAAGCATGTTTCCATGGTATTAATGTCAGTTTCACGAGCACGACTGGAGTGGTGTTGTTGTTTCTTCCGTAGTGGGATGCATGTTTCCATGGTATTAATGTCAGTTTCACGAGCACGACTGGAGTGGTGTTGTTGTTTCTTCCGTTCAGTGGGAAGCATGTTTCCATGGTATTAATGTCAGTTTCACGAGCACGACTGGAGTGGTGTTGTTGTTTCTTCCGTAGTGAGATGCATGTTTCCATGGTATTAATGTCAGTTTCACGAGCACGACTGGAGTGGTGTTGTTGTTTCTTCCGTTCAGTGGGAAGCATGTTTCCATGGTATTAATGTCAGTTTCACGAGCACGACTGGAGTGGTGTTGTTGTTTCTTCCGTTCAGTGGGAAGCATGTTTCCATGGTATTAATGTCAGTTTCACGAGCACGACTGGAGTGGTGTTGTTGTTTCTTCCGTAGTGAGATGCATGTTTCCATGGTATTAATGTCAGTTTCACGAGCACGACTGGAGTGGTGTTGTTGTTTCTTCCGTTCAGTGGGAAGCATGTTTCCATGGTATTAATGTCAGTTTCACGAGCACGACTGGAGTGGTGTTGTTGTTTCTTCTGTTCAGTGGGATGCATGTTTCCATGGTATTAATGTCAGTTTCACGAGCACGACTGGAGTGGTGTTGTTGTTTCTTCCGTTCAGTGGGAAGCATGTTTCCATGGTATTAATGTCAGTTTCACGAGCACGACTGGAGTGGTGTTGTTGTTTCTTCTGTTCAGTGGGATGCATGTTTCCATGGTATTAATGTCAGTTTCACGAGCACGACTGGAGTGGTGTTGTTGTTTCTTCCGTTCAGTGGGATGCATGTTTCCATGGTATTAATGTCAGTTTCACGAGCACGACTGGAGTGGCGTTGTTGTTTCTTCCGTTCAGTGGGATGCATGTTTCCATGGTATTAATGTCAGTTTCACGAGCACGACTGGAGTGGTGTTGTTGTTTCTTCTGTTCAGTGGGATGCATGTTTCCATGGTATTAATGTCAGTTTCACGAGCACGACTGGAGTGGTGTTGTTGTTTCTTCTGTTCAGTGGGAAGCATGTTTCCATGGTATTAATGTCAGTTTCACGAGCACGACTGGAGTGGTGTTGTTGTTTCTTCCGTTCAGTGGGAAGCATGTTTCCATGGTATTAATGTCAGTTTCACGAGCACGACTGGAGTGGTGTTGTTGTTTCTTCCGTAGTGAGATGCATGTTTCCATGGTATTAATGTCAGTTTCACGAGCACGACTGGAGTGGTGTTGTTGTTTCTTCCGTAGTGAGATGCATGTTTCCATGGTATTAATGTCAGTTTCACGAGCACGACTGGAGTGGTGTTGTTGTTTCTTCCGTAGTGAGATGCATGTTTCCATGGTATTAATGTCAGTTTCACGAGCACGACTGGAGTGGTGTTGTTGTTTCTTCCGTAGTGAGATGCATGTTTCCATGGTATTAATGTCAGTTTCACGAGCACGACTGGAGTGGTGTTGTTGTTTCTTCCGTAGTGAGATGCATGTTTCCATGGTATTAATGTCAGTTTCACGAGCACGACTGGAGTGGTGTTGTTGTTTCTTCCGTAGTGGGATGCATGTTTCCATGGTATTAATGTCAGTTTCACGAGCACGACTGGAGTGGTGTTGTTGTTTCTTCTGTTCAGTGGGAAGCATGTTTCCATGGTATTAATGTCAGTTTCACGAGCACGACTGGAGTGGTGTTGTTGTTTCTTCCGTTCAGTGGGAAGCATGTTTCCATGGTATTAATGTCAGTTTCACGAGCACGACTGGAGTGGTGTTGTTGTTTCTTCCGTTCAGTGGGAAGCATGTTTCCATGGTATTAATGTCAGTTTCACGAGCATGACTGGAGTGGTGTTGTTGTTTCTTCCGTTCAGTGGGATGCATGTTTCCATGGTATTAATGTCAGTTTCACGAGCATGACTGGAGTGGTGTTGTTGTTTCTTCCGTTCAGTGGGATGCATGTTTCCATGGTATTAATGTCAGTTTCACGAGCACGACTGGAGTGGTGTTGTTGTTTCTTCCGTTCAGTGGGATGCATGTTTCCATGGTATTAATGTCAGTTTCACGAGCACGACTGGAGTGGTGTTGTTGTTTCTTCCGTTCAGTGGGATGCATGTTTCCATGGTATTAATGTCAGTTTCACGAGCACGACTGGAGTGGTGTTGTTGTTTCTTCTGTTCAGTGGGATGCATGTTTCCATGGTATTAATGTCAGTTTCACGAGCACGACTGGAGTGGTGTTGTTGTTTCTTCCGTAGTGGGATGCATGTTTCCATGGTATTAATGTCAGTTTCACGAGCACGACTGGAGTGGTGTTGTTGTTTCTTCCGTTCAGTGGGATGCATGTTTCCATGGTATTAATGTCAGTTTCACGAGCACGACTGGAGTGGTGTTGTTGTTTCTTCCGTTCACTGGGATGCATGTTTCCATGGTATTAATGTCAGTTTCACGAGCACGACTGGAGTGGTGTTGTTGTTTCTTCCGTTCAGTGGGATGCATGTTTCCATGGTATTAATGTCAGTTTCACGAGCACGACTGGAGTGGTGTTGTTGTTTCTTCCGTTCACTGGGATGCATGTTTCCATGGTATTAATGTCAGTTTCACGAGCACGACTGGAGTGGTGTTGTTGTTTCTTCCGTTCAGTGGGATGCATGTTTCCATGGTATTAATGTCAGTTTCACGAGCACGACTGGAGTGGTGTTGTTGTTTCTTCCGTTCAGTGGGATGCATGTTTCCATGGTATTAATGTCAGTTTCACGAGCACGACTGGAGTGGTGTTGTTGTTTCTTCTGTTCAGTGGGAAGCATGTTTCCATGGTATTAATGTCAGTTTCACGAGCACGACTGGAGTGGTGTTGTTGTTTCTTCTGTTCAGTGGGATGCATGTTTCCATGGTATTAATGTCAGTTTCACGAGCATGACTGGAGTGGTGTTGTTGTTTCTTCTGTTCAGTGGGATGCATGTTTCCATGGTATTAATGTCAGTTTCACGAGCACGACTGGAGTGGTGTTGTTGTTTCTTCCGTTCAGTGGGATGCATGTTTCCATGGTATTAATGTCAGTTTCACGAGCACGACTGGAGTGGTGTTGTTGTTTCTTCTGTTCAGTGGGATGCATGTTTCCATGGTATTAATGTCAGTTTCACGAGCACGACTGGAGTGGTGTTGTTGTTTCTTCTGTTCAGTGGGATGCATGTTTCCATGGTATTAATGTCAGTTTCACGAGCACGACTGGAGTGGTGTTGTTGTTTCTTCCGTAGTGGGATGCATGTTTCCATGGTATTAATGTCAGTTTCACGAGCACGACTGGAGTGGTGTTGTTGTTTCTTCCGTAGTGGGATGCATGTTTCCATGGTATTAATGTCAGTTTCACGAGCACGACTGGAGTGGTGTTGTTGTTTCTTCCGTAGTGGGATGCATGTTTCCATGGTATTAATGTCAGTTTCACGAGCACGACTGGAGTGGTGTTGTTGTTTCTTCCGTAGTGGGATGCATGTTTCCATGGTATTAATGTCAGTTTCACGAGCACGACTGGAGTGGTGTTGTTGTTTCTTCCGTAGTGGGATGCATGTTTCCATGGTATTAATGTCAGTTTCACGAGCACGACTGGAGTGGTGTTGTTGTTTCTTCTGTTCAGTGGGATGCATGTTTCCATGGTATTAATGTCAGTTTCACGAGCACGACTGGAGTGGTGTTGTTGTTTCTTCCGTTCAGTGGGATGCATGTTTCCATGGTATTAATGTCAGTTTCACGAGCACGACTGGAGTGGTGTTGTTGTTTCTTCTGTTCAGTGGGATGCATGTTTCCATGGTATTAATGTCAGTTTCACGAGCACGACTGGAGTGGTGTTGTTGTTTCTTCCGTTCAGTGGGATGCATGTTTCCATGGTATTAATGTCAGTTTCACGAGCACGACTGGAGTGGTGTTGTTGTTTCTTCCGTAGTGGGATGCATGTTTCCATGGTATTAATGTCAGTTTCACGAGCACGACTGGAGTGGTGTTGTTGTTTCTTCTGTTCAGTGGGATGCATGTTTCCATGGTATTAATGTCAGTTTCACGAGCACGACTGGAGTGGTGTTGTTGTTTCTTCCGTTCAGTGGGATGCATGTTTCCATGGTATTAATGTCAGTTTCACGAGCACGACTGGAGTGGTGTTGTTGTTTCTTCTGTTCAGTGGGATGCATGTTTCCATGGTATTAATGTCAGTTTCACGAGCACGACTGGAGTGGTGTTGTTGTTTCTTCTGTTCAGTGGGATGCATGTTTCCATGGTATTAATGTCAGTTTCACGAGCATGACTGGAGTGGTGTTGTTGTTTCTTCCGTTCAGTGGGATGCATGTTTCCATGGTATTAATGTCAGTTTCACGAGCACGACTGGAGTGGTGTTGTTGTTTCTTCTGTTCAGTGGGATGCATGTTTCCATGGTATTAATGTCAGTTTCACGAGCACGACTGGAGTGGTGTTGTTGTTTCTTCTGTTCAGTGGGATGCATGTTTCCATGGTATTAATGTCAGTTTCACGAGCACGACTGGAGTGGTGTTGTTGTTTCTTCTGTTCAGTGGGATGCATGTTTCCATGGTATTAATGTCAGTTTCACGAGCATGACTGGAGTGGTGTTGTTGTTTCTTCCGTAGTGGGATGCATGTTTCCATGGTATTAATGTCAGTTTCACGAGCATGACTGGAGTGGTGTTGTTGTTTCTTCCGTAGTGGGATGCATGTTTCCATGGTATTAATGTCAGTTTCACGAGCACGACTGGAGTGGTGTTGTTGTTTCTTCCATTCAGTGGGATGCATGTTTCCATGGTATTAATGTCAGTTTCACGAGCACGACTGGAGTGGTGTTGTTGTTTCTTCCATTCAGTGGGATGCATGTTTCCATGGTATTAATGTCAGTTTCACGAGCACGACTGGAGTGGTGTTGTTGTTTCTTCCGTAGTGGGATGCATGTTTCCATGGTATTAATGTCAGTTTCACGAGCACGACTGGAGTGGTGTTGTTGTTTCTTCCGTTCAGTGGGATGCATGTTTCCATGGTATTAATGTCAGTTTCACGAGCACGACTGGAGTGGTGTTGTTGTTTCTTCCGTAGTCGGATGCATGTTTCCATGGTATTAATGTCAGTTTCACGAGCACGACTGGAGTGGTGTTGTTGTTTCTTCCGTTCAGTGGGATGCATGTTTCCATGGTATTAATGTCAGTTTCACGAGCACGACTGGAGTGGTGTTGTTGTTTCTTCCATTCAGTGGGATGCATGTTTCCATGGTATTAATGTCAGTTTCACGAGCACGACTGGAGTGGTGTTGTTGTTTCTTCCATTCAGTGGGATGCATGTTTCCATGGTATTAATGTCAGTTTCACGAGCACGACTGGAGTGGTGTTGTTGTTTCTTCCGTTCAGTGGGAAGCATGTTTCCATGGTATTAATGTCAGTTTCACGAGCACGACTGGAGTGGTGTTGTTGTTTCTTCTGTTCAGTGGGATGCATGTTTCCATGGTATTAATGTCAGTTTCACGAGCACGACTGGAGTGGTGTTGTTGTTTCTTCTGTTCAGTGGGATGCATGTTTCCATGGTATTAATGTCAGTTTCACGAGCATGACTGGAGTGGTGTTGTTGTTTCTTCCGTAGTGGGATGCATGTTTCCATGGTATTAATGTCAGTTTCACGAGCATGACTGGAGTGGTGTTGTTGTTTCTTCCGTAGTGGGATGCATGTTTCCATGGTATTAATGTCAGTTTCACGAGCACGACTGGAGTGGTGTTGTCGTTTCTTCCATTCAGTGGGATGCATGTTTCCATGGTATTAATGTCAGTTTCACGAGCACGACTGGAGTGGTGTTGTTGTTTCTTCCATTCAGTGGGATGCATGTTTCCATGGTATTAATGTCAGTTTCACGAGCACGACTGGAGTGGTGTTGTTGTTTCTTCCGTAGTGGGATGCATGTTTCCATGGTATTAATGTCAGTTTCACGAGCACGACTGGAGTGGTGTTGTTGTTTCTTCCGTTCAGTGGGATGCATGTTTCCATGGTATTAATGTCAGTTTCACGAGCACGACTGGAGTGGTGTTGTTGTTTCTTCCGTAGTCGGATGCATGTTTCCATGGTATTAATGTCAGTTTCACGAGCACGACTGGAGTGGTGTTGTTGTTTCTTCCGTTCAGTGGGATGCATGTTTCCATGGTATTAATGTCAGTTTCACGAGCACGACTGGAGTGGTGTTGTTGTTTCTTCCATTCAGTGGGATGCATGTTTCCATGGTATTAATGTCAGTTTCACGAGCATGACTGGAGTGGTGTTGTTGTTTCTTCCATTCAGTGGGATGCATGTTTCCATGGTATTAATGTCAGTTTCACGAGCACGACTGGAGTGGTGTTGTTGTTTCTTCCGTTCAGTGGGAAGCATGTTTCCATGGTATTAATGTCAGTTTCACGAGCACGACTGGAGTGGTGTTGTTGTTTCTTCTGTTCAGTGGGATGCATGTTTCCATGGTATTAATGTCAGTTTCACGAGCACGACTGGAGTGGTGTTGTTGTTTCTTCTGTTCAGTGGGATGCATGTTTCCATGGTATTAATGTCAGTTTCACGAGCACGACTGGAGTGGTGTTGTTGTTTCTTCCGTTCAGTGGGATGCATGTTTCCATGGTATTAATGTCAGTTTCACGAGCACGACTGGAGTGGTGTTGTTGTTTCTTCCATTCAGTGAGATGCATGTTTCCATGGTATTAATGTCAGTTTCACGAGCACGACTGGAGTGGTGTTGTTGTTTCTTCTGTTCAGTGGGATGCATGTTTCCATGGTATTAATGTCAGTTTCACGAGCACGACTGGAGTGGTGTTGTTGTTTCTTCCGTTCACTGGGATGCATGTTTCCATGGTATTAATGTCAGTTTCACGAGCACGACTGGAGTGGTGTTGTTGTTTCTTCCGTAGTGGGATGCATGTTTCCATGGTATTAATGTCAGTTTCACGAGCACGACTGGAGTGGTGTTGTTGTTTCTTCCGTAGTGGGATGCATGTTTCCATGGTATTAATGTCAGTTTCACGAGCACGACTGGAGTGGTGTTGTTGTTTCTTCCGTTCAGTGGGAAGCATGTTTCCATGGTATTAATGTCAGTTTCACGAGCACGACTGGAGTGGTGTTGTTGTTTCTTCCGTTCAGTGGGATGCATGTTTCCATGGTATTAATGTCAGTTTCACGAGCACGACTGGAGTGGTGTTGTTGTTTCTTCCGTTCACTGGGATGCATGTTTCCATGGTATTAATGTCAGTTTCACGAGCACGACTGGAGTGGTGTTGTTGTTTCTTCCGTTCACTGGGATGCATGTTTCCATGGTATTAATGTCAGTTTCACGAGCATGACTGGAGTGGTGTTGTTGTTTCTTCCGTTCAGTGGGATGCATGTTTCCATGGTATTAATGTCAGTTTCACGAGCACGACTGGAGTGGTGTTGTTGTTTCTTCCATTCAGTGGGATGCATGTTTCCATGGTATTAATGTCAGTTTCACGAGCACGACTGGAGTGGTGTTGTTGTTTCTTCCGTTCAGTGGGAAGCATGTTTCCATGGTATTAATGTCAGTTTCACGAGCACGACTGGAGTGGTGTTGTTGTTTCTTCTGTTCAGTGGGATGCATGTTTCCATGGTATTAATGTCAGTTTCACGAGCACGACTGGAGTGGTGTTGTTGTTTCTTCTGTTCAGTGGGATGCATGTTTCCATGGTATTAATGTCAGTTTCACGAGCACGACTGGAGTGGTGTTGTTGTTTCTTCCGTTCACTGGGATGCATGTTTCCATGGTATTAATGTCAGTTTCACGAGCACGACTGGAGTGGTGTTGTTGTTTCTTCTGTTCAGTGGGATGCATGTTTCCATGGTATTAATGTCAGTTTCACGAGCACGACTGGAGTGGTGTTGTTGTTTCTTCTGTTCAGTGGGATGCATGCTTCCATGGTATTAATGTCAGTTTCACGAGCACGACTGGAGTGGTGTTGTTGTTTCTTCCGTAGTGGGATGCATGTTTCCATGGTATTAATGTCAGTTTCACGAGCACGACTGGAGTGGTGTTGTTGTTTCTTCTGTTCAGTGGGATGCATGTTTCCATGGTATTAATGTCAGTTTCACGAGCATGACTGGAGTGGTGTTGTTGTTTCTTCCGTTCAGTGGGAAGCATGTTTCCATGGTATTAATGTCAGTTTCACGAGCACGACTGGAGTGGTGTTGTTGTTTCTTCTGTTCAGTGGGATGCATGTTTCCATGGTATTAATGTCAGTTTCACGAGCATGACTGGAGTGGTGTTGTTGTTTCTTCCGTTCAGTGGGAAGCATGTTTCCATGGTATTAATGTCAGTTTCACGAGCATGACTGGAGTGGTGTTGTTGTTTCTTCCGTTCAGTGGGAAGCATGTTTCCATGGTATTAATGTCAGTTTCACGAGCATGACTGGAGTGGTGTTGTTGTTTCTTCTGTTCAGTGGGATGCATGTTTCCATGGTATTAATGTCAGTTTCACGAGCACGACTGGAGTGGTGTTGTTGTTTCTTCTGTTCAGTGGGATGCATGTTTCCATGGTATTAATGTCAGTTTCACGAGCATGACTGGAGTGGTGTTGTTGTTTCTTCTGTTCAGTGGGATGCATGTTTCCATGGTATTAATGTCAGTTTCACGAGCATGACTGGAGTGGTGTTGTTGTTTCTTCCGTAGTGGGATGCATGTTTCCATGGTATTAATGTCAGTTTCACGAGCACGACTGGAGTGGTGTTGTTGTTTCTTCCGTTCAGTGGGATGCATGTTTCCATGGTATTAATGTCAGTTTCACGAGCACGACTGGAGTGGTGTTGTTGTTTCTTCTGTTCAGTGGGATGCATGTTTCCATGGTATTAATGTCAGTTTCACGAGCACGACTGGAGTGGTGTTGTTGTTTCTTCTGTTCAGTGGGATGCATGTTTCCATGGTATTAATGTCAGTTTCACGAGCATGACTGGAGTGGTGTTGTTGTTTCTTCCGTAGTGGGATGCATGTTTCCATGGTATTAATGTCAGTTTCACGAGCATGACTGGAGTGGTGTTGTTGTTTCTTCCGTAGTGGGATGCATGTTTCCATGGTATTAATGTCAGTTTCACGAGCACGACTGGAGTGGTGTTGTTGTTTCTTCCATTCAGTGGGATGCATGTTTCCATGGTATTAATGTCAGTTTCACGAGCACGACTGGAGTGGTGTTGTTGTTTCTTCCGTTCAGTGGGATGCATGTTTCCATGGTATTAATGTCAGTTTCACGAGCACGACTGGAGTGGTGTTGTTGTTTCTTCCGTAGTCGGATGCATGTTTCCATGGTATTAATGTCAGTTTCACGAGCACGACTGGAGTGGTGTTGTTGTTTCTTCCGTTCAGTGGGATGCATGTTTCCATGGTATTAATGTCAGTTTCACGAGCACGACTGGAGTGGTGTTGTTGTTTCTTCCATTCAGTGGGATGCATGTTTCCATGGTATTAATGTCAGTTTCACGAGCACGACTGGAGTGGTGTTGTTGTTTCTTCCATTCAGTGGGATGCATGTTTCCATGGTATTAATGTCAGTTTCACGAGCACGACTGGAGTGGTGTTGTTGTTTCTTCCATTCAGTGGGATGCATGTTTCCATGGTATTAATGTCAGTTTCACGAGCACGACTGGAGTGGTGTTGTTGTTTCTTCCGTTCAGTGGGAAGCATGTTTCCATGGTATTAATGTCAGTTTCACGAGCACGACTGGAGTGGTGTTGTTGTTTCTTCCGTTCAGTGGGATGCATGTTTCCATGGTATTAATGTCAGTTTCACGAGCACGACTGGAGTGGTGTTGTTGTTTCTTCTGTTCAGTGGGATGCATGTTTCCATGGTATTAATGTCAGTTTCACGAGCACGACTGGAGTGGTGTTGTTGTTTCTTCCGTTCAGTGGGATGCATGTTTCCATGGTATTAATGTCAGTTTCACGAGCACGACTGGAGTGGTGTTGTTGTTTCTTCCATTCAGTGAGATGCATGTTTCCATGGTATTAATGTCAGTTTCACGAGCACGACTGGAGTGGTGTTGTTGTTTCTTCCGTTCAGTGGGATGCATGTTTCCATGGTATTAATGTCAGTTTCACGAGCACGACTGGAGTGGTGTTGTTGTTTCTTCCGTAGTGGGATGCATGTTTCCATGGTATTAATGTCAGTTTCACGAGCACGACTGGAGTGGTGTTGTTGTTTCTTCCGTAGTGGGATGCATGTTTCCATGGTATTAATGTCAGTTTCACGAGCACGACTGGAGTGGTGTTGTTGTTTCTTCCGTTCAGTGGGAAGCATGTTTCCATGGTATTAATGTCAGTTTCACGAGCATGACTGGAGTGGTGTTGTTGTTTCTTCCGTTCAGTGGGAAGCATGTTTCCATGGTATTAATGTCAGTTTCACGAGCACGACTGGAGTGGTGTTGTTGTTTCTTCCGTTCAGTGGGATGCATGTTTCCATGGTATTAATGTCAGTTTCACGAGCACGACTGGAGTGGTGTTGTTGTTTCTTCCGTTCACTGGGATGCATGTTTCCATGGTATTAATGTCAGTTTCACGAGCACGACTGGAGTGGTGTTGTTGTTTCTTCCGTAGTGGGATGCATGTTTCCATGGTATTAATGTCAGTTTCACGAGCACGACTGGAGTGGTGTTGTTGTTTCTTCCGTTCAGTGGGATGCATGTTTCCATGGTATTAATGTCAGTTTCACGAGCACGACTGGAGTGGTGTTGTTGTTTCTTCTGTTCAGTGGGATGCATGTTTCCATGGTATTAATGTCAGTTTCACGAGCACGACTGGAGTGGTGTTGTTGTTTCTTCTGTTCAGTGGGATGCATGTTTCCATGGTATTAATGTCAGTTTCACGAGCATGACTGGAGTGGTGTTGTTGTTTCTTCCGTAGTGGGATGCATGTTTCCATGGTATTAATGTCAGTTTCACGAGCATGACTGGAGTGGTGTTGTTGTTTCTTCCGTAGTGGGATGCATGTTTCCATGGTATTAATGTCAGTTTCACGAGCACGACTGGAGTGGTGTTGTTGTTTCTTCCATTCAGTGGGATGCATGTTTCCATGGTATTAATGTCAGTTTCACGAGCACGACTGGAGTGGTGTTGTTGTTTCTTCCGTTCAGTGGGATGCATGTTTCCATGGTATTAATGTCAGTTTCACGAGCACGACTGGAGTGGTGTTGTTGTTTCTTCCGTAGTCGGATGCATGTTTCCATGGTATTAATGTCAGTTTCACGAGCACGACTGGAGTGGTGTTGTTGTTTCTTCCGTTCAGTGGGATGCATGTTTCCATGGTATTAATGTCAGTTTCACGAGCACGACTGGAGTGGTGTTGTTGTTTCTTCCATTCAGTGGGATGCATGTTTCCATGGTATTAATGTCAGTTTCACGAGCACGACTGGAGTGGTGTTGTTGTTTCTTCCATTCAGTGGGATGCATGTTTCCATGGTATTAATGTCAGTTTCACGAGCACGACTGGAGTGGTGTTGTTGTTTCTTCCATTCAGTGGGATGCATGTTTCCATGGTATTAATGTCAGTTTCACGAGCACGACTGGAGTGGTGTTGTTGTTTCTTCCGTTCAGTGGGAAGCATGTTTCCATGGTATTAATGTCAGTTTCACGAGCACGACTGGAGTGGTGTTGTTGTTTCTTCCGTTCAGTGGGATGCATGTTTCCATGGTATTAATGTCAGTTTCACGAGCACGACTGGAGTGGTGTTGTTGTTTCTTCTGTTCAGTGGGATGCATGTTTCCATGGTATTAATGTCAGTTTCACGAGCACGACTGGAGTGGTGTTGTTGTTTCTTCCGTTCAGTGGGATGCATGTTTCCATGGTATTAATGTCAGTTTCACGAGCACGACTGGAGTGGTGTTGTTGTTTCTTCCATTCAGTGAGATGCATGTTTCCATGGTATTAATGTCAGTTTCACGAGCACGACTGGAGTGGTGTTGTTGTTTCTTCCGTTCAGTGGGATGCATGTTTCCATGGTATTAATGTCAGTTTCACGAGCACGACTGGAGTGGTGTTGTTGTTTCTTCCGTAGTGGGATGCATGTTTCCATGGTATTAATGTCAGTTTCACGAGCACGACTGGAGTGGTGTTGTTGTTTCTTCCGTAGTGGGATGCATGTTTCCATGGTATTAATGTCAGTTTCACGAGCACGACTGGAGTGGTGTTGTTGTTTCTTCCGTTCAGTGGGAAGCATGTTTCCATGGTATTAATGTCAGTTTCACGAGCATGACTGGAGTGGTGTTGTTGTTTCTTCCGTTCAGTGGGAAGCATGTTTCCATGGTATTAATGTCAGTTTCACGAGCACGACTGGAGTGGTGTTGTTGTTTCTTCCGTTCAGTGGGATGCATGTTTCCATGGTATTAATGTCAGTTTCACGAGCACGACTGGAGTGGTGTTGTTGTTTCTTCCGTTCACTGGGATGCATGTTTCCATGGTATTAATGTCAGTTTCACGAGCACGACTGGAGTGGTGTTGTTGTTTCTTCCGTTCACTGGGATGCATGTTTCCATGGTATTAATGTCAGTTTCACGAGCATGACTGGAGTGGTGTTGTTGTTTCTTCCGTTCAGTGGGATGCATGTTTCCATGGTATTAATGTCAGTTTCACGAGCACGACTGGAGTGGTGTTGTTGTTTCTTCCGTAGTGGGATGCATGTTTCCATGGTATTAATGTCAGTTTCACGAGCATGACTGGAGTGGTGTTGTTGTTTCTTCCGTTCAGTGGGATGCATGTTTCCATGGTATTAATGTCAGTTTCACGAGCACGACTGGAGTGGTGTTGTTGTTTCTTCTGTTCAGTGGGATGCATGTTTCCATGGTATTAATGTCAGTTTCACGAGCACGACTGGAGTGGTGTTGTTGTTTCTTCCGTTCAGTGGGAAGCATGTTTCCATGGTATTAATGTCAGTTTCACGAGCACGACTGGAGTGGTGTTGTTGTTTCTTCTGTTAAGTGGGATGCATGTTTCCATGGTATTAATGTCAGTTTCACGAGCACGACTGGAGTGGTGTTGTTGTTTCTTCTGTTCAGTGGGATGCATGTTTCCATGGTATTAATGTCAGTTTCACGAGCACGACTGGAGTGGTGTTGTTGTTTCTTCTGTTCAGTGGGATGCATGTTTCCATGGTATTAATGTCAGTTTCACGAGCACGACTGGAGTGGTGTTGTTGTTTCTTCCGTTCACTGGGATGCATGTTTCCATGGTATTAATGTCAGTTTCACGAGCACGACTGGAGTGGTGTTGTTGTTTCTTCTGTTCAGTGGGATGCATGCTTCCATGGTATTAATGTCAGTTTCACGAGCACGACTGGAGTGGTGTTGTTGTTTCTTCCGTAGTGGGATGCATGTTTCCATGGTATTAATGTCAGTTTCACGAGCACGACTGGAGTGGTGTTGTTGTTTCTTCCGTTCAGTGGGAAGCATGTTTCCATGGTATTAATGTCAGTTTCACGAGCACGACTGGAGTGGTGTTTTTGTTTCTTCCGTTCAGTGGGATGCATGTTTCCATGGTATTAATGTCAGTTTCACGAGCACGACTGGAGTGGTGTTGTTGTTTCTTCTGTTCAGTGGGATGCATGTTTCCATGGTATTAATGTCAGTTTCACGAGCACGACTGGAGTGGTGTTGTTGTTTCTTCCGTTCAGTGGGAAGCATGTTTCCATGGTATTAATGTCAGTTTCACGAGCACGACTGGAGTGGTGTTGTTGTTTCTTCTGTTAAGTGGGATGCATGTTTCCATGGTATTAATGTCAGTTTCACGAGCACGACTGGAGTGGTGTTGTTGTTTCTTCTGTTCAGTGGGATGCATGTTTCCATGGTATTAATGTCAGTTTCACGAGCACGACTGGAGTGGTGTTGTTGTTTCTTCTGTTCAGTGGGATGCATGTTTCCATGGTATTAATGTCAGTTTCACGAGCACGACTGGAGTGGTGTTGTTGTTTCTTCCGTTCACTGGGATGCATGTTTCCATGGTATTAATGTCAGTTTCACGAGCACAACTGGAGTGGTGTTGTTGTTTCTTCCGTTCACTGGGATGCATGTTTCCATGGTATTAATGTCAGTTTCACGAGCACAACTGGAGTGGTGTTGTTGTTTCTTCTGTTCAGTGGGATGCATGCTTCCATGGTATTAATGTCAGTTTCACGAGCACGACTGGAGTGGTGTTGTTGTTTCTTCCGTAGTGGGATGCATGTTTCCATGGTATTAATGTCAGTTTCACGAGCACGACTGGAGTGGTGTTGTTGTTTCTTCCGTAGTGGGATGCATGTTTCCATGGTATTAATGTCAGTTTCACGAGCACGACTGGAGTGGTGTTGTTGTTTCTTCCGTAGTGGGATGCATGTTTCCATGGTATTAATGTCAGTTTCAATTTCTTTTGATTGCAGAAAGTTGACCACCTGCTGTTCTGCTGAGATCACATCCATTTCATCTGGTTCACCTTCATTATTCACAGCTTTCGCATGGGATCTTGGTTTAATTATTTCCGCCAAGCCACATTCAACACGTGTTACAACAGCGTGGCTTGGTAAAAAAAAAGAGTGCATTATTGATTAGTAACCTTCAGTCCTCCACCTGAATATAGTTTATTTTAGCATTGTAATGATCCATGTCTTGTATATTTGACTACAACTATTGAGTGATTCTGTTATCAGTGATAGTAATCTGCTATTTGCAGTACTTTATTGCAACTTTGAATTTAAACAAGCGTGTTGAATTTTACTTGTAAAATAACTTGATGTTACAGTCCTGATCTTCTAAATAAACTGGAAGACCAGCTTTGAACAAAATCTATTATTATTATTAGGTTTGCTTTTTGAGTAACGACACAACAAATCCGACATGGAAGACATTATTTGGACTTCTTTCTTGCTTTGACAAAATCCATTCATCCACCAAGTCATCTGTTGAGATGTGAGCTGTCATTGCTGTTATTGTCTTCCAACTTTGGCATATGTGTCGTGGCCCTCACACTGTGCTCTTATTGTGAAGCGATATGCTCTGACTTCCGGTTTCCCGAGTCGTAAAGTCACGTGACGTACACTTTGTTGTACTGTTAGGTGTTTAATAAACGCTGCTTGTCAATATTGATAATGTTCCTTCCTCACAACGTAACATGTAATATTTCATCAGTAGACTCACCACATGAAATATATAATGCATGATTTCTTTTTTTCTAGTTTTTTTTTAAATTAATATTACCCATAACACCTTTAACTTTTTTTATTGAACAACAAACATATCCACCATGTATATAAAAGTCAAGGCACTTTCAACATATTCAACAATTTACACATCAGGTTTCGACACGAAAGCGCGAACCGGAAATAAAAAGAAAACACTTCCGGGAAAGACTACCGCTTGTTCGTTCGCTGACCTCGTCGTGTTCTTCTGCAAACTTTATACGAAGTGAAAACTGAATCAAATTCTTCTGCAAACTTTATACGAAGTGAAAACTGAATAAAGTTCAGTTACTTAGATAGCGTCACGATATGGGCGTGCACGCGCAACTGGCCGCCGTCATGGAGTCGCTCGTGCACGCCGCCGTCTTTCAGCTCCAGAAGCTGGAAGAGGAAGAGAAAGAATCCGGAATGGAAGAGGAAGAAAAGGAAGAGGAGCGGGTAGTTGTGCGCCGACAGAAGGTGGTGAGTCCATGACGTCTTCTTGTCTGTGCA
This sequence comes from Entelurus aequoreus, assembly GCF_033978785.1. Lineage (NCBI taxonomy): Eukaryota > Metazoa > Chordata > Actinopteri > Syngnathiformes > Syngnathidae > Entelurus > Entelurus aequoreus. The sequence continues at coordinate 6,147,173 of NC_084751.1, forward strand.
CTGTGAAGACCTAAGGTCACGTGCCTTGTGTCTCAGGTGTGCTTCGCCGCCATCATGGAGAGTCTGGCCAATGAGGCGCTTGGGAAGATGGTCAACATTGTGGATGTCCACCTGTCGGAGGCGGAGTCCAAGCGGTGCTTCGTCAGCATCCTCAACCAAGATGGCGTCGGTAAGCCCCGCCCAGATGTCAAAAGTGGTGGTGACGTGCCAGCTAACACGTTGTGTGCACAGAGGCGGAGCACTCGTACAGCGCCCCCGCAGCCGGTCGGGACGCCTCGCCGCTCGCTCAGGTGAGACCGCAACCTTGGCTGCCAGTTGAGCCGCTTTATTGACGTCACTGCCGTGCAGGAGGAACTTGGCCACGCCGAAACGCCGTTGATCCTGGCTGTCACCATCAAAGACCCTGCCGCCATCGCCGAGCGTGAGAGCCCGGTAACGCCGCCTTGGAACCGTCGTCCAGCGAGCTCGGACTCTGAGGAGTGGCCGCAGGAGGGCGCCACGCGCGGCAGGAAGTTGTTCACGCCTCGGAGCGGCGGGCAGCCGCACGTGTGCCGGCAGTGCGGGAAATGTTTCGCCAAAGCGGCGCAGCTCAAGACGCACGCCGTGGTGCACACGGGTGAGAAGGCCTTCGCCTGCGACCTCTGCGGCCGGCGCTTCACCCTCAGACAGAACTTGCAGCGACACGCCCACAGCCACACGGGCAGGAAGTTCTTCACGTGCGGCGTGTGCGGCAAAGGCTTCACGCGCGCCGTCACGCTCAGGACGCACCAGCTGATCCACACGGGACAGAAGCCGCTCAAGTGCCAGCACTGCCCCAAAAGCTTCCGCCACGCCATCAACCTGAAGAACCACCTGAGCGTGCACAGCGACGTGCGGCCCTTCGCCTGCGACGTCTGCGGCAAGACCTTCCGCCAGGCCTTCAACCTGAAGATTCACGGCCGCGTCCACACCGGCGAGCGGCCATATTGCTGCCAGCTGTGCGGCAAGACCTTCAGCCAGCAGAGCAGCCTGATCACGCACGGCCGCACGCACTCGACCGAGCGCCCCTTCGCCTGCGCCTCCTGCGACAAGAGCTTCAACAACGCCAACAGCCTCAAGCTGCACGTGCGCGTGCACACGGGCGAGAAGCCCTACGGCTGCGACGTGTGCGGAAAGACCTTCAGCCAGGGCAGCCATCTTCGCACGCACAAGAGCCACGTGCACGCCGGCGGCAAGCGCTACATCTGCGACAAGTGCGGCAAGCGCTACGCCGACCCGCGCAACTTGAAAATGCACAAGTGCGGCTACGCCTGACTGCATGCACGGCGCCCGGGGCCCACATGGACTTTGGAAAGACTTGGATGGATGCTATGAGGGCCCCACATGGACTTTGGAAAGACTTGGATGGATGCTACGAGGGCCCACATGGACTTTGGAAAGACTTGGATGGATGCTACGAGGGCCCACATGGACTTTGGAAAGACTTGGATGGATGCTACGAGGGCCCACATGGACTTTGGAAAGACTTGGACGGATGCTACGAGGGCCCACCTGGACTTTGGAAAGACTTGGATGGATGCTACGAGGGCCCACATGGACTTTGGAAAGACTTGGATGGATGCTACGAGGGCCCACATGGACTTTGGAAAGACTTGGACGGATGCTACGAGGGCCCACATGGACTTTGGAAAGACTTGGATGGATGCTACGAGGGCCCACATGGACTTTGGAAAGACTTGGATGGATGCTACGAGGGCCCACATGGACTTTGGAAAGACTTGGACGGATGCTACGAGGGCCCACATGGACTTTGGAAAGACTTGGACGGATGCTACGAGGGCCCACATGGACTTTGGAAAGACTTGGATGGATGCTACGAGGGCCCACATGGACTTTGGAAAGACTTGGACGGATGCTACGAGGGCCCACATGGACTTTGGAAAGACTTGGATGGATGCTACTAGGGCCCACATGGACTTTGGAAAGAGTTACATATACTGTAATATTGTACATGGTAATTGGGATTTGTTATATATTGTATATATCATATAAAAATATAATATATCAATATATATTATATACTGTATATATAATATGTAAATATTACATATACAGTTAGGGCTGGGCGATATATCGATATGCGCGATATATCGCGGGTTTGTCTCTGTGCGATATAGAAAATGACTATCGTGATATCGAGTATACGTTCTCACACAGTTGCTTTTAGCTGCGGGCATTACACTACATGCTCTTCTCACTCTTTCCTGTGTCTCCTTCTCACAGACAGACAAGCGCACCTTCTTACATACGTCACATACTGTCACGTCATACGTCACGTACTGTCACGACATACGTCACGTACTGTCACGTCATACGTCACGTACTGTCACATCATACGTCACATACTGTCACGACATACGTCACATACTGTCACGTCATACGTCACATACTGTCACGACATACGTCACATACTGTCACGACATACGTCACATACTGTCACGTCATACGTCACATACTGTCACGTCATACGTCACATACTGTCACGTCATACGTCACATACTGTCACGTCATACGTCACATACTGTCACGTCATACGTCACATACTGTCACGACATACGTCACATACTGTCACGTCATACGTCACATACTGTCACATCATACGTCACATACTGTCACGTCATACGTCACGTACTGTCATGACATACGTCACGTACTGTCACGTCATACGTCACGTACTGTCACGTCATACGTCACGTACTGTCACGTCATACGTCACGTACTGTCACGACATACGTCACGTACTGTCACGACATACGTCACATACTGTCACGACATACGTCACATACTGTCACGACATACGTCACATACTGTCACGACATACGTCACATACTGTCACGACATACGTCACATACTGTCACGTCATACGTCACATACTGTCACATCATACGTCACATACTGTCACGTCATACGTCACGTACTGTCATGACATACGTCACGTACTGTCACGTCATACGTCACGTACTGTCACGTCATACGTCACGTACTGTCACGTCATACGTCACGTACTGTCACGACATACGTCACGTACTGTCACGACATACGTCACGTACTGTCACGACATACGTCACGTACTGTCACGTCATACGTCACATACTGTCACGTCATACGTCACATGCTGTCACGTCATACGTCACATACTGTCACGTCATACGTCACATACTGTCACGACATACGTCACATACTGTCACGTCATACGTCACATACTGTCACGACATACGTCACATACTGTCACGACATATGTCACATACTGTCACGACATACGTCACATACTGTCACGTCATACGTCACATACTGTCACGACATACGTCACATACTGTCACGTCATACGTCACATACTGTCACGACATACGTCACATACTGTCACGTCATACGTCACATACTGTCACGACATACGTCACATACTGTCACGTCATACGTCACATACTGTCACGACATACGTCACATACTGTCACGACATACGTCACATACTGTCACGACACACGTCACATACTGTCACGTCATACGTCACATACTGTCACGTCATACGTCACGTACTGTCACGACATACGTCACGTACTGTCACGACATACGTCACGTACTGTCACGTCATACGTCACATACTGTCACGTCATACGTCACATACTGTCACGTCATACGTCACATACTGTCACGTCATGCGTCACATACTGTCACGACATACGTCACATACTGTCACGTCACACGTCACATACTGTCACGTCATACGTCACATACGTATACGCCCTCGCGCAGCAAAGAGGTAGCAGCATGGCTAACGTTAGCTGTGATGCTAGCGGAGTGGTGCGAGTGGTAATACGAGAGAAAGAAGGTGTGAATCTGGTAACAAATGGAGGAATAATTAATTCCCCAGAAAAACAGCAGGGGGTCCATCGTCTGGCGGTGGTTTGGCTTCAAGTGGGAATATGTTGAACAGACAACCGTAATTTGTCAAGTGTGGGGCAAAAGCGTTGCTATAAAAAGTAGCATTACTCTGTAAAAAACAGTTCAGGGTGTGCCAAGTTACCAGAGTGTTAGGTAAGGAGGAGGAGTTTTGTCCCTCCAGAGTTGCCGTAGGGTTGTGACGTAGGGTGTGTGTGGTTGTGGAAGGAGGTGTGTGATGTTGATATTAAAGAAGAACCTGCTCTAATGTCTCCTGTTTATTATTTTATTTGATAAGTACACTGTATAGGCCAACCCAGGACACTCGGCTACACTGCTAATATGTAGCATCATTTGAAAAGTCACCTGCTAGACAATGAAGAGTGCTTACTCCGCATGTCAACATCTCCATTCGGTGCCACACGTCCACACCATCAAAATGCCGAGCCAAACATTTCCAGATCAACACCCTATGAAAAAAATAGTGATTTTTTGTAGTTGTGATTTCCTTCTCTGCCTGAAAGTTTTAAAGTAGCATATATTAATGCAGTATGAAGAATAATGTTTGAATTAGGACACATAGAATCATCATACTGCTGTGATTATATGTATCAAGTGTTCATTCAAGGCTAAGGCAAAATATCCACATATATATTGTGTATCGCGATATGGCCTTAAAATATCGCAATATTAAAAAAAGGCCATATCGCCCAGCCCTATATACAGTATGTTATATTTTATATTGCTACTATGGTACATTTTTAGTCTACTTTATACCTGCATTATCCTTTCCATCCTCTGTAAGTGAGCTACTGTGTGGAACAATTTCCCTTGTGGATCAATAAAGTTTGTCTAAGTCTAAGCCGGACTAATAAAGTGTACTTTGTCATGTTTGGTGAATATGTCAAAGAAGTGGAGTTGAGGCACTTTGCCCTCCGACCGCTGGTGGCGCTGCAGTAGGCGCTGCTCTACTTCCGGGTCAGAGCGCTGCTCTACTTCCGGGTCAGAGCGCTGCTCCACGCGTGTAAATTGTTGTCTTGTGGAGACTTTCAGCGACTTTAAAGCATCAGAATGGCACCTGTGAGTCTAACTTTCTCATTAAGCATCTTCTATTTACTATATGTTTCATAGTCCGTGGCGTAACATACTTCATATTTCTTACAAAGTCTATTTATATACTGACTTGTATTATGTTGTTATTGATATACTGACTTGTATTATGTTTCTAGAACAATTGTATTGATATAATGAGTTAGGTTTATGTTTCTAGAACAATTGTATTGATATAATGAGTTAGGTTTATGTTTCTAGAACAATTGTATTGATATACTGACTTGTATTATGTTTCTAGAACAATTGTATTGGTATACTGAGTTAGGTTTATGTTTCTAGAACAATTGTATTGATATAATGAGTTAGGTTTATGTTTCTAGAACAATTGTATTGATATAATGAGTTAGGTTTATGTTTCTAGAACAATTGTATTGATATAGTGAGTTAGGTTTATGTTTCTAGAACAATTGTATTGATATAATGAGTTAGGTTTATGTTTCTAGAACAATTGTATTGAAATAGTGAGTTAGGTTTATGTTTCTAGAACAATTGTATTGATATACTGACTTGTATTATGTTTCTAGAACAATTGTATTGATATACTGAGTTAGGTTTATGTTTCTAGAACAATTGTATTGATATAGTGAGTTAGGTTTATGTTTCTAGAACAATTGTATTGAAATAGTGAGTTAGGTTTATGTTTCTAGAACAGTTGTATTGATATAGTGAGTTAGGTTTATGTTTCTAGAACAATTGTATTGATATAGTGAGTTAGGTTTATGTTTCTAGAACAATTGTATTGAAATAGTGAGTTAGGTTTATGTTTCTAGAACAATTGTATTGATATAGTGAGTTAGGTTTATGTTTCTAGAACAATTGTATTGATATAGTGAGTTAGGTTTATGTTTCTAGAACAATTGTATTGATATAATGAGTTAGGTTTATGTTTCTAGAACAATTGTATTGATATAGTGAGTTAGGTTTATGTTTCTAGAGCAATGCATTCTGCTACACTCGCTCTGGTTTGTGTAAATGTGCGAGCAAAAGGATAATAAAGGTCTGCGTGACTTGAAATGTGAAATATAGTGCTCAGTAGTATTTCATATGTTTAAAAGAAATAGTTTGGAAGGATATAATTACAAGCTGCTGTAAAGGAAGCTAATTATAAACACTGCTCGTTTACTGGCGAAACAAGCTAACGATAGCTAGCTTAAATGCTAAGACGAAAACAAGACACATTAACGTCTTTCCCAAATCCAAACGACATTCCCCATCTTAAGCTTGTATGAACACATGACTGTCCGAGTAAATAGGATATTTCATTGTGTACTACGAGCTTTGTTCTCAGTGATCCAGATTTGAAGTAATATGACAACAGGAAGTGACATCCCCAACATGTTTTTTTCTCTTTATCATTAAGAACAATGCAACTTTTACGGCAGGAGATAATCATTTAAACACTCAAATAGGAGTAACATGGCCCTTGGGTAGCCAGAACAATATTGTTATATAACATATTTCTTCTGCCAAGGCTATTTATTGTATATTTCAAACATCTTGGTTACACGTACTTTTGCCACCATTTTGTGATAAAAGGACATGAAATGTTGATATTGGTACACCCTAGTAGGAATAGACTCCTGATTCAATAATAATTATTTGATCAGCTGAAATATGCTTTCATGTAAACAGCTGCATTCCTATCTCATGTCTCAGAACTTGATAGTCCCAGCAGCAGTTCTTTTCATGGCCACTAGTGCCTTGTCGCTAGGAACTGTGGGACATTTGCAGATTGATCTTCTTTCAATCAACATGTGTGCTTCTTTTCTTGTCCTCGGCTCGCGTCGCAGCCTCGCTCCAAGAAGCGGCGGCCGACCTTTCGGCGTCTGCTGAAAACCAGCAGCGTGAAGCTGGACAACAAGATGAAGAACCGACAGATGAAGCAGCAGAGCTCGGCTAACAAGCAGCGGAAAGAGCAGAAGAGGATGCGACAAGCGCTGAAAGGCTCCGCCCACAGCATGCCCCGCCCACTGGAGACTTACGTGAAGAGAGCAGGTAAGAGATGCTTGTGGTAGCTGCAGACCCCTGTGTCATGTGACTTGTGTGACAGAGGAAGAGGAGGACTTCCTGGAGACTCTTCCCACCGACATGATGGACGACACCGACCTGCAGCAGATGACCTCCTTCCTCGGCCGGGACTTGTCGTCATGGTAACTGCACACGCCACGGTACGTGCCAGTCTGAGGCTCACCTTTTGTACGTCACAGCGCTCCGGTGCACGGCGCCAAGAAACGAAGATCGGACGTCCTTCCCAGTTACGAGAAGGTTCCCAGGAAGATGAGTCGTGTCCAAGAGAAGGAAGTAGTCCACCTGCTTCCTATCAAGGACAAGACTGGGGTCATCCCACAGAGTCTGGAACGAGGTGACATCTCCTCTCTTGTGTTGTGGTCAACCACATCATGGATGTAACATCAATGTACAAACACACACACAACACATGTCATCTGTTGTGTTGTTGTGAAGGACATCATGGATGTAACATCAATGTACAAACACACACACACAACACATGTCATCTGTTGTGTTGTTGTGAAGGACATCATGGATGTAACATCAATGTACAAACACACACACAACACATGTCATCTGTTGTGTTGTTGTGAAGGACATCATGGATGTAACATCAATGTACAAACACACACACACAACACATGTCATCTGTTGTGTTGTTGTGAAGGACATCATGGATGTAACATCAATGTACAAACACACACACAACACATGTCATCTGTTGTGTTGTTGTGAAGGACATCATGGATGTAACATCAATGTACAAACACACACACAACACATGTCATCTGTTGTGTTGTTGTGAACCACATCATGGATGTAACATCAATGTACAAACACACACACAACACATGTCATCTGTTGTGTTGTTGTCAACCACATCATGGATGTAACATCAATGTACAAACACACACACAACACATGTCATCTGTTGTGTTGTTGTGAACCACATCATGGATGTAACATCAATGTACAAACACACACACAACACATGTCATCTGTTGTGTTGTTGTGAAGGACATCATGGATGTAACATCAATGTACAAACACACACACAACACATGTCATCTGTTGTGTTGTTGTGAACCACATCATGGATGTAACATCAATGTACAAACACACACACAAAACATGTCATCTGTTGTGTTGTTGTGTACCACATCATGGATGTAACATCAATGTACAAACACACACACAACACATGTCATCTGTTGTGTTGTTGTGAAGGACATCATGGATGTAACATCAATGTACAAACACACACACAACACATGTCATCTGTTGTGTTGTTGTCAACCACATCATGGATGTAACATCAATGTACAAACACACACACACAACACATGTCATCTGTTGTGTTGTTGTCAACCACATCATGGATGTAACATCAATGTACAAACACACACACAACACATGTCATCTGTTGTGTTGTTGTGAAGGACATCATGGATGTAACATCAATGTACAAACACACACACAACACATGTCATCTGTTGTGTTGTTGTGAACCACATCATGGATGTAACATCAATGTACAAACACACACACAACACATGTCATCTGTTGTGTTGTTGTGAAGGACATCATGGATGTAACATCAATGTACAAACACACACACAACACATGTCATCTGTTGTGTTGTTGTGAATCACATCATGGATGTAACATCAATGTACAAACACACACACAACACATGTCATCTGTTGTGTTGTTGTGAAGGACATCATGGATGTAACATCAATGTACAAACACACACACAACACATGTCATCTGTTGTGTTGTTGTGAAGGACATCATGGATGTAACATCAATGTACAAACACACACACACAACACATGTCATCTGTTGTGTTGTTGTGAAGGACATCATGGATGTAACATCAATGTACAAACACACACACAACACATGTCATCTGTTGTGTTGTTGTGAAGGACATCATGGATGTAACATCAATGTACAAACACACACACAACACATGTCATCTGTTGTGTTGTTGTGAAGGACATCATGGATGTAACATCAATGTACAAACACACACACAACACATGTCATCTGTTGTGTTGTTGTGAAGGACATCATGGATGTAACATCAATGTACAAACACACACACACAACACATGTCATCTGTTGTGTTGTTGTGAAGGACATCATGGATGTAACATCAATGTACAAACACACACACACAACACATGTCATCTGTTGTGTTGTTGTGAAGGACATCATGGATGTAACATCAATGTACAAACACACACACAACACATGTCATCTGTTGTGTTGTTGTGAAGGACATCATGGATGTAACATCAATGTACAAACACACACACAACACATGTCATCTGTTGTGTTGTTGTGAACCACATCATGGATGTAACATCAATGTACAAACACACACACAACACATGTCATCTGTTGTGTTGTTGTGAAGGACATCATGGATGTAACATCAATGTACAAACAGTGGAATTGTTGCTTTACTGGTCAAACTGAGAACAACACACTTCCCCTTCACAATAATAGCACAGTGCACCACATCTAGTCTAGTCAAAATAAATGTTTCAAAAAAGTACCCTATACAAGTATTGTGTACATGTTTGTGTACGTGTGTGTAGTGAGGACCAAGCATATACAAGTATTGTGTGTATGTGTGTGTGTGTAGTGAGGACCAAGCATATACAAGTATTGTGTGTGTGTGTAGTGAGGACCAAGCATATACAAGTATTGTGTGTGTGTGTAGTGAGGACCAAGCATATACAAGTATTGTGTGTATGTGTGTGTGTGTGTAGTGAGGACCAAGCATATACAAGTATTGTGTGTGTGTGTAGTGAGGACCAAGCATATACAAGTATTGTGTGTGTGTGTAGTGAGGACCAAGCATATACAAGTATTGTGTGTGTGTGTGTGTGTGTGTAGTGAGGACCAAGCATATACAAGTATTGTGTGTGTGTGTGTGTGTGTGTAGTGAGGACCAAGCATATACAAGTACTGTGTGTGTGTGTGTGTAGTGAGGACCAAGCATATACAAGTATTGTGTGTGTGTGTGTGTAGTGAGGACCAAGCATATTCAAGTATTGTGTGTGTGTGTAGTGAGGACCAAGCATATACAAGTATTGTGTGTGTGTGTGTGTGTGTGTGTGTGTGTGTGTGTGTGTGTAGTGAGGACCAAGCATATACAAGTATTGTGTGTGTGTGTGTGTAGTGAGGACCAAGCATATACAAGTATTGTGTGTGTGTGTGTGTGTAGTGAGGACCAAGCATATACAAGTATTGTGTGTGTGTGTGTGTAGTGAGGACCAAGCATATACAAGTATTGTGTGTGTGTGTGTGTAGTGAGGACCAAGCATATACAAGTATTGCGTGTGTGTGTGTGTAGTGAGGACCAAGCATATACAAGTATTGTGTGTGTGTGTGTGTAGTGAGGACCAAGCATATACAAGTATTGTGTGTGTGTGTGTGTGTAGTGAGGACCAAGCATATACAAGTATTGTGTGTGTGTGTGTGTGTGTGTAGTGAGGACCAAGCATATACAAGTATTGTGTGTGTGTGTAGTGAGGACCAAGCATATACAAGTATTGTGTGTGTAGTGAGGACCAAGCATATACAAGTATTGTGTGTGTAGTGAGGACCAAGCATATACAAGTATTGTGTGTGTGTGTAGTGAGGACCAAGCATATACAAGTATTGTGTGTGTGTGTAGTGAGGACCAAGCATATACAAGTATTGTGTGTGTAGTGAGGACCAAGCATATACAAGTATTGTGTGTGTGTGTGTGTAGTGAGGACCAAGCAGCCAGATGAAGATGACAAAGAGGATGAAGAAGAAGCGACACTAGAGGGCGAAAAAGGTATGGATGACCTTTGACATCTGAAATGTTAAATTAAAAGCGCCAATGGTCCGCTGGCCGCCATCTTGTTTACGCTATCGCCATAGCGACAGGGAGGCTTTGCATCATCCGTGACTTTTTAAAGGAGACTGGTCTATCCTTTGGCCACGCCTCCTTTAAAGGCCTACTGAAATGAAATGTTGTTATTTAAACGGGGATAGCAGATCCATTCTATGTGTCATACTTGATCATTTCACGATATTGCCATATTTTTGCTGAAAGGATTTAGTAGAGAACATCGACAATAAAGTTTGCAACTTTTGCTCGCTGATAAAAAAAAGCCTTGCCTGTAGTGGAAGTAGCGTGACGTCACAGGAGCTAGTATTCCTCACAATTCCCCGTTTACAATGAAGCGAGAGAGATTCGGAGCGACAAAGCGACAATTACCCCATTAATTTGAGCCAGGATGAAAGATTCGTAGATGAGGAACGTTACAGTGAAGGACTAGAGTGCAGTGCAGGGTGTATCTTTTTTCGCTCTGACCGTAACTTAGGTACAAGCTGGCTCATTGGATTCCACACACTCTCCTTTTTCTATTGTAGATCACAGATTTGTATTTGAAAGCACCTGGGATACTATATCCTCTTGAAGATGAGAGTCCACAACGCCAAATGGACATTCACAGTGACTTTTATCTCCACGACAATACATCGGCAAAACACTTTAGCTACGGAGCTAACGTGATAGCATCGTGCTTAAATGCAGATAGAAACAAAATAAATAAGCCCCTGACTGGAAGTATAGACAGCAGATCAACAATACTACCAAACACTGGACATGTAACCACACGGTTAATGCTGTACCGCCTGGCGAAGCCTAGCAGTGCTGTTGCTAACGACGCCATTGAAGCTAACTTAGCTACGGGACCTCGACAGAGCTATGCTAAAAACATTAGCTCTCCACCTACGCCAGCCCTCATCTGCTCATCAACACCCGTGCTCAGCTGCGTTCCAGCGATCGACGGCACGACAAAGGACTTCACCCGATCATCTGTGCGGTCGGCGGCCCGGAGACGGAGGAAGTCAAAGTGAGGACAGCGGTGCGGCGGCAGGCGTTGTAGCTTTCGACGACACCCCGGCCGCCATCAGAGTCGGCAAGAAACATATATTTCCCCAAAGTTACGTACGTGACATGCACATAGCGACACGCACGTACGGGCAAGCCATCAAATGTTTGGAAGCCGACTACAGCCAAAGCTGTAGTCACGCTAGCGCGTCTGCTATCCAACTCAAAGTCCTCCTGGTTGTGTTGCTGCAGCCGGCCGCTAATACACCGATCCCACCTACAGCCACTAATACACCGATCCCACCTACAGCCGCTAATACACCGATCCCACCTACAGCCGCTAATACACCGATCCCACCTACAGCTTTCTTCTTTGCAGTCTTCATTGTTCATTAAACAAATTGCAAAAGATTCACCAACACAGATGTCCAGAATACTGTGGAATTATGACATGAAAACAGAGCTTTTTTGTATTGGATTCAATGTGTACCAATACTTCCACTTCAACCATTGATGTCATGCGCATACGTCATCATACATACGTCATCATACATACGTCATCATACATACGTCATCATACATACGTCATCGTACATACGTCATCGTACATACGTCATCGTACATACGTCATCGTACATACGTCATCATACATACGTCATCGTACATACGTCATCGTACATACGTCATCGTACATACGTCATCGTACATACGTCATCATACATACGTCATCGTACATACGTCATCGTACATACGTCATCGTACATACGTCATCATACATACGTCATCATACATACGTCATCATACATACGTCATCGTACATACGTCATCGTACATACGTCATCGTACATACGTCATCGTACATACGTCATCGTACATACGTCATCGTACATACGTCATCGTACATACGTCATCGTACATACGTCATCGTACATACGTCATCGTACATACGTCATCGTACATACGTCATCACACGTACGTCATCACACGTACGTCATCACACGTACGTCATCCTACGTACGTCATCGTACATACGTCATCGTACATACGTCATCATACATACGTCATCGTACATACGTCATCATACATACGTCATCATACATACGTCATCATACATACGTCATCATACATACGTCATCGTACATACGTCATCGTACATACGTCATCGTACATACGTCATCGTACATACGTCATCGTACATACGTCATCACACGTACGTCATCACACGTACGTCATCACACGTACGTCATCATACGTACGTCATCGTACATACGTCATCGTACATACGTCATCGTACATACGTCATCATACATACGTCATCGTACATACGTCATCATACATACGTCATCATACATACGTCATCATACATACGTCATCATACATACGTCATCGTACATACGTCATCGTACATACGTCATCGTACATACGTCATCGTACATACGTCATCATACATACGTCATCATACATACGTCATCATACATACGTCATCATACATACGTCATCGTACATACGTCATCGTACATACGTCATCATACATACGTCATCGTACATACGTCATCATACATACGTCATCATACATACGTCATCGTACATACGTCATCGTACATACGTCATCGTACATACGTCATCGTACATACGTCATCGTACATACGTCATCGTACATACGTCATCATACATACGTCATCGTACATACGTCATCGTACATACGTCATCACACGTACGTCATCACACGTACGTCATCACACGTACGTCATCATACGTACGTCATCATACTTACGTCATCATACGTACGTCATCATACGTACGTCATCACACGTACGTCATCACACGTACGTCATCATACATACGTCATCATACTTACGTCATCACACGTACGTCATCACACGTACGTCATCACACGTACGTCATCACACATACGTCATCATACATACGTCATCCCACATACGTCATCACACATACGTCATCACACATACGTCATCACACGTACGTCATCATACGTACGTCATCATACGTACGTCATCATACGTACGTCATCATACGTACGTCATCATACATACGTTATCACACATAGACCTTTTCAAGCGGAAGTGTGGCGGGAAATGTAAAATGTCACTTTATAAGTTAACCCGGCTGTATTGGCATGTGTTGCAATGTTAAGATGTCATCATTGATATATCAACTATCAGACTGCGTGGTCGCTAGTAGTGGCTTTCAGTAGGTCTTTAAAAAGATGCCTTCCTGTTTTCAGAAGGGGCGGAGCCACAGATTGTGGCGATACTGACGCAGGAAGAGAGAGAGAGCGTGCGAGCTCAGAAGATTAGAGAGAGGAGGCTGACAATCGCCCGACTGGCATCCACCGTCATCTCTGACCCTGTCAACAATGTGAGTGTGTGTGTGTGTGTGTGTGTGTGTGTGTGTGTGTGTGTGTGTGTGTGTGTGTGTGTGTGTGTGTGTGTGTGTGTGTGTGTGTGTGTGTGTGTGTGTGTGTGTGTGTGTGTGTGTGTGTCTCAACTCATCTGTGTGCATGTGTGTGCACGTAGATCAAGTGTGTGAAGCAGCTGCGGGGGATGCTAATGGAGGCGGAGTCTTGCGTGGCGGTGACGGTCAGGAAACTGGTGATGGTGTCGCTAATGGAGATCTTTAAAGATATTACCCCCACCTACAAGATACGACCTCTCACCTCTGCAGAGAAAGCCACCAAGGTAGAGAGAGAGAGAGTGTGTGTGTGTGTTCTTGTATTTGTATCCTTCTTGAGACATGAAGAAGGAAAAGTATCTTCCATATGAGGAGGTGATGACATAAATCAATAACATTGCATCTAATAGACAAAGTCTCATCATCATGAGGGTGCTCCCAAAAAGGAGGGATTTTTCTAATTGACTGTGGGTTGCTTTTAAAAGTGCTCTCCCTCTGGTCAACATATGAAATAACAAGTGTGTGTAAGAAATTGAAATGCTCACCCTTTGGGGACGGCGTGGCGAAGTTGGGAGAGTGGCCGTGCCAGCAATCGGAGGGTTGCTGGTTCAATCCCCACCTTCTACCATCCTAGTCACGTCCGTTGTGTCCTTGGGCAAGACACTTCACCCTTGCTCCTGATGGGTCCTGGTTAGCGCCTTGCATGGCAGCTCCCGCCATCAGTGTGTGAAAGTGTGTGTGAATGGGTGAATGTGGAACTACTGTCAAAGCGTTTTGGGCTCCTTAAAAAGGGGTAGAAAAGTGCTATATAAGTACAACCCATTTACCATTTTGGCCAAAATGTATAAAAATAATAATAAAACATTAATATAGAGACATACTGTAATAACTTGGAAGTAAATAATGAAGATTAAAAACCAATTACAAACAAAAAATAAAAATAAAACCTTTTTTATATTTGCATAGTTTGTATATACTATTAATGTTGTAAATATAAATCTTTATATATCTAGAAAGGCTGGTCCTAAAGAGCTAGGCGTTTTTCTCAAGTCTCAAGAAGGTAACAAATACAAGAATGTTTGTTCGCGCACTGCTAGCATACTACATTAGCATGTGATGATGTCATGGTGCTACACCCAGCTAGCATACTTCATTGGCATGTGATGATGTCTTAGTGCTACACCCAGCTAGCATACTACATGTGGTGTGATGATGTTATGGTGCTACACCCAGCTAGCATACTACATGTGGTGTGATGATGTTATGATGCTACACCCAGCTAGCATACTTCATGTGGTGTGATGATGTCATGGTGCTACACCCAGCTAGCATACTACATGTGGTGTGATGATGTTATGGTGCTACACCCAGCTAGCATACTACATGTGGTGTGATGATGTCATGGTGCTACACCCAGCTAGCATACTACATGTGGTGTGATGATGTTATGGTGCTACACCCAGCTAGCATACTACATGTGGTGTGATGATGTCATGGTGCTACACCCAGCTAGCATACTACATGTGGTGTGATGATGTCATGGTGCTACACCCAGCTAGCATACTACATTAGCATGTGGCGGTGCTACATCCAGCTAGCATACTACATTAGCATGTGATGGTGCTACACCCAGCTAGCATACTACACTAGCATGTGATGGTGCTACACCCAGCTAGCATACTACATTAGCATGTGATGGTGCTACAGGTGAAGAAAGAGACGAAGCAGCTGCGGGAGTTTGAGGAAGGTTTGCTGAGTCAGTACAAGTTCTTCCTGGAGGACTTGGAGCAGACCATCAAAGGTACGTGACCACGCCCAGACAAGACGGCAGGTGTGTGAGCTGACCTGACATTTGTGCAGACTGGAAGCAGCAGAAGAGGAAACGCAGCCAGAAGGTGGCGCTGGAGTCTTACAGCAGCCTGGCACAGGTGGCTGTCAGGTGTCTGTGCCAGCTGCTGCTCGCCATGTCACACTTCAACTTCCACAACAACATCATGGTGGCCTTGGCGCCGCTCATGAACGACAAGACCGTAAGAGAGCACCGTGAGCTGGGCCGGTGCACCTGTCACCTGTGCGTGTCTCCCACAGGTATCCCAGATGTGCTGCGATGCCTTCGCCGCACTCTTCCACCAGGACAAAGTGGGCGGGGCCTCGCTGGCTGCCGTGCGTGTCATCTCAGGTCTGGTCAAGAGTCACAACTACAACGTCAGGCCCCAGGTAAGCGCTGACGTGACCCCGCCCCCTGGCGTGACGTGACATGAGGAGTGCACACGCAGGTGCTGAGGACGCTGCTGAGTCTGAGGATCAAGGAAGTGCACGTGAAGAAGGACCTGCACGCCACCGCGCCCAAGATGAAGATGATGACCAACAAGGACAAGAAGAAGAACCTGTCACGCATGCAGAGGAAGGTGAGGACACCTGTGTCTCATGACCACCCGGGTCACATGACCACCTGGGTCACATGATTGTGTGTGTGTGTGTGTGTGTGTGTGTGTGTGTGTGTGTGCGTGTGTGTGTGTGTGTTTGTGTGTGCAGTGGAAGAAAGCTGAAGAGAAGTTGCAACAGGAACTTCTTGAAGCTGAAGCTTTAGACAGCAAAGACAAGAAAATCCAACTGGTGAGTTGATTGATTGATTGATTGATTGATTGGCTGAGAGTCATGTGATCACACTTCCTTCACAGCACACTGACATCCTCAACATGGTCTTCCTCATCTACTTCCGCATTCTCAAGAAAGCTCACAAGTCTCTTCTTATTTCTGCTGTGTTGGAGGGGCTGGCCAAGTATGACACACACTTATTATCTTCTACACATTATGAGGGACAAACTGTAAAAATTATTCTGCTGTGTTGGAGGGGCTGGCCAAGTATGACGCACACTTATTATCTTCTACACATTATGAGGGACAAACTGTAAATATTATTCTGCTGTGTTGGAGGGGCTGGCCAAGTATGACACACACTTATTATCTTCTACACATTATGAGGGACAAACTGTAAAAATTATTCTGCTGTGTTGGAGGGGCTGGCCAAGTATGACACACACTTATTATCTTCTACACATTATGAGGGACAAACTGTAAAAATTATTCTGCTGTGTTGGAGGGGCTGGCCAAGTATGACGCACACTTATTATCTTCTACACATTATGAGGGACAAACTGTAAAAATTATTCTGCTGTGTTGGAGGGGCTGGCCAAGTATGACACACACTTATTATCTTCTACACATTATGAGGGACAAACTGTAAAAATTATTCTGCTGTGTTGGAGGGGCTGGCCAAGTATGACGCACACTTATTATCTTCTACACATTATGAGGGACAAACTGTAAATATTATTCTGCTGTGTTGGAGGGGCTGGCCAAGTATGACACACACTTATTATCTTCTACACATTATGAGGGACAAACTGTAAAAATTATTCTGCTGTGTTGGAGGGGCTGGCCAAGTATGACACACACTTATTATCTTCTACACATTATGAGGGACAAACTGTAAAAATTATTCTGCTGTGTTGGAGGGGCTGGCCAAGTATGACACACACTTATTATCTTCTACACATTATGAGGGACAAACTGTAAAAATTATTCTGCTGTGTTGGAGGGGCTGGCCAAGTATGACGCACACTTATTATCTTCTACACATTATGAGGGACAAACTGTAAATATTATTCTGCTGTGTTGGAGGGGCTGGCCAAGTATGACACACACTTATTATCTTCTACACATTATGAGGGACAAACTGTAAAAATTATTCTGCTGTGTTGGAGGGGCTGGCCAAGTATGACACACACTTATTATCTTCTACACATTATGAGGGACAAACTGTAAAAATTATTCTGCTGTGTTGGAGGGGCTGGCCAAGTATGACACACACTTATTATCTTCTACACATTATGAGGGACAAACTGTAAATATTATTCTGCTGTGTTGGAGGGGCTGGCCAAGTATGACACACACTTATTATCTTCTACACATTATGAGGGACAAACTGTAAAAATGGACTATTCATCCATCTACTGTTAATATCTGCTTATTTTCTGTTTGAACATGTTCTATCTACACTTCTGTTCAAATGTATAGATCACTTATTCTTCTCTTCTTTGATACTTGACATTAGTTTTGGATGATACCACACATTTAGGTATGGATGTGATACCAAGTAGTTACAGGATCATACATTGGTCATATTCAAAGTCCTCATGTGTCCAGGGACATATTTACTGACTTTATAAACATAATATGATTTTTTTAAAAAGGAAAAACGATTTTGTGACGATAAAAAATATCAATGTAATCATAGTAGTATGGACTAGATACGCTATTGTACTTGGTATCATTACAGTTGATGTCAGGTGTAGATCCACCATGGTGTTTGTTTATGTTCAAGCGCGCTAGTTTTTGTTAGCGGTGAGCTATTGTATCCTACAGTGTCATGAAGCATGTTTAGCTATTCCTTGTCCTGCAGTGATAATGGTACTTGTAAGAAACTTACTTTATTTGTCGGCCAGGATTAGTGATTTAGAAGTAGCTAAAACACTGTGGATGGGTGTTAGCCATGTCTTAAAGCAGCTCTTCCTGAGGGCGTTTCAGTGTTATAACTTCACCTTTATCTTGACTTTTTACACCAACATTCTCCCTTTTCTGTCTACACACTGTGTCTGCTTGTAAGTACTCTGTGTGTGTGCGCTGCCATACATGCTCCTCTGCTTTTCTGTCTGCACACTGTGTCTGCTTGTAAGTACTCTGTGTGTGTGAACATTCTCGCTTTTCTGTCTACACACTGTGTCTGCTTGTAAGTACTCTGTGTGTGTGAACATTCTCCCTTTTCTGTCTACACACTGTGTCTGCTTGTAAGTACTCTGTGTGTGTGAACATTCTCCCTTTTCTGTCTACACACTGTGTCAGCTTGTAAGTACTCTGTGTGTGTGAACATGCTCCTCTGCTTTTCTGTCTACACACTGTGTCAGCTTGTAAGTACTCTGTGTGTGTGTGTGAACATGCTCCTCTGCTTTTCTGTCTACACACTGTGTCTGCTTGTAAGTACTCTGTGTGTGTGAACATTCTCCCTTTTCTGTCTACACACTGTGTCTGCTTGTAAGTACTCTGTGTGTGTGAACATTCTCCCTTTTCTGTCTACACACTGTGTCTGCTTGTAAGTACTCTGTGTGTGTGAACATTCTCCCTTTTCTGTCTACACACTGTGTCAGCTTGTAAGTACTCTGTGTGTGTGAACATGCTCCTCTGCTTTTCTGTCTACACACTGTGTCAGCTTGTAAGTACTCTGTGTGTGTGTGTGAACATGCTCCTCTGCTTTTCTGTCTACACACTGTGTCTGCTTGTAAGTACTCTGTGTGTGTGAACATGCTCCTCTGCTTTTCTGTCTACACACTGTGTCTGCTTGTAAGTACTCTGTGTGTGTGAACATTCTCCCTTTTCTGTCTACACACTGTGTCAGCTTGTAAGTACTCTGTGTGTGTGAACATGCTCCTCTGCTTTTCTGTCTACACACTGTGTCTGCTTGTAAGTACTCTGTGTGTGTGAACATGCTCCTCTGCTTTTCTGTCTACACACTGTGTCAGCTTGTAAGTACTCTGTGTGTGTGAACATGCTCCTCTGCTTTTCTGTCTACACACTGTGTCAGCTTGTAAGTACTCTGTGTGTGTGAACATGCTCCTCTGCTTTTCTGTCTACACACTGTGTCTGCTTGTAAGTACTCTGTGTGTGTGAACATGCTCCTCTGCTTTTCTGTCTACACACTGTGTCTGCTTGTAAGTACTCTGTGTGTGTGAACATTCTCCCTTTTCTGTCTACACACTGTGTCAGCTTGTAAGTACTCTGTGTGTGTGAACATTCTCCCTTTTCTGTCTACACACTGTGTCAGCTTGTAAGTACTCTGTGTGTGTGAACATGCTCCTCTGCTTTTCTGTCTACACACTGTGTCTGCTTGTAAGTACTCTGTGTGTGTGAACATTCTCCCTTTTCTGTCTACACACTGTGTCAGCTTGTAAGTACTCTGTGTGTGTGAACATGCTCCTCTGCTTTTCTGTCTACACACTGTGTCTGCTTGTAAGTACTCTGTGTGTGTGAACATGCTCCTCTGCTTTTCTGTCTACACACTGTGTCAGCTTGTAAGTACTCTGTGTGTGTGAACATGCTCCTCTGCTTTTCTGTCTACACACTGTGTCTGCTTGTAAGTACTCTGTGTGTGTGAACATGCTCCTCTGCTTTTCTGTCTACACACTGTGTCAGCTTGTAAGTACTCTGTGTGTGTGAACATGCTCCTCTGCTTTTCTGTCTACACACTGTGTCTGCTTGTAAGTACTCTGTGTGTGTGAACATGCTCCTCTGCTTTTCTGTCTACACACTGTGTCAGCTTGTAAGTACTCTGTGTGTGTGAACATGCTCCTCTGCTTTTCTGTCTACACACTGTGTCAGCTTGTAAGTACTCTGTGTGTGTGAACATTCTCCCTTTTCTGTCTACACACTGTGTCAGCTTGTAAGTACTCTGTGTGTGTGAACATGCTCCTCTGCTTTTCTGTCTACACACTGTGTCTGCTTGTAAGTACTCTGTGTGTGTGAACATGCTCCTCTGCTTTTCTGTCTACACACTGTGTCTGCTTGTAAGTACTCTGTGTGTGTGAACATTCTCCCTTTTCTGTCTACACACTGTGTCTGCTTGTAAGTACTCTGTGTGTGTGAACATTCTCCCTTTTCTGTCTACACACTGTGTCAGCTTGTAAGTACTCTGTGTGTGTGAACATGCTCCTCTGCTGGTAAAAGCAGCAATGTCACCATGTATAGTAGTGTTTTTGATTCATTAGTACCGCTATACCATACAACCTGGGTACTTACACACACACCACTTAGACATTGACACCCCTAGTCACCATGGCAACCACACACACACACTTGTGCATTTACACAAACACACATAAACACTAACTGTGATGTAACTTCCTGTCAGTTTTGCCCACTTGATTAACTTGGAGTTCTTTGATGACCTGCTCAATGTGCTACAGCGCCTCATCCAATCAGGAGTGAGTATGAGACTGGCCCCGCCCACTAATGTTGGCTTCTTCAAATGATTGATTACTATTGTTGCGCAGGATCTGACCAATCAGGAGAGTCTGCACTGCATCCAGACCGTCTTCACCATCCTGTCAGGACAAGGTGTGTGTGTGTGTGTGTGTGTGTGTGTGTGTGTGTGTGTGTGTGTGTGTGTGTGTGTGTGTGTGTGTGTGTGTGTGTGTGTGTGTGTGTGTGTGTGTGTGTGTGTGTGTGTGTGTGTGTGTGTGTGTGTGTGTGTGTGTGTGTGTGTGTGTGTGTGATGTCATGCAGCTTGGTTGTGTGTCAGGTGACGCTCTCAACATCGACCCGCTCAACTTTTACTCGCACCTGTACAAGATGTTACCTCAGCTGCACGCAGGTGTGTGGTCACATGACTCTCTCATGGAGGGGGAGGAGTTCCCATGTTGACAATGTCCATGTCACTCAGGGGCACACAGTGATGACATCATCATTGTGCTCCGTTGCTTGGACGCCATGCTGATCCGCCGCAGGAAACAGGTGACGCTGCAGAGGGCCATGGCCTTCATCAAGCGACTGAGCATGCTCAGTCTGCACGTGCTGCCCAACGCCAGCGTGGGCATCCTTGCTGCCAACAGAGCTACCCTGCATGTGAGTGAGTGAGTGAGTGAGTGAGTGAAACACTTGTTAAAACAACCGTGTGTGTGTGTGTGTGTGTGTGTGTGTGTGTGTGTGTGTGTGTGTGTGTGTGTGTGTGTGTGTGTGTGTGTGTGCGCCAGTCGTTTCCAAAGTGTGACTTCCTGCTGGACAACGAGGTTCAGGGCAGTGGGTTCTACCTCCCAGAACTGGACCAACCAGAACACTGCAATGCTCAGAACACAGCCTTGTGGGAGCTCCACACACTACAGGTGACGACTACACACACACACACACACACACACAGCACAAGTTGTAACTTCCTGTCATGTGACATGTTGGCAGAGACACTTCCATCCGGTTGTGCGGCAGCTGGCAGTCCACCTGAGTCGTGGTGCTCCCAGTGAAGGCAGCGCAGCGCTCAGCGTGGAATTGAGTCGCAGGTACGGTGATGTGTGTGTGTGGTCGCCATGGTGACAAGAGGTAGGTGTGTGTGTGGTTGCCATGGTGACTAGAAGTGTAATGTGTGTGTGTGGTTGCCAGAGGTGGGTAGAGTAGCTAAAAGTTGTACTCCAGCAAGAGTAGCATTACTCAAGTAAAAGTAAAGAATTGAAATCAAAATAATGACTTGAGTAAAAGTAGGTATTCCCTAACTATTTAAGTATAGAGTAACTTGTGAGTAACTTTAGATTGATTTAGTTTCAGTGGTTCTTGGTTGTGTTTGTGCGTGTGTGTGAACAATTTGCAAGGTTTGTTGAGTTAGAAGTAGGCTGAAATGTTTCTACTGACACAGATGACTTCTTTGTAAATAATCATTGACTCACTCTACATCTGCTTCCATCTTTATTTACACTCTATTTATTGCTTTGCTGGTGGATATTTTACACCCTCACATACAGTGGTGGTCCAAAGTGTACATACACGTGTAAAGAACATCATGTCATGGCTGTCTTGACTTTACAATCATTTCTACAAGTCTTATTTTGTTGTGATGTAGTGATTGGAGCACATACTTGTTGTGATGTAGTGATTGGAGCACATACTTGTTGCTCACAAAAACATTCATGAAGTTTGCTTCTTTTATGAATTTATTATGGCTCTACTGAAAATGTGAGTAAAAAGTATACATACAGCAATGTTAATATTTGCTTCCTTGGCAAGTTGACCTGCAATAAGGCACTTTTGGTAGCCATCCACAAGCTTCTGCTTGACCACTTGACCACTTTTGGTAGCCATCCACAAGCTTCTGCTTGACCCCTTGACCACTTTTGGTAGCCATCCACAAGCTTCTGCTTGACCCCTTGACCACTTTTGGTAGCCATCCACAAGCTTCTGCTTGACCCCTTGACCACTTTTGGTAGCCATCCACAAGCTTCTGCTTGACCACTTTTGGTAGCCATCCACAAGCTTCTGCTTGACCACTTGACCACTTTTGGTAGCCATCCACAAGCTTCTGCTTGACCACTTGACCACTTTTGGTAGCCATCCACAAGCTTCTGCTTGACCCCTTGACCACTTTTGGTAGCCATCCACAAGCTTCTGCTTGACCACTTGACCACTTTTGGTAGCCATCCACAAGCTTCTACTTGACCACTTTTGGTAGCCATCCACAAGCTTCTGCTTGACCCCTTGACTACTTTTGGTAGCCATCCACAAGCTTCTGCTTGACCCCTTGACCACTTTTGGTAGCCATCCACAAGCTTCTGCTTGACCCCTTGACCACTTTTGGTAGCCATCCACAAGCTTCTGCTTGACCACTTGACCACTTTTGGTAGCCATCCACAAGCTTCTGCTTGACCACTTGACCACTTTTGGTAGCCATCCACAAGCTTCTGCTTGACCACTTTTGGTAGCCATCCACAAGCTTCTGCTTGACCACTTTTGGTAGCCATCCACAAGCTTCTGCTTGACCACTTGACCACTTTTGGTAGCCATCCACAAGCTTCTGCTTGACCACTTGACCACTAAATTGCTGCAGTTCAGCTAAATGTGTTGCTTTTCTGACATGGACTTGTTTCTTCAGCATTGTCCACAAGTCAGGACTTTGGGAAGGCCATTCTAAAACCTTCATTCTAGCCTGATTTAGCCATTCCTTTACCACTTTTGAGGTGTGTTTGGGGTCATTGTCCTGTTGGAACACCCAACTGCACCCAACCTCCGGGCTGATGATTTTAGCTTGTCCTGAACAATTTGGAGCTAATCCTCCTTTTTTATTGTCCCATTTAAAGGCCTCCTGAAAGCCACTACTAGCGACCACGCAGTCTGATAGTTGATATATCAATGATGACATCTTAACATTGCAACACATGCCAATACGGCCGGGTTAACTTAGAAAGTGACATTTTACATTTCCCGCCACACTTCTGCTTGAAAAGGTCTATGTATGATGACGTATGCGTGTGACGTCACGACAGCAACGGAAGTATTCGGACCCAATGTGTCACCATACAAACTGCTCTGTTTTCATCACACAATTCCACAGTATTCTGGACATCTGTGTTGGTGAATCTTTTGCAATTTGTTTAATGAACAATGGAGACTGCAAAGAAGAAAGTTGTAGGTGCGATCGGTGTATTAGCGGCGGACTACAGCAACACAACCAGGAGGTTGTGTTGTGTTTGAGCTGGATAGCGGGCGCGCTAGCGTGACTACAGCTTTGGCTTCCAAACATTTGATGGCTTGCCCGTACGTGCGTGTCGCTATGTGCATGTCACGTACGTAACTTTGGGGAAATATATGTTTCTTGCCGACTCTGATGGCGGCCGGGGTGTCGTCGAAAGCTACAACGCCCGCCGCCGCTCCGTAGCTAAGTTAGCTTCAATTGTTAAGCTTCGCCAAGCTGGAAATTATTAACCGTGTATTTACATGTTCATGGTTTAATAGTATTGTTGATCTTCTGTCTATCCTTCCAGTCAGGGGTTTATTTCTTCTGTTTCTATCTGCATTTGAGCCTGGTGCTATCACGTTAGCTCTAAAGAGCTTCACCGATGTATTGTCGTGGAGATAAAAGTCACTGTGAATGTCCATTTGGCGTTGTGGACTCTCATTTTCAAGAGGATATAGTATCCCAGGTGCTTTAAAATACAAATCTGTGATCCACAATAGAAAAAGGAGAGTGTGGAATCCAATGAGCCAGCTTGTACCTAAGTTACGGTCAGAGCGAAAAAAGATACGTCCTGTACTGCACTCTAGTCCTTCACTCTCATGTTCCTCATCCACAAATCTTTCATCCTGGCTCAAATTAATGGGATAATCGTCGCTTTCTCGGTCCGAATCTCTCTCGCTCCATTGTAAACAACAGGGAATTGTGAGGAATCTTTCCTCCTGTGAGGTCACGCTACTTCCGCTACAGGCAAGGCTTTTTTTTATCAGCGACCAAAAGTTGCAAACTTTATCGTCGTTGTTCTATACTAAATCCTTTCAGCAAAAATATGGCAATATCGCGAAATGATCAAGTATGACACATAGAATGGATCTGCTATTCCCGTTTAAATAACAACATTTCATTTCAGTAGGCCTTTAAAGCAGCCGTTCCATTGGCAGCAAAACAGGCCCAGAGCATAATACTACCACCACCATGCTTGACGGTAGACATGGTGTTCCTGGGATTAAAGGCCTCACCTTTTCTCCTCCAATCATATTTGTTTCATCTGACCACAGAACTTTCCTCCAGAAGGTCTTATCTTTGTCCATGTGATGTCAGATGAAACAAAAATGGAGCCGTTTGGCCACAATACCCAGCAATAATTTGGATTTGATAATTGGCACCTTCTTACTCTCGTATTACCACTCGCACCACTCTGCTAGCATCACAGCTAACGTTACCCATGCTGCTACCTCTCTGCTGGGCGAGGGCGTATGACGTTGCACGCGTGACAGCATGTGACGTATGTAAGAAGGTGCGCTTGTTTTATGTCTCTGTGAGAAGGAGAGACAAGACAGAGTGAGAAGAGCCTGTAGTGTAATGCCTGCTGCTAAAAGCAACTGTGTGACAACATATACTCCAATATCACCATATAGTCATTTTCTATATCGCACAGAGACACACCCACGTAATATCCAGTATATTCCATATATCGCCCAGCACTACTATATACTGTGTATATATACAGTGGGGCAAAAAAGTATTTAGTCAGCCACCCATTGATTGTCAATGGGTGGCTGACTAAATACTTTTTTGCCCCACTGTATATATATATATATATATATATATATATATATATATATATATATATATATATATATATATATATATATATATATATTAGGGGTGTAACGGTACGTATATTTGTATCGAACCGTTTCGGTACGGGGGTTTCAGTTCGGTGCGGAGGTGTACCGAACGAGTTTCCACACGGACATATTAAGTAGCGTACTGCACGTTGTGTAAACAATACTCAAAATGCCGGACATTTGAGGCATTTAAGAAACTCCGCCCGGACAGCTCCGCAAAAGAGGACATGTCCCGTGAAAAGAGGACGAATGGTCAGTCTATCGTAGCCCGTTAGCTGCTAGCATGCTAGCAAAAGAGGACATGTCCGGTGAAAAGAGGACGTATGGTCAGTCTATCGTAGCCCGTTAGCTGCTAGCATGCTAGCAAAAGAGGACATGTCCGGTGAAACCGATCGCTGCTGGCTAGGTCCTGACCATACGTCCTCTTTTCACCGGACATGTCCTCTTTTGCGGAGCTGTCAGGGCGGAGTTTCTTAAATGCCTCAAATGTCCGGCATTTTGAGTTAGGGTTGCGTGTATTAACAATGTACGTTCAGGGTTAAGAAGGGGTTAAAAACAAAACAAATTGTGTGAGCAGCAGCATTGGTGAGGGAGGGGCAGAGACAGAGAGAGAGAGAGAGAGTTATGATAAATGTGCATGCGTCGCCAGGCTCTGCTTTTTATCCATAGATTTATCAGATTTAATTTGTTATTATCTATAGCAGGGGTGTCAAAAGTGTGCCCCGGAGGCCATTTGCGGCCCACAGCTAATGTTTTAAAGGCCCACGGCACATTCTAAAAGTACTATTCAAATAAACAAACATAACAAAAGTGAAATAAAAAAGCTTAAAGGTTAAATGTCATTTAGAAAAAGTTGCAATGTTAAAACAAAGCTGTTTTTTTTTCTTTCAAACTGTCATTGCTCAAAACATAATATTGAATCAAAATCAATGTTATTATGAATTATTGACCTATCCAAAGTTCCCATTACTTCACATCAAATATTACACTAAGAAAAATATTTTTGGTGGAAGATTGTGCAAATTTGGTAAATAACCAAAAAATGTATATTTTGTTGTTTTCTTACTGTACCGAAAATGAACCGAACCGTGACCTCTAAACCGAGGTACGTACCGAACCCAAATTTTTGTGTACCGTTACACCCCTAATATATATATATATATATATATATATAGACACGTGTGTGTGTATCATGATATTAATACACAATTAACAACAATAATGGTGTATATATACACCTTGATTGCTGTTAATTGGTCATGTGATGACCTTGTAAATCCATGTTTTACTTCAGGAATGTAAGTCACCTGGACACTTGTACCCGATGTAGTGATGCTGCCTGAGCCAATCAGAGGCCACCATACTGAACAGTGTGTTGTCACCAATACTACTGTAGTAGTATTGTATGATTCTATATCATTGATATATGATTCTATATCATTATTGTCCATCCATCCATCCATTTTCTACCGCTTATTCCCTTCGGGGTCGCGGGGGCGCTGGAGCCTATCTCAGCTACAATCGGGTGGAAGGCGGGGTACACCCTGGACAAGTCGCCACCTCATCGCAGTATATCATTATTGTATAATTATATATTATTATTGTATGATTCCATATTATTATTCTATGATTTTATATTATTCTAGGATTCTATATAATTGTTCTATGATTCTATATCATTATTGTATAATTCTATATTGTTGTTCTATGATTTTATATTGTTATTGTATAATTCTATATTATTATTGTATAATTCTATATTATTATTATTCTATGATTTTATATTATTGTACTTCTATATTATTATTATCTATATTATTATTCTATGATTGTGTATCATTATTGTATACTTCTATATTATTATTCTATGATTGTATGTCATTATTGTATAATTATATATTATGATTGGATGGATGGATGGATTGTATGTCATTGTTGTATAATTCTATATTATTATTGTATGTCATTGTTGTATAATTCTATATTATGATTGTATGTCATTATTGTATAATTGTGTATTCATGCATATTATTTACTGCTACAATTGGCCCCCAGCCATAACTGTGAGTTGGCCCTCAATGCTGTTAATATCACCTGATCGTCATGTGCACCCACCGTATTGACACACTTCATTCTCACCTTCTGGCTTTTCTTACTTCCTGTCAAGGTCGCCAGTGCAGCTGTTTGACGATTACACCATGAAGGACATGACCTTTAACCCCCCCGTGGCACCACCCAGCCACAGGAAGAAGGTACACACACACACATTGTTGAGACCTGAGAAAACAGCCTGCCTCTTTAGGACCTGCCTTATATCAAGAAGTGTAATAATATATACATACTAGGCAAATATGAAAAATGAGTTGGTATTTCACAAGAAAAAGGTCACAATTTCACAAGAAAAACTTAGAATTTTGGCAGTATTATAATAAAAGTCCTCATTTTACTCAACGCAAGTCAACATTTGACAAGAAAAACTGAACATTTGTGCCTTACTCAATTATAGTAGCAATTTTATAAGAAAACTTTAAAATGTTGGCAATGTAATAATAATAATCTGAATTTTACTTGTCATAGTAATGACAAAAGTCATAATTATACTCCAAAAATATCACAGTTTTACAAGAACAACAAAAAATGGGCAATATTGTGATAACAGTCAGAATTTTATAAGACAAATGTTGCCATTTTGCATTAAAAAGTCATCATTTTATATAAAGTAATACTTTTATGAGAAAATATTGCAATATTACAGAAACATAAAGAATATGAGAAATTGTTCTGAAAACTGCTTTGAGTTCATTTAATTTTATTTTTATTTTTTGTTTGTAATTGGTTTTTAATCTTCATTATTTACTTCAAGTTATTACAGTATGTGTCTCTATATACATATTTGTTTTATTTTTTAATTCATTCATTTTGGCCAAAGGGGGACATTTCAATATCTTACACACACTTGTTATTTCATATGTTGACCAGAGGGAGAGCACTTTTAAAAGCAACACACAGTCAATTAGAACAATCCCTCCTTTTTGGGAGCACCCTCATGTTGATAGATGTCACCACAAATGAGACTTTGTCTATTAGATGCAATGTTATTGATTTATGTCATCACCTCCTCATATGGAAGATACTTTTCCTTCTTCATGTCTCAAGAAGGCTACAAATACAAGAACACACACACACTTCCACACAGACTTGGGAGTAAGAGTTGTGTGTGTTCCTGTCAGGATGTTTTCCAGTGGAACACCACGCTGCTCCATGCTGACTTGCAGGAAATGATTGACAGCGTCTTGACTGCCGGCGAGGAGGCGGAGCTTGACTTTACTAGTACACACACATGCAGCAAACCTACTCAGTGATGTCATCATCATGTGTGATGTCATCATCATGTGTGATGTCATCATTGCGTGTGATGTCATCATCATCTATGATGTCTTCATTGTGTGTGAATTCATCCTCTGTGATATCATTGAGTGTGTTTGTGATGTCATCATCGTGTGTGTGTGTGTGTGTGTGTGTGTGATGTCATTGTCTGTGATGTCATCATCGTGTGTGTGTGTGTGAGATGTCATTGTCTTTAATGTCATCATCGTCTGTGATGTCTTCATTGTGTGTGAATTCATCCTCTGTGATATCATCGAGTGTGTGTGTGATATCATTGTGTGTGTGATGTCATCATCGTCTGTGATGTCATCATCGTGTGTGTGTGATGTCATCTGAGATGTGATTGTGTGTGATATAGTCTGTGATGTCATCATGGTGTGCTATGTCACCTGCCTTGTAAAATGTTGAATAAAACAAAGTGTTTTTGCTTACAACATAAATGTCAATCAAAGTCCTGTTAAGACTCTTAGAAAGTGTTAACCTCCACTGTCATTGCTACTTTAACACACCTAGTGTGTGTGTGTGTGTGACTATCATTGCTACTTTAACACACCTAGTGTGTGTGTGTGTGACTATCATTGCTACTTTAACACACCTAGTGTGTGTGACTATCATTGCTACTTTAACACACCTAGTGTGTGTGTGTGTGTGACTATCATTGCTACTTTAACACACCTAGTGTGTGTGTGTGTGACTATCATTGCTACTTTAACACACCTAGTGTGTGTGACTATCATTGCTACTTTAACACACCTAGTGTGTGTGTGTGTGACTATCATTGCTACTTTAACACACCTAGTGTGTGTGTGTGTGACTATCATTGCTACTTTAACACACCTAGTGTGTGTGTGTGTGACTATCATTGCTACTTTAACACACCTAGTGTGTGTGTGTGTGTGTGTGTGACTATCATTGCTACTTTAACACACTAAGTGTGTGCGTGTGACTATCATTGCTACTTTAACACACCTAGTGTGTGTGTGTGTGTGTGTGACTATCATTGCTACTTTAACACACTTAGTGTGTGCGTGTGACTATCATTGCTACTTTAACACACCTAGTGTGTGTGTGTGTGACTATCATTGCTACTTTAACACACCTAGTGTGTGTGTGACTATCATTGCTACTTTAACACACTTAGTGTGTGCGTGTGACTATCATTGCTACTTTAACACACCTAGTGTGTGTGTGTGTGTGACTATCATTGCTACTTTAACACACCTAGTGTGTGTGTGACTATCATTGCTACTTTAACACACTTAGTGTGTGCGTGTGACTATCATTGCTACTTTAACTTGAACATCATTAAAAAAATATTTTAACATACTTATCATATTTAACATCATTTTTAAAAATTGTTTACATACCACACATTTTCATGTCCACAAACACTGCTCTGATTTTTAGTCAAAGTGTGTGTGTGTGTATGTACAAGTGTGTGTGTGTGTGTGTGTGTGTGTGTGTGTACAAGTGTGTGTGTGTACAAGTGTGTGTGTGTGTGTGTGTGTGTACAAGTGTGTGTGTGTGTGTGTGTACAAGTGTGTGTGTGGGTACAAGTGTGTGTGTGTACGAGTGAGTGTGTGTGTACGAGTGTGTGTATGTGAGTGATGAAAAAGGGGTGGGGGTCCCATCATGAAGAAGGGGTGGGGGTTCCATCATGAAGAAGGGGTGGGGGTTCCATCATGAAGAAGGGGTGGGGGTCCCATCATGAAGAAAGGATGGGGGTTCCATCATGAAGAAGGGGTGGGGGTTCCATCATGAAGAAGGGGTGGGGGTCCCATCATGAAGAAAGGATGGGGGTTCCATCATGAAGAAGGGGTGGGGGTTCCATCATGAAGAAGGGGTGGGGGTCCCATCATGAAGAAAGGATGGGGGTCCCATCATGAAGAAGGGGTGGGGGTCCCATCATGAAGAAAGGATGGGGGTTCCATCATGAAGAAGGGGTGGGGGTTCCATCATGAAGAAGGGGTGGGGGTCCCATCATGAAGAAAGGATGGGGGTCCCATCATGAAGAAGGGGTGGGGGTCCCATCATGAAGAAAGGGTGGGGGTTCCATCATGTCCTCACATGAGACGAGTGGGTGGGACTTGTCTCCTTCACCTCCTTATAAGGAGTGTCTGATTTCCCTCATGCTGCTTGTAGTGGGCGGAGCCTGCACAAGCCTCCGCTGTCCTTTTAAGGAGAAGTGTGTCCTTCTGCTCCTGAAGGGGGCGTGTCCAAAGACGCAGCAAGGTGAGCACAAGGTGGACAGGTCTCATGTCTTTCTTCAAGCTCCGCCCCTTAAAGTGACACAGATGTTGCCCTCAGCAGCACAAAGCATGATGGGAGAAAGCCCTAGAAGGATGAGAGGAGGAAGACCATGGTGTCCTCTCCATGTTTGGAAGGAGGGAGGGAGGAAGGAAGGAAGGAAGGAAGGAAGGAGGCTTCTTAAGGTCGCTGCCTTGAGCTCAGACTCTGACTTCTTCTCTGCTGACCACACCTTCATCTCCTTGCAGCACCAGGTAACATCTTCAACATCACCTTCTTTATCTTCATCATCACTTCTCTGCTGACCACACCTTCATCTCCTTGCAGCACCAGGTAACATCTTCAACATCACCTTCTTTATCTTCATCATCACTTCTCTGCTGACCACACCTTCATCTCCTTGCAGCACCAGGTAACATCTTCATCATCACCTTCTTTATCTTCATCTCCTCTTCCTCATCACCACCTTGCTTATCTTCACCTCTTCATCTTCACCTCCTCCTCCTCATCATCACCTTCTTTATCTTCATCATCTTTACCTCCTCTTCCTCATCATCACCTTCATCATCACTATATTCACCTCCTCTTCCTCATCATCATCTTCACCTCTTCCTCATCATCACCTTCATCACCACCTTCTTCATCTTCCCCTCCTCTTCCTCATCACCTTCTTTATCTTCATCATCTTCACCTCTTCCTCATCACCACCTTCATCACCACCTTCTTTATCGTCATCATCTTCACCTCTTCCTCATCACCACCTTCCATCATCACCTTCATCACCATCTTCTTTATCTTCATCATCTTCACCTCCTCTGCCTCATCAGCACCTTCATCATCACCTTCTTTATCTTTGTCTTCACCTCTTCCTCATCACCACCTTCTTTATCTTCATCATCTTCACCTCTTCCTCATCATCACCTTCATCACCACCTTCTTTATCTTCACCTCCTCACCGCCATGTGCCTGAGGTGAGGAGACGTGTGTTGAAGATGGTGTGTCCAGCACACATGACCAAATATGGTCATGGAAGCATGAGGGGCAGGAGAACTGAGCTCCACTTCTTCATGTCCAAATTAGGCGGTGTTTATGTGCTGTTGTCCCACAGAGTCCTAGCATGGAATGAGGTGGTGTTTATGTGCTGTTGTCCCACAGAGTCCTAGCATGGAATGAGGTGGTGTTTATGTGCTGTTGTCCCACAGAGTCCTAGCATGGAATGAGGTGGTGTTTATGTGCTGTTGTCCCACAGAGTCCTAGCATGGAATGAGGTGGTGTTTATGTGTTGTCCCACAGAGTCCTAGCATGGAATGAGGTGGTGTTTATGTGTTGTCCCACAGAGTCCTAGCATGGAATGAGGTGGTGTTTATGTTTAGTTGTCCCACAGAGTCCTAGCATGGAATGAGGTGGTGTTTATGTGTTGTCCCACAGAGTCCTAGCATGGAATGAGGTGGTGTTTATGTGTTGTCCCACAGAGTCCTAGCATGGAATGAGGTGGTGTTTATGTGTTGTCCCACAGAGTCCTAGCATGGAATGAGGTGGTGTTTATGTGTGGTCCCACAGAGTCCTAGCATGGAATGAGGTGGTGTTTATGTGTTGTTCCACAGAGTCCTAGCATGGAATGAGGTGGTGTTTATGTGTGGTCCCACAGAGTCCTAGCATGGAATGTGGTGGTGTTTATGTGTTGTCCCACAGAGTCCTAGCATGGAATGAGGTGGTGTTTATGTGTGGTCCCACAGAGTCCTAGCACCATGTGTGATGACGATGAGAGCACCGCCCTGGTCTGCGATAACGGATCCGGTCTTTGCAAAGCTGGATTTGCTGGAGACGACGCCCCCAGAGCCGTCTTCCCTTCCATCGTGGGACGGCCTAGACACCAGGTGAGTCTCAAACACTGCCTGAAGGACCCCACGCTCCTACAGTGTGTGTGTGTGTGTGTGTGTGTGTGTGTGTGTGTGTGTGTGTGTGTGTCAGGGTGTGATGGTAGGCATGGGACAGAAGGACAGCTACGTAGGAGACGAGGCTCAGAGCAAGAGAGGAATCCTCACACTCAAATATCCCATAGAACATGGAATCATCACCAACTGGGACGACATGGAGAAGGTCTGACAAATCACTTCCTGTCCCACACACCACTTCCTGTCCCACACACCACTTCCTGTGCGACACAGCACTTCCTGTGCGACACATCACTTCCTGTCCCACACACCACTTCCTGTCCCACACAGCACTTCCTGTCCCACAAAGCACTTCCTGTCTCACACACCACTTCCTGTCCCACACACCACTTCCTGTCCCACACACCACTTCCTGTGCGACACAGCACTTCCTGTCCCACACAGCACTTCACGTGCGACACATCACTTCATGTGCGACACATCACTTCCTGTCCCACACATCACTTCCTGTGCGACACCCAGCTTTAAATGTCATGTGTCTTGTCATTGGTCAGATCTGGCATCACTCTTTCTACAACGAGCTGCGAGTGGCACCTGAGGAACATCCCACTCTCCTCACTGAGGCTCCACTCAACCCCAAAGCCAACCGCGAGAAGATGACCCAGGTCACACCCTGGACCAACACCTCATGTTTCTCATCTCATGTCTCACATCTCACGTCTCTCATCTCATGTCTCACACATACACATCTCATGTCTCACACATCTCATGTCTCACACATCTCATGTCTCACACATACACATCTCATGTCTCACACATCTCATGTCTCACACATACACATCTCATGTCTCACACATCTCATGTCTCACACATCTCATGTCTCACACATACACATCTCATGTCTCAGACACACACAGAGGTCTCATGTCTCACACATACACATCTCATGTCTCACACATCTCATGTCTCACACATACACATCTCATGTCTCACACATACACATCTCATGTCTCACACATCTCATGTCTCACACATCTCATGTCTCACACATACACATCTCATGTCTCAGACACACACAGAGGTCTCATGTCTCACACATACACATCTCATGTCTCACATCTCACGTCTCATGTCTCACACATACACATCTCATGTCTCACATCTCACGTCTCACACATCTCATGTCTCACACATCTCATGTCTCACACATCTCATGTCTCACACATACACATCTCATGTCTCACATCTCACGTCTCATGTCTCACACATACACATCTCATGTCTCACACATACACATCTCATGTCTCACACATACACATCTCATGTCTCACACATACACGTCTCATGTCTCACACATACACATCTCATGTCTCACACATACACATCTCATGTCTCACACATACACATCTCATGTCTCACATCTCACGTCTCATGTCTCACACATACACATCGCATGTCTCACACATACACGTCTCATGTCTCACACATACACATCTCATGTCTCACACATACACATCTCATGTCTCACACATACACATCTCATGTCTCACACATACACATCTCATGTCTCACACATACACATCTCATGTCTCACACGTACACATCTCATGTCTCACACGTACACATCTCATGTCTCACACATACACATCTCATGTCTCACACATACACATCTCATGTCTCACACATCTCATGTCTCACACATCTCATGTCTCACACATACACATCTCATGTCTCACATCTCACGTCTCATGTCTCACACATCTCATGTCTCACACATACACGTCTCATGTCTCACACATACACATCTCATGTCTCACACATACACATCTCATGTCTCACACATACACATCTCATGTCTCACACATCTCATGTCTCACACATACACATCTCATGTCTCACATCTCACGTCTCATGTCTCACACATACACATCTCATGTCTCACATCTCACGTCTCACACATCTCATGTCTCACACATCTCATGTCTCACACATCTCATGTCTCACACATACACATCTCATGTCTCACATCTCACGTCTCATGTCTCACACATACACATCTCATGTCTCACACATACACATCTCATGTCTCACACATACACATCTCATGTCTCACACATACACGTCTCATGTCTCACACATACACATCTCATGTCTCACACATACACATCTCATGTCTCACACATACACATCTCATGTCTCACATCTCACGTCTCATGTCTCACACATACACATCGCATGTCTCACACATACACGTCTCATGTCTCACACATACACATCTCATGTCTCACACATACACATCTCATGTCTCACACATACACATCTCATGTCTCACACATACACATCTCATGTCTCACACATACACATCTCATGTCTCACACGTACACATCTCATGTCTCACACGTACACATCTCATGTCTCACACATACACATCTCATGTCTCACACATACACATCTCATGTCTCACACATCTCATGTCTCACACATCTCATGTCTCACACATCTCATGTCTCACACATCTCATGTCTCACACATACACATCTCATGTCTCACATCTCACGTCTCATGTCTCACACATCTCATGTCTCACACATACACGTCTCATGTCTCACACATACACGTCTCATGTCTCACACATACACATCTCATGTCTCACACATACACATCTCATGTCTCACACATACACATCTCATGTCTCACACATACACATCTCATGTCTCACACATCTCATGTCTCACACATCTCATGTCTCACACGTACACATCTCATGTCTCACACATCTCATGTCTCACACGTACACATCTCATGTCTCACACGTACACATCTCATGTCTCACACATCTCATGTCTCACACATCTCATGTCTCACACATACACATCTCATGTCTCACACATCTCATGTCTCACACATACACGTCTCATGTCTCACACATACACGTCTCATGTCTCACACATCTCATGTCTCACACATACACATCTCATGTCTCACACATTCACATCTCATGTCTCACACATACACGTCTCATGTCTCACACATACACATCTCATGTCTCACACTTACACATCTCATGTCTCACACATACACATCTCATGTCTCACACATACACATCTCATGTCTCACACATACACGTCTCATGTCTCACACATACACGTCTCATGTCTCACACATACACGTCAGATGTCTCACACATACACATCTCATGTCTCACACATACACATCTCATGTCTCACACACACATCTCATGTCTCACACATACACATCTCATGTCTCACACATACACATCTCATGTCTCACATCTCATGTCTCACATCTCACGTCTCATGTCTCACACATACACATCTCATGTCTCACATCTCACGTCTCATGTCTCACACATACACATCTCATGTCTCACACATCTCATGTCTCACATCTCACATCTCATGTCTCACACATACACATCTCATGTCTCACATCTCACGTCTCATGTCTCACACATACACATCTCATGTCTCACATATCTCATGTCTCACACATCTCATGTCTCACACATACACATCTCATGTCTCACACATCTCATGTCTCACACATACACATCTCATGTCTCACACATACACATCTCATGTCTCACACATACACATCTCATGTCTCACACATCTCATGTCTCACACATCTCATGTCTCACACATACACATCTCATGTCTCACACATACACATCTCATGTCTCACACATACACATCTCATGTCTCACACATACACATCTCATGTCTCACACATCTCATGTCTCACACACACACATCTCATGTCTCACACATACACATCTCATGTCTCACACATACACATCTCATGTCTCACATCTCATGTCTCACATCTCACGTCTCATGTCTCACACATACACATCTCATGTCTCACATCTCACGTCTCATGTCTCACACATACACATCTCATGTCTCACACATCTCATGTCTCACATCTCACATCTCATGTCTCACACATACACATCTCATGTCTCACATCTCACGTCTCATGTCTCACACATACACATCTCATGTCTCACATATCTCATGTCTCACACATCTCATGTCTCACACATACACATCTCATGTCTCACACATCTCATGTCTCACACATACACATCTCATGTCTCACACATACACATCTCATGTCTCACACATACACATCTCATGTCTCACACATCTCATGTCTCACACATACACATCTCATGTCTCACACATACACATCTCATGTCTCACACATACACATCTCATGTCTCACACATACACATCTCATGTCTCACACATACACATCTCATGTCTCACACATACACATCTCATGTCTCACACATACACATCTCATGTCTCAGACACACACAGAGGTGTCATGTCTCAGACACACACACAGGTCTCATGTCTCAGACACACACAGGTGTCATGTCTCAGACACACACACACACACAGACACACACACACACACACACACAGGTGTCATGTCTCAGACACACACACACAGACACACACACACACACACAGGTCTCATGTCTCAGACACACACACACAGACACACACACACACACAGGTGTCATGTCTCAGACACACACACAGACACACAGACACACACACACACACACACAGGTGTCATGTCTCAGACACACACACACACACACACACACACACACACACAGGTGTTATGTCACAGACACACACACACACACACAGGTGTCATGTCTCAGACACACACAGACACACACACACACACACACAGGTGTCATGCAGGTGATGATGTGTGTGTGTGTGTGTGTGTGTGTGTTCAGATCATGTTTGAGACCTTCAACGTGCCTGCCATGTACGTGGCCATCCAGGCTGTCCTCTCTCTCTACGCCTCTGGACGCACTACAGGTCACTTCTTACCTACCTCTGCACTTAACTAACACTAATGCACTACAGGTCACTTCTTACCTACCTCTGCACTTAACTAACACTAATGCACTACAGGTCACTTCTTACCTACCTCTGCACTTAACTAACACTAATGCACTACAGGTCACTTCTTACCTACCTCTGCACTTAACTAACACTAATGCACTACAGGTCACTTCTTACCTACCTCTGCACTTAACTAACACTAATGCACTACAGGTCACTTCTTACCTACCTCTGCACTTAACTAACACTAATGCACTACAGGTCACTTCTTACCTACCTCTGCATTTAACTAACACTAATGCACTACAGGTCACTTCTTACCTACCTCTGCACTTAACCAACACTAATGCACTACAGGTCACTTCTTACCTACCTCTGCACTTAACTAACACTAATGCACTACAGGTCACTTCTTACCTACCTCTGCACTTAACTAACACTAATGCACTACAGGTCACTTCTTACCTACCTCTGCACTTAACTAACACTAATGCACTACAGGTCACTTCTTACCTACCTCTGCACTTAACTAACACTAATGCACTACAGGTCACTTCTTACCTACCTCTGCATTTAACTAACACTAATGCACTACAGGTCACTTCTTACCTACCTCTGCACTTAACCAACACTAATGCACTACAGGTCACTTCTTACCTACCTCTGCACTTAACTAACACTAATGCACTACAGGTCACTTCTTACCTACCTCTGCACTTAACTAACACTAATGCACTACAGGTCACTTCTTACCTACCTCTGCACTTAACTAACACTAATGCACTACAGGTCACTTCTTACCTACCTCTGCACTTAACTAACACTAATGCACTACAGGTCACTTCTTACCTACCTCTGCATTTAACTAACACTAATGCACTACAGGTCACTTCTTACCTACCTCTGCACTTAACCAACACTAATGCACTACAGGTCACTTCTTACCTACCTCTGCACTTAACTAACACTAATGCACTACAGGTCACTTCTTACCTACCTCTGCACTTAACTAACACTAATGCACTACAGGTCACTTCTTACCTACCTCTGCACTTAACTAACACTAATGCACTACAGGTCACTTCTTACCTACCTCTGCACTTAACTAACACTAACCACCCTCTCTGTCTTTAACACTGACCACTGTGTATGTGTGTGTGTGTTTAACACTGACCACTGTGTGTGTGTGTGTTTAACACTGACCACTGTGTATGTGTGTGTTTAACACTGACCACTGTGTGTGTGTGTTTAACACTGACCACTGTGTATGTGTGTGTTTAACACTGACCACTGTGTATGTGTGTTTAACACTGATCACTGTGTATGTGTGTGTTTAACACTGACCACTGTGTATGTGTGTGTTTTACACTGACCACTGTGTATGTGTGTGTTTTACACTGACCACTGTGTATGTGTGTGTTTAACACTGACCACTGTGTGTGTGTGTTTAACACTGACCACTGTGTATGTGTGTGTTTTACACTGACCACTGTGTATGTGTGTTTAACACTGACCACTGTGTGTGTGTGTTTAACACTGACCACTGTGTGTGTGTGTTTAACACTGACCACTGTGTGTGTGTGTTTAACACTGACCACTGTGTGTGTGTGTGTTTAACACTGACCACTGTGTGTGTGTTTAACACTGACCACTGTGTGTGTGTTTAACTGTGTGTTTACTAGTAACCAGTATGTCTGTGTGTTCACTAGTAACCAGAATGTGTTTGTGTTCAGTAGTAACCAGTATTTGTGTTTACTAGTAACCAATGTGTGATTGTTTACCAGTAACCAAAATGTGTTTGTGTTCACTAGTAACCGGTATTTGTGATTACTAGTAACCAGTGTTTGTTCACTAGTAACCAATGTGTGATTGTTTACTAGTAACCAGAATGTGTTTGTGTTCACTAGTAACCAGTATTTGTGATTACTAGTAACCAGTGTGTTTGTTTACTAGTAACCAATGTGTTTGTGTTCACTGGTAACCAGTATTTGTGATTAGTAGTAACCAGTGTGTTTGTTTACTAGTAACCGATTTTGATTGATTGATTGAAACTTGTGTTAGTAGGTTGCACAGTGAAGTACATATTCCGTACAATTGACCACTAAATGGTAACACCACAATAAGTTTTTCAACTTGTTTAAGTCGGGGTCCACTTAAATGGATTAATGATACAGATATATACTATCATATATACTATCATCATAATACAGTCATCTCACAAGATAATCATCAGAGTATATACATTGAATTATTTACATTATTTACAATCAGGGATGTGGTTGATATCAACACTTCAGTCATCAACAATTGCATCATCAGAGAAATGGACATTGGAACAGTGTAGGACTGACTTGGTAGGATATGTACAGCAAGTAGTGGACATAGAGAGAGAGATCAGAAGGCATAAGAACAAGTATCTACATTTGATTATTTACAATCCGGGGAGGTGGGATGTGGAATGGAGGGTGTGCTTTTGAAGGAGGATAGAGATGCCCTTTCTTTTACATCTGTTGGGAGTGCATTCCACATTGATGTGGCATAGAAAGAGAATGAGTTAAGACCTTTGTTAGATGGGAATCTGTGTTTAACGTGGTTAGTGGAGCTCCCCCTGGTGTTGTGGTTATGGCGGTCATTTACGTTAAGGAAGTAGTTTGACATGTACTTCGGTATCAGGGAGGTGTAGCGGATTTTATAGACTAGGCTCAGTGCAAGTTGTTTAACTCTGTCCTCCACCTTGAGCCAGCCCACTTTAGAGAAGTGGGTAGCAGTGAGGTGTGATCTGGGGTGGAGGTCTAGAAGTAACCTGACTAGCTTGTTCTGGGATGTTTGGAGTCTAGATTTGAGGGTTTTGGAGGTGCTAGGGTACCAGGAGGTGCATGCGTAATGGAAAAAGGGTTGAACGAGAGTTCCCGCCAGAATCTTCATGGTGCTTTTGTTGACCAGAGAGGAGATTCTATAGAGAAATCTCGTTCGTTGGTTGACCTTTTTTGATTACCTTGGTTGCCATTTTATCACAGGAAAGGTTAGCCTCTAGAATGGAACCTAGGTAGGTGACCTCATCTTTCCTGGTGATAACCAACGTTCCCTCTAAG
This sequence comes from Entelurus aequoreus, assembly GCF_033978785.1. NCBI lineage: Eukaryota > Metazoa > Chordata > Actinopteri > Syngnathiformes > Syngnathidae > Entelurus > Entelurus aequoreus. The sequence goes on from NC_084751.1 coordinate 6,188,922, forward strand.
GTGCGCGCCTGCACAATTGCACACCGCTCACGCGTCCTCTGCGCACAGCAAATTAATGCCGCGCAGAAAATTCAAAATCCCATCTGAACTTTAAACAAAATAAACACATTAGAATGTATTCTGTATGATTTTGCAATGCAGCTCTGTGAGTGACAGGTGACAACAAGAGTGGCCCCAATGAATAAAACAATCTTTGTCAACACACTTCAATTATCGTCTGTCGAGACACTTTACGGACAGGAATTCCATCAATCACTTTATTGAGCAAAACTGTTTGTAACCACACCAAAAACATGAGTAAAAAAAACTTTTATCTATAAAAACTGGTAATTTTCTGCCATACAAACCAGGCTTAAACCAACGTTATCATCCGTGGTTTCAACAGAAGCCGCTCGCTCTGTCTCACCTGCACCAACACATGCACTCATGGCACTTAGCCAGTGCTGCGTTTATGGCCACACAAAAAGTGGGACAACCCCAACGCCACACAGGTTGTAACACTCTGACTCCTCAATCACATGTGTGCTTATTTTACTGCCATTTATTAAGAATGTTAATCTAAGGATATTATTCTTGAAATATTGTCACTAGATTTCATAAATGCTAATAAAAAGATGTATTTTACAGACAGAACGTTACAGGAACTAAATGTAATCTCTGAAAGGGGTAACATTTCTTTTAAAGGCAGGACCCGCAGCCAGACCTACAATACTAGCACATAGCTCATGACAAACATGTTTTTGTTATTGTCATTGTAAGAGGGCAACATCACTTATATCACAAAATTATTTGAATAAAACATTGAAATGGTTATGATGTCAGGTTTGGGACCGGTGTGACGCTGGTGTGGCCACAGTGTGCACGTGTGATGTCGCTCACATGTGCTCCACTGAATGCTCAGGGACTTTGTGTGTTTGCTCACACACACGAACAATTAGAGGGAACATTGCTGGTAACAATGTCACCCACTTTTATGGTGAAGTCACTGACTTTCTTGAGGTTGATGTGGGACCCAAACAGGATGGATTCAGATTTACCCAAGTGTATGGATAGCTTGTTGTCAGCGAGCCAGGTGCAAGTTCTACACAGCTCAGCACTGACCATTTTCTCCACCTGTGACTTGTCCTTGTCTGATACCAGCAGGGCAGAGTCATCCGCAAACAACAACAATTCACAGTCGCATGCTGATGACATGTTTATGTATATTAGGAACAGTAAAGGTCCCAATATACTGCCTTGGGGGACTCCACAGCTTATTAGGAACAGTAAAGGTCCCAATATACTGCCTTGGGGGACTCCACAGCTTATTAGGAACAGTAAAGGTCCCAATATACTGCCTTGGGGGACTCCGCAGCTTATTAGGAACAGTAAAGGTCCCAATATACTGCCTTGGGGGACTCCGCAGCTTATTAGGAACAGTAAAGGTCCCAATATACTGCCTTGGGGGACTCCACAGCTCACCGAGAGGGGGAGGGGGGGGGGGGCACGGTGCCGTTCACCTCTACCACCTGCTCCCTCCCCTCCAAGTAAGACTGCATCCAGCTCCATGAGGTTTTGTTAAATCCGATTGCTCTGAGCTTATCCAACAGTATAGCGTGGTTAACGGTGTCAAAGACCTTCTGAAGGTCCAGCATGACCATGCCGCAGTATTTGCCCGCGTCCACCTCATGTTTGATGTGCTCGCTCACATAGAGAAGGCATGTGTCAGTGGAGTGGTTAGTTCTGAAGTCAGATAGAGAAGGCATGTGTCAGTGGAGTGGTTAGTTCTGAAGTCAGATAGAGAAGGCATGTGTCAGTGGAGTAATTAGTTCTGAAGTCAGATAGAGAAGGCATGTGTCAGTGGAGTGGTTAGTTCTGAAGTCACATAGAGAAGGCATGTGTCAGTGGAGTGGTTAGTTCTGAAGTCACATACAGAAGGCATGTGTCAGTGGAGTGGTTAGTTCTGAAGTCAGATAGAGAAGGCATGTGTCAGTGGAGTGGTTAGTTCTGAAGTCAGATAGAGAAGGCATGTGTCAGTGGAGTGGTTAGTTCTGAAGTCACATAGAGAAGGCATGTGTCAGTGGAGTGGTTAGTTCTGAAGTCACATAGAGAAGGCATGTGTCAGTGGAGTGGTTAGTTCTGAAGTCACATAGAGAAGGCATGTGTCAGTGGAGTGGTTAGTTCTGAAGTCAGATAGAGAAGGCATGTGTCAGTGGAGTGGTTAGTTCTGAAGTCACATAGAGAAGGCATGTGTCAGTGGAGTGGTTAGTTCTGAAGTCACATAGAGAAGGCATGTGTCAGTGGAGTGGTTAGTTCTGAAGTCACATAGAGAAGGCATGTGTCAGTGGAGTGGTTAGTTCTGAAGTCAGATAGAGAAGGCATGTGTCAGTGGAGTGGTTAGTTCTGAAGTCACATAGAGAAGGCATGTGTCAGTGGAGTGGTTAGTTCTGAAGTCAGATAGAGAAGGCATGTGTCAGTGGAGTGGTTAGTTCTGAAGTCAGATGGAGAAGGCATGTGTCAGTGGAGTGGTTAGTTCTGAAGTCAGATAGAGAAGGCATGTGTCAGTGGAGTGGTTAGTTCTGAAGTCACATAGAGAAGGCATGTGTCAGTGGAGTGGTTAGTTCTGAAGTCAGATAGAGAAGGCATGTGTCAGTGGAGTGGTTAGTTCTGAAGTCAGATAGAGAAGGCATGTGTCAGTGGAGTGGTTAGTTCTGAAGTCAGATAGAGAAGGCATGTGTCAGTGGAGTGGTTAGTTCTGAAGTCAGATAGAGAAGGCATGTGTCAGTGGAGTGGTTAGTTCTGAAGTCAGATAGAGAAGGCATGTGTCAGTGGAGTGGTTAGTTCTCAAGCCGGATTGGAATTTGTACATGAGTTTATTAGTGGCAAGGTAACCAACCACCTGTTCATAAACTATTTTCTCCATTACTTTGGAAATGGAACTGAGAATAGAAACAGGTCGGTAGTTGCCAGGTTCCAATTTGCTTCCTTTTTTAAAGAGGGGAGTTACTCTTGCTATCTTAAAATCTTTTGGTACTTGGCCTTGTGTAATTGAGAGGTTTATTATGTGCGTGATGATCGGGGCAATGGTGGAGGCAGAGTCCCTGAGGAATCTGGAGGGAATATTATCAAGGCCGGTGGCCTTGTTAGGGTGGAGCGCGCTCAATTTTTTAAACACCTCGTCAGCTGTGACCATTTCTAATTTGAAATCATTGTTGGATACTCCTAGCTTTCTGTAGAAGGCTTTAATGTGTTCTACACCAAAGTGGTGGGACAGCTTGTTGACTAGAGTTGTCACTTTAATGTGTTCTACACCAAAGTGACCAGAGTGGTGGGACAGCTTGTTGACTAGAGTTGTCACTTTAATGTGTTCTACACCAAAGTGACCAGAGTGGTGGGACAGCTTGTTGACTAGAGTTGTCACTTTAATGTGTTCTACACCAAAGTGGTGGGACAGCTTGTTGACTAGAGTTGTCACTTTAATGTGTTCTACACCAAAGTGGTGGGACAGCTTGTTGACTAGAGTTGTCACTTTAATGTGTTCTACACCAAAGTGGTGGGACAGCTTGTTGACTAGAGTTGTGGCTATGCTGGTGAAAAAGGTGTTAAGTCTGCTTGCTACCTCCATTTTGTCTGTAATGACAAAAGCGGGCTTTGATCCTGACTGCCATGTCGTTTAGTATCTTTAGGAACGCCGTTTTGAAGCCATCCCAAGCAACATGGACCAGGTTGCTGGTGAGCACAGTCCAACTCACCTCATTTTAAATGGTAAATGGGTTGTACTTGTATAGCGCTTTTCTACCTTTTTAAGGAACTCAAAGCGCTTTGACACTATTTCCCCATTCACACACACATTCACACACTGATGGCGGGAGCTGCCATGCACGACACTAACCAGCACCCATCAGGAGCAAGGGTGAAGTGTCTTGCTCAAGGACACAATGGACATGACTAGGATGGTAGAAGCTGGGGATTGAACCAGGAACCCTCAGATTGCTGGCACAGCCACTCTCCCAACTTCGCCACGCCGTCCCCGGTTGAAATGATCACTGGAGTATGTTTTAAGGGTGTGTTCACTAGTAACCACTTTGTGTTTACCAGTAACCAGTATGTTTGTGTTTACCAGTAACCAGTATGTTTGTGTTTACCAGTAACCAGTATGTTTGTGTTTACCAGTAACCAGTATAGAATAGACCTTTATTGTACAACAAAATTGCAAGCCAACTCATTTAGTGCAAATTCATAATGACACATAAGAACATGCTACTAAGATAAATAGATACAAATAATACATAAGAACATGCTACTAAGATAAATAGATACAAATAATACATAAGAACATGCTACTAAGATAAATAGATACAAATAATACATAAGAACATGCTACTAAGATAAATAGATACAAATAATACATAAGAACATGCTACTAAGATAAATAGATACAAATAATACATAAGAACATGCTACTAAGATAAATAGATACAAATAATACATAAGAACATGCTACTAAGATAAATAGATACAAATAATACATAAGAACATGCTACTAAGATAAATAGATACAAATAATTTATAAGAACATGCTACTAAGATAAATAGATACAAATAATACATAAGAACATGCTACTAAGATAAATAGATACAAATAATACATAAGAACATGCTACTAAGATAAATAGATACAAATAATACATAAGAACATGCTACTAAGATAAATAGATACAAATAATACATAAGAACATGCTACTAAGATAAATAGATACAAATAATACATAAGAACATGCTACTAAGATAAATAGATACAAATAATACATAAGAACATGCTACTAAGATAAATAGATACAAATAATACATAAGAACATGCTACTAAGATAAATAGATACAAATAATACATAAGAACATGCTACTAAGATAAATAGATACAAATAATTTATAAGAACATGCTACTAAGATAAATAGATACAAATAATACATAAGAACATGCTACTAAGATAAATAGATACAAATAATACATAAGAACATGCTACTAAGATAAATAGATACAAATAATACATAAGAACATGCTACTAAGATAAATAGATACAAATAATACATAAGAACATGCTACTAAGATAAATAGATACAAATAATACATAAGAACATGCTACTAAGATAAATAGATACAAATAATACATAAGAACATGCTACTAAGATAAATAGATACAAATAATACATAAGAACATGCTACTAAGATAAATAGATACAAATAATACATAAGAACATGCTACTAAGATAAATAGATACTAATAATACATAAGAACATGCTACTAAGATAAATAGATACAAATAATACATAAGAACATGCTACTAAGATAAATAGATACAAATAATACATAAGAACATGCTACTAAGATAAATAGATACAAATAATACATAAGAACATGCTACTAAGATAAATAGATACAAATAATTTATAAGAACATGCTACTAAGATAAATAGATACAAATAATACATAAGAACATGCTACTAAGATAAATAGATACTAATAATACATAAGAACATGGTACTAAGATAAATAGATACAAATAATTTATAAGAACATGCTACTAAGATAAATAGATACAAATAATACATAAGAACATGGTACTAAGATAAATAGATACAAATAATTTATAAGAACATGCTACTAAGATAAATAGATACAAATAATTTATAAGAACATGCTACTAAGATAAATAGATACAAATAATACATAAGAACATGCTACTAAGATAAATAGATACAAATAATACATAAGAACATGCTACTAAGATAAATAGATACAAATAATACATAAGAACATGCTACTAAGATAAATAGATACAAATAATACATAAGAACATGCTACTAAGATAAATAGATACACATAATACATAAGAACATGCTACTAAGATAATATATACAAATAATACATAAGAACATGCTACTAAGATAAATAGATACAAATAATACATAAGAACATGCTACTAAGATAAATAGATACAAATAATACATAAGAACATGCTACTAAGATAAATAGATACAAATAATACATAAGAACATGCTACTAAGATAAATAGATACTAATAATACATAAGAACATGGTACTAAGATAAATAGATACAAATAATACATAAGAACATGGTACTAAGATAAATAGATACAAATAATACATAAGAACATGCTACTAAGATAAATAGATACAAATAATACATAAGAACATGGTACTAAGATAAATAGATACAAATAATTTATAAGAACATGCTACTAAGATAAATAGATACAAATAATACATAAGAACATGCTACTAAGATAAATAGATACAAATAATACATAAGAACATGCTACTAAGATAAATAGATACAAATAATACATAAGAACATGCTACTAAGATAAATAGATACAAATAATACATAAGAACATGCTACTAAGATAAATAGATACAAATAATACATAAGAACATGCTACTAAGATAAATAGATACAAATAATACATAAGAACATGCTACTAAGATAAATAGATACAAATAATACATAAGAACATGCTACTAAGATAAATAGATACAAATAATACATAAGAACATGCTACTAAGATAAATAGATACTAATAATACATAAGAACATGCTACTAAGATAAATAGATACAAATAATACATAAGAACATGCTACTAAGATAAATAGATACAAATAATACATAAGAACATGCTACTAAGATAAATAGATACAAATAATTTATAAGAACATGCTACTAAGATAAATAGATACAAATAATACATAAGAACATGGTACTAAGATAAATAGATACAAATAATTTATAAGAACATGCTACTAAGATAAATAGATACAAATAATTTATAAGAACATGCTACTAAGATAAATAGATACAAATAATACATAAGAACATGCTACTAAGATAAATAGATACAAATAATACATAAGAACATGCTACTAAGATAAATAGATACAAATAATACATAAGAACATGCTACTAAGATAAATAGATACAAATAATACATAAGAACATGCTACTAAGATAAATAGATACACATAATACATAAGAACATGCTACTAAGATAAATAGATACAAATAATACATAAGAACATGCTACTAAGATAAATAGATACAAATAATACATAAGAACATGCTACTAAGATAAATAGATACAAATAATACATAAGAACATGCTACTAAGATAAATAGATACAAATAATACATAAGAACATGCTACTAAGATAAATAGATACTAATAATACATAAGAACATGGTACTAAGATAAATAGATACAAATAATACATAAGAACATGGTACTAAGATAAATAGATACAAATAATACATAAGAACATGCTACTAAGATAAATAGATACAAATAATACATAAGAACATGGTACTAAGATAAATAGATACAAATAATTTATAAGAACATGCTACTAAGATAAATAGATACAAATAATACATAAGAACATGCTACTAAGATAAATAGATACAAATAATACATAAGAACATGCTACTAAGATAAATAGATACAAATAATTTATAAGAACATGCTACTAAGATAAATAGATACAAATAATACATAAGAACATGCTACTAAGATAAAAAGATACTAATAATACATAAGAACATGGTACTAAGATAAATAGATACAAATAATTTATAAGAACATGCTACTAAGATAAATAGATACAAATAATACATAAGAACATGGTACTAAGATAAATAGATACAAATAATACATAAGAACATGCTACTAAAATAAATAGATACAAATAATTTATAAGAACATGCTACTAAGATAAATAGATACAAATAATACATAAGAACATGCTACTAAGATAAATAGATACAAATAATACATAAGAACATGCTACTAAGATAAATAGATACAAATAATTTATAAGAACATGCTACTAAGATAAATAGATAC
>NC_084751.1:6201819-6211819 GCF_033978785.1 Entelurus aequoreus
TATTTCATTCATTCACAACTCATATTTCATTCATTCACAACTCATATTTCATTCCTTCACAACTCATATTTCATTCATTCACAACTCATATTTCATTCATTCACAACTCATATTTCATTCATTCACAACTCATATTTAATTCCTTCACAACTCATATTTCCTTCCTTCACAACTCATATTTCATTCCTTCACAACTCATATTTTATTCATTCACAACTCATATTTCATTCATTCACAACTCATATTTCATTCATTCACAACTCATATTTCATTCCTTCACAACTCATATTTCATTCATTCACAACTCATATTTAATTCTTTCACAACTCATATTTCATTCCTTCACAACTCATATTTCATTTATTCACAACTCATATTTCATTCCTTCACAACTCATATTTCATTTATTCACAACTCATATTTAATTCCTTCACAACTCATATTTCATTCCTTCAAAACTCATATTTCATTAATTCACAACTCATATTTCATTCATTCACAACTCATATTTCATTCCTTCACAACTCATATTTCATTCCTTCACAACTCATATTTCATTAATTCACAACTCATATTTCATTCATTCACAACTAATATTTCATTCCTTCACAACTCATATTTCATTCCTTCACAACTCATATTTCATTCCTTCACAACTCATATTTTATTCATTCACAACTCATATTTCATTCCTTCACAACTCATATTTCATACATTCACAACTCATATTTCATTCATTCACAACTCATATTTCATTCATTCACAACTCATATTTCATTCCTTCACAACTCATATTTCATTCATTCACAACTCATTTCATTCCTTCACAACTTATATTTCATTCATTCACAACTCATTTCATTCCTTCACAACTCATATTTCATTCATTCACAACTCATTTCATTCATTCACAACTCATATTTCATTCCTTCACAACTCATATTTCATTCATTCACAACTCATATTTCATTCATTCACAACTCATATTTCATTCCTTCACAACTCATATTTCATTCATTCACAACTCATATTTCCTTCCTTCACAACTCATATTTCATTCATTCACAACTCATATTTTATTCCTTCACAACTCATATTTCATTCATTCACAACTCATATTTCATTCCTTCACAACTCATATTTCATTCATTCACAACTCATTTCATTCCTTCACAACTCATATTTCATTCCTTCACAACTCATGTTTCATTCATTCACAACTCATATTTCATTCCTTCACAACTCATATTTCATTCCTTCACAACTCATATTTCATTCATTCACAACTCATATTTCATTCCTTCACAACTCATATTTCATTCATTCACAACTCATATTTCATTCATTCACAACTCATATTTCATTCCTTCACAACTCATATTTCATTCATTCACAACTCATATTTCATTCATTCACAACTCATATTTCATTCCTTCACAACTCATATTTCATTCATTCACAACTCATATTTCATTCATTCACAACTCATATTTCATTCATTCACAACTCATATTTAATTCCTTCACAACTCATATTTCCTTCCTTCACAACTCATATTTCATTCCTTCACAACTCATATTTTATTCATTCACAACTCATATTTCATTCATTCACAACTCATATTTCATTCATTCACAACTCATATTTCATTCATTCACAACTCATATTTCATTCCTTCACAACTCATATTTCATTCATTCACAACTCATATTTAATTCCTTCACAACTCATATTTCATTCCTTCACAACTCATATTTCATTTATTCACAACTCATATTTCATTCCTTCACAACTCATATTTCATTTATTCACAACTCATATTTAATTCCTTCACAACTCATATTTCATTCCTTCAAAACTCATATTTCATTAATTCACAACTCATATTTCATTCCTTCACAACTCATATTTCATTCCTTCACAACTCATATTTCATTAATTCACAACTCATATTTCATTCATTCACAACTCATATTTCATTCCTTCACAACTCATATTTCATTCCTTCACAACTCATATTTCATTCCTTCACAACTCATATTTTATTCATTCACAACTCATATTTCATTCATTCACAACTCATATTTCATTCCTTCACAACTCATATTTCATTCATTCACAACTCATATTTCATTCCTTCACAACTCATATTTCATTCCTTCACAACTCATATTTCATTCATTCACAACTCATATTTCCTTCCTTCACAACTCATATTTCCTTCCTTCACAACTCATATTTCATTCATTCACAACTCATATTTCATTCCTTCACAACTCATATTTCATTCATTCACAACTCATATTTCATTCCTTCACAACTCATATTTCATTCCTTCACAACTCATATTTCATTCATTCACAACTCATATTTCATTCCTTCACAACTCATATTTCATTCATTCACAACTCATATTTCATTCATTCACAACTCATATTTCATTCCTTCACAACTCATATTTCATTCATTCACAACTCATATTTCATTCATTCACAACTCATATTTCATTCCTTCACAACTCATATTTCATTCATTCACAACTCATATTTCATTCATTCACAACTCATATTTCATTCATTCACAACTCATATTTCATTCATTCACAACTCATATTTCATTCATTCACAACTCATATTTCCTTCCTTCACAACTCATATTTCATTCCTTCACAACTCATATTTTATTCATTCACAACTCATATTTCATTCATTCACAACTCATATTTCATTCATTCACAACTCATATTTCATTCATTCACAACTCATATTTCATTCCTTCACAACTCATATTTCATTCATTCACAACTCATATTTAATTCCTTCACAACTCATATTTCATTCCTTCACAACTCATATTTCATTTATTCACAACTCATATTTCATTCCTTCACAACTCATATTTCATTTATTCACAACTCATATTTAATTCCTTCACAACTCATATTTCATTCCTTCAAAACTCATATTTCATTTATTCACAACTCATATTTCATTCATTCACAACTCATATTTCATTCCTTCACAACTCATATTTCATTCCTTCACAACTCATATTTCATTAATTCACAACTCATATTTCATTCATTCACAACTCATATTTCATTCCTTCACAACTCATATTTCATTCCTTCACAACTCATATTTCATTCCTTCACAACTCATATTTTATTCATTCACAACTCATATTTCATTCATTCACAACTCATATTTCATTCCTTCACAACTCATATTTCATTCATTCACAACTCATATTTCATTCCTTCACAACTCATATTTCATTCCTTCACAACTCATATTTCATTCATTCACAACTCATATTTCCTTCCCTCACAACTCATATTTCCTTCCTTCACAACTCATATTTCATTCATTCACAACTCATATTTCATTCCTTCACAACTCATATTTCATTCATTCACAACTCATATTTCATTCCTTCACAACTCATATTTCATTCCTTCACAACTCATATTTCATTCATTCACAACTCATATTTCATTCCTTCACAACTCATATTTCATTCATTCACAACTCATATTTCATTCATTCACAACTCATATTTCATTCCTTCACAACTCATATTTCATTCATTCACAACTCATATTTCATTCATTCACAACTCATATTTCATTCCTTCACAACTCATATTTCATTCATTCACAACTCATATTTCATTCATTCACAACTCATATTTCATTCATTCACAACTCATATTTCATTCATTCACAACTCATATTTAATTCCTTCACAACTCATATTTCCTTCCTTCACAACTCATATTTCATTCCTTCACAACTCATATTTTATTCATTCACAACTCATATTTCATTCATTCACAACTCATATTTCATTCATTCACAACTCATATTTCATTCATTCACAACTCATATTTCATTCCTTCACAACTCATATTTCATTCATTCACAACTCATATTTAATTCCTTCACAACTCATATTTCATTCCTTCACAACTCATATTTCATTTATTCACAACTCATATTTCATTCCTTCACAACTCATATTTCATTTATTCACAACTCATATTTAATTCCTTCACAACTCATATTTCATTCCTTCAAAACTCATATTTCATTTATTCACAACTCATATTTCATTCATTCACAACTCATATTTCATTCCTTCACAACTCATATTTCATTCCTTCACAACTCATATTTCATTAATTCACAACTCATATTTCATTCATTCACAACTCATATTTCATTCCTTCACAACTCATATTTCATTCCTTCACAACTCATATTTCATTCCTTCACAACTCATATTTTATTCATTCACAACTCATATTTCATTCATTCACAACTCATATTTCATTCCTTCACAACTCATATTTCATTCATTCACAACTCATATTTCATTCCTTCACAACTCATATTTCATTCCTTCACAACTCATATTTCATTCATTCACAACTCATATTTCCTTCCTTCACAACTCATATTTCCTTCCTTCACAACTCATATTTCATTCATTCACAACTCATATTTCATTCCTTCACAACTCATATTTCATTCATTCACAACTCATATTTCATTCCTTCACAACTCATATTTCATTCATTCACAACTCATATTTCATTCCTTCACAACTCATATTTCATTCCTTCACAACTCATATTTCATTCATTCACAACTCATATTTCCTTCCTTCACAACTCATATTTCCTTCCTTCACAACTCATATTTCATTCATTCACAACTCATATTTCATTCCTTCACAACTCATATTTCATTCATTCACAACTCATATTTCATTCCTTCACAACACCTCCAACACTAACATTATTGTTTCTGCACTTTTTGCTTCTTATTGAGCTGCTGCATTTTTTGGTTGGGTTGTTTATTCATTTTGAGTAACTTGTACATTTGTAAAAGGGGAGGAATGTAGAATGTCAGAGAGACTTTCAATTCCCACCTCCGGAAGCACTTTGAACATGTCACCAGGGAGGTGCTGGACATTGAGTCCGAGTGGACCATGTTCCACACCTCTATTGTCGAGGCGGCTGCTTGGAGCTGTGGCCGCAAGGTAGTTGGTGCCTGTCGTGGCGGTAATCCTAGAACCCGTTGGTGTACACCGGCGGTGAGGGATGACGTCAAGCTGAAGAAGGAGTCCTATCGGGTTCTTTTGGCTCATAGGACTCCTGAGGCAGCGGACAGGTACCGACAGGCCAAGCGGTGTGCGGCTTCAGCGGTCGCGGAGGCAAAAACTCGGACATGGGAGGAGTTCGGAGAAGCCATGGAAAACGACTTCCGGACGGCTTCGAAGCGATTCTGGATCACCATCCTCCGCCTCAGGAAGGGGAAGCAGTGCACTATCAACACCGTGTATGGTGAGGATGGTGTTCTGCTGACCTCGACTGCGGATGTTGTGGATCGGTGGAAGGAATACTTCGAAGACCTCCTCAATCCCACCAACACGTCTTCCTATGAGGAAGCAGTGCCTGGGAGTTTGCCCAACCAGTCTACATGTGCTTTGTGGACTTGGAGAAGGCATTGGACCGTGTCCCTCAGGAAGTCCTGTGGGGAGTGCTCAGAGAGTATGGGGTATCGGACTGTCTGATTGTGGCGGTCCGCTCCCTGTATGATCAGTGTCAGAGCTTGGTCCGCATTGCCGGCAGTAAGTCGGACACGTTTCCAGTGAGGGTTGGACTCCACCAAGGCTGCCCTTTGTCACCCATTCTGTTCAGAACTTTTATGGACAGAATTTCTAGGCGCAGTCAAGGCGTTGAGGGGATCTGGTTTGGTGGCTGCAGGATTAGGTCTCTGCTTTTTGCAGATGATGTGGTCCTGATGGCTTCATCTGGCCAGGATCTTCAGCTCTCACTGGATCGGTTCGCAGCTGAGTGTGAAGCGACTGGGATGAGAATCAGCACCTCCAAGTCCGAGTCCATGGTTCTAGCCCGGAAAAGGGTGGAGTGCCGTCTCCGGGTTGGGGAGGAGATCTTGCCCCAAGTGGAGGAGTTCAAGTACCTCGGAGTCTTGTTCACGAGTGAGGGAAGAGTGGATGGTGAGATCGACAGGCGGATCGGTGTGGCGTCTTCAGTAATGCGGACGCTGTATCGATCCGTTGTGGTGAAGAAGGAGCTGAGCCGGAAGGCAAAGCTCTCAATTTACCGGTCGATCTACGTTCTCATCCTCACCTATGGTCATGAGCTTTGGGTTATGAGCGAAAGGACAAGATCACGGGTACAAGCGGCCCAAATGAGTTTCCTCCACCGGGTGGCGGGTCTCTCCCTTAGAGATAGGGTGAGGAGCTCTGTCATCCGGGAGGAGCTCAAAGTAAAGCCGCTGCTCCTCCACATGGAGAGGAGCCAGATGAGGTGGTTCGGGCATCTGGTCAGGATGCCACCCGAACGCCTCCCTAGGGAGGTGTTTAGGGCACGTCCGACCGGTAAGAGGCCACGGGGAAGACCCAGGACACATTGGGAAGACTATGTCTCCCGGCTGGCCTGGGAACGCCTCGGGATCCCCCGGGAAGAGCTGGACGAAGTGGCTGGGGAGAGGGAAGTCTGGGCTTCCCTGCTTAGGCTGCTGCCCCCGCGACCCGACCTCGGATAAGCGGAGGAAGATGGATGGATGGAGGAATGTAATAGAGTGATCTATGTTTGTCTGTTGCCATCTCCTGGTTAATGTTGGCTATAGCGTGCTGGGGTTACTTTTTGGTTGGCCAACGATTTACGTGGTGTTGCACACCTGACGTCAAGTGTGTTGAGTCTGTTCTGAAGTAAAGAGACGTACTTCATCACCTCGCCTGGTTATTGCCTCTAACCCAATATATTACATAAAGGTAAGACCATAATAACCTTTTTTTTATTAAATGTGCTTTTGTGTGTGCTACAGTTTGTATGTGTAAAGTTCAAGTTAAGTTAAAGTAGCAATGATTGTCACACACACACTAGGTGTGGTGAAATTATTCTCTGCATTTGACCCATCACCCTTGATCAGCCCCTGGGAGGTGAGGGGAGCAGTGAGCAGCAGCGGCACCGCGCCTGGGAATCATTTTTGGTGATTTAACCCCCAATTCCAAGCCTTGATGCTGAGTGGCAAGCAGGGAAGAATGCTGGTATGAACTTTGAAACATAACCCGTTAACTGCTGCCAATCAAATGGTGAATAAGATACTCTTTAGGGTTCATATGTTTGTAAATGTGACTGTGATGAAGTCAGTGCCTCACCAGCCATGAACCTCACCGCACGTCACTGGTACACACACACACACACACACACACACACACACACACACACACACACACACACACACACACACACACACACACACACACACACACACACACACACACACACACACACACACACACACACACAGGGTAGAAAGGTGTGAGTGGTATGGGTCTACACACACACACACACACACACACACACACACAGGGTAGAAAGGTGTGAGTGGTATGGGTCTACACACACACACACACACACACACACACACACACACACACAGGGTAGAAAGGTGTGAGTGGTATGGGTCTACACACACACACACACACACACACACACACACAGGGTAGAAAGGTGTGAGTGGTATGGGTCTACACACACACACACACACACACACACACAGGGTAGAAAGGTGTGAGTGGTATGGGTCTACACACACACACACACACACACACACACACACACACTGGGTAGAAAGGTGTGAGTGGTATGGGTCTACACACACACACACACACACACACACAGGGTAGAAAGGTGTGAGTGGTATGGGTCTACACACACACACACACACAGGGTAGAAAGGTGTGAGTGGTATGGGTCTACACACACACACACACACAGGGTAGAAAGGTGTGAGTGGTATGGGTCTACACACACACACACACTCAGGGTAGAAAGGTGTGAGTGGTATGGGTCTACACACACACACACACACACACACACACACACACACACACACACAGGGTAGAAAGGTGTGAGTGGTATGGGTCTACACACACACACACACACACAGGGTAGAAAGGTGTGAGTGGTATGGGTCTACACACACACACACACTCAGGGTAGAAAGGTGTGAGTGGTATGGGTCTACACACACACACACACACACAGGGTAGAAAGGTGTGAGTGGTATGGGTCTACACACACACACACACACACACACACACACACACAGAGTAGAAAGGTGTGAGTGGTATGGGTCTACACACACACACACACAGGGTAGAAAGGTGTGAGTGGTATGGGTCTACACACACACACACACAGGGTAGAAAGGTGTGAGTGGTATGGGTCTACACACACACACACACACACACACACACAGGGTAGAAAGGTGTGAGTGGTATGGGTCTACACACACAGGGTATAAAGGTGGCCACCAAGAAGAACTTACATGGATCCAGTCCAGGATCAGAAGGTTGTGGTGGTCCTGGAAGCTAACAGTTCCTCCATGTCACAGAAGTCCACACCACCTGACTGTTTGGGAACCACCAAATGCTCCTGATGCTGCCACAACCACGCACATTACCCTCCTGTCATACCGGTCGTGTCCTTACCCACGTGTCCTTACCCCTCGTGTCCTTACCCTCGTGTCATAGCCCTCGTGTCCTTACCCTCGCATCCTTACCCTCCTGTCATACCCCTCATGTCCTTACCCTCGTGTCATACCCCTCATGTCCTTACCCTTGTGTCATACTCCTCGTGTCATACCCCTCATGTCTTTACCCGCCTGTCATACCTGTCGTGTCCTTACCCTCATGTCCAGACCCCTCGTGTCCTTACCCATGTGTCATACCCCTCGTGTCCTTACCCTCCTGTCATAGCCCTCGTGTCCTTACCCTCCTGTCATACCCCTCATGTCCTTACCCTCATGTCCTTACCCTCGCATCCTTACCTTCCTGTCATACCCCTCATGTCCTTACCCTCGTGTCATACCCCTCATGTCCTTACCCTTGTGTCATACTCCTCATGTTCTTACCCGCCTGTCATACCTGTCGTGTCCTTACCCTCATGTCCAGACCCCTCGTGTCCTTACCCATGTGTCATACCCCTCGTGTCCCTACCCTCCTGTCATACCCCTCATGTCCTTACCCTCGTGTCATACCCCTTGTGTCACACTCCTCGTGTCCTTACCCTCCTGTCATACCTGTTGTGTCCTTACCCTCGTGTCCTTACCCTCATGTCCATACCCCTTGTGTCCTTACCCATGTGTCATACCCCTCGTGTCCTTACCCATCATGTCACACCCATCATGTCACAGCCATCATGTCACAGCCGTCATGTCACAGCCGTCATGTCACACCCATCATGTCACACCCGTCATGTCACAGCCGTCATGTCACACCCGTCATGTCACAGCCGTCATGTCACAGCCGTCATGTCACACCCATCATGTCACAGCCGTCATGTCACACCCATCATGTCACACCCATCATGTCACACCCCTCATGTCACAACCGTCATGTCACACCCGTCATGTCACAGCCGTCATGTCACACCCATCATGTCACAGCCGTCATGTCACACCCATCATGTCACACCCATCATGTCACACCCGTCATGTCACAGCCGTCATGTCACACCCATCATGTCACAGCCGTCATGTCACACCCATCATGTCACACCCATCATGTCAGACCCGTCATGTCACAGCCGTCATGTCACACCCATCATGTCACAGCCCATCATGTCACACCCGTCATGTCACAGCCGTCATGTCACAGCCGTCATGTCACAGCCGTCATGTCACACCCATCATGTCACAGCCGTCATGTCACACCCATCATGTCACACCCATCATGTCACACCCGTCATGTCACAGCCGTCATGTCACAGCCGTCATGTCACACCCATCATGTCACAGCCGTCATGTCACACCCATCATGTCACACCCATCATGTCACACCCCTCATGTCACAACCGTCATGTCACACCCGTCATGTCACAGCCGTCATGTCACACCCATCATGTCACAGCCGTCATGTCACACCCATCATGTCACACCCATCATGTCACACCCGTCATG
>NC_084751.1:6216819-6219319 GCF_033978785.1 Entelurus aequoreus
TGTGTAAGTGTGTGTGTGTGTCTGGACACACCACGTGTAAGTGTGTGTGTGTCTGGACACACCACGTGTAAGTGTGTGTGTGTCTGGACACACCACGTGTAAGTGTGTGTAAGTGTGTGTAAGTGTGTGTGTGTGTCTGGACACACCACGTGTAAGTGTGTGTGTGTCTGGACACACCACGTGTAAGTGTGTGTAAGTGTGTGTGTGTGTCTGGACACACCACGTGTAAGTGTGTGTAAGTGTGTGTAAGTGTGTGTGTGTGTCTGGACACACCACGTGTAAGTGTGTGTGTGTCTGGACACACCACGTGTAAGTGTGTGTAAGTGTGTGTAAGTGTGTGTGTGTGTCCGGACACACCACGTGTAAGTGTGTGTGTGTCTGGACACACCACGTGTAAGTGTGTGTGTGTCCGGACACACCACGTGTAAGTGTGTGTGTGTCTGGACACACCACATGTAAGTGTGTGTGTGTCTGGACACACCACGTGTAAGTGTGTGTAAGTGTGTGTAAGTGTGTGTGTGTGTCTGGACACACCACGTGTAAGTGTGTGTGTGTCTGGACACACCACGTGTAAGTGTGTGTGTGTCTGGACACACCACGTGTAAGTGTGTGTAAGTGTGTGTCTGGACACACCACGTGTAAGTGTGTGTGTGTCTGGACACACCACGTGTAAGTGTGTGTGTGTCTGGACACACCACGTGTAAGTGTGTGTGTGTCTGGACACACCACGTGTAAGTGTGTGTAAGTGTGTGTAAGTGTGTGTGTGTGTCTGGACACACCACGTGTAAGTGTGTGTGTGTCTGGACACACCACGTGTAAGTGTGTGTGTGTCTGGACACACCACGTGTAAGTGTGTGTAAGTGTGTGTCTGGACACACCACGTGTAAGTGTGTGTGTGTCCGGACACACCACGTGTAAGTGTGTGTGTGTCCGGACACACCACGTGTAAGTGTGTGTGTGTCTGGACACACCACGTGTAAGTGTGTGTAAGTGTGTGTGTGTGTCTGGACACACCACGTGTAAGTGTGTGTGTGTCTGGACACACCACGTGTAAGTGTGTGTAAGTGTGTGTAAGTGTGTGTGTGTGTCCGGACACACCACGTGTAAGTGTGTGTGTGTCTGGACACACCACGTGTAAGTGTGTGTGTGTCCGGACACACCACGTGTAAGTGTGTGTAAGTGTGTGTGTGTGTGTCTGGACACACCACGTATAAGTGTGTGTGTGTGTGTGTGTGTGTGTGTGTCTGGACACACCACGTGTAAGTGTGTGTAAGTGTGTGTGTGTGTGTGTGTGTGTCTGGACACACCACGTGTAAGTGTGTGTAAGTGTGTGTGTGTGTGTCTGGACACACCACGTATAAGTGTGTGTGTGTGTGTGTGTGTGTGTGTGTGTGTCTGGACACACCACGTGTAAGTGTGTGTAAGTGTGTGTGTGTGTGTGTGTGTGTCTGGACACACCACGTGTAAGTGTGTGTGTGTGTGTCTGGACACACCATGTGTAAGTGTGTGTAAGTGTGTGTGTGTGTGTCTGGACACACCACGTATAAGTGTGTGTGTGTGTGTGTGTGTGTGTGTGTGTGTCTGGACACACCACGTGTAAGTGTGTGTAAGTGTGTGTGTGTGTGTGTGTGTGTCTGGACACACCACGTGTAAGTGTGTGTGTGTGTGTCTGGACACACCATGTGTAAGTGTGTGTAAGTGTGTGTGTGTGTGTCTGGACACACCACGTATAAGTGTGTGTGTGTGTGTGTGTGTGTGTGTCTGGACACACCACGTGTAAGTGTGTGTAAATGTGTGTGTGTGTGTGTGTGTGTGTGTGTCTGGACACACCGTGTGTGTGTGTGTGTGTGTGTGTGTGTGTGTGTGTGTGTGTGTGTGTGTGTGTGTGTGTGTGTGTGTGTGTGTGTGTGCACACCTGGGCCCAGTGCATCATGTTCTGCACAGACGTGCCTGCAGGACAGTGTGTGGTGTAGACGGCTGTCCGAGTCTGAAACAAACATCATCAACTGTTGCTCTCCATGATGGAGATGATGGACGAGATAGAGATGTGATGGAGATGATGGAGATGATGGAGAAGATGGAGATGATGGAGATGATGGAGAAGATAGAGATGATGGAGAAGATAGAGATGATGGAGATGATGGAGATGATGGAGAAGATGGAGATGATGGAGAAGATAGAGATGATGGAGAAGATAGAGATGATGGAGATGATGGAGATGATAGAGATGATGGAGATGATGGAGATGATGGAGAAGATAGAGATGATGGAGATGATGGAGATGATAGAGATGATGGAGATGATGGAGATGATGGAGAAGATAGAGATGATGGAGAAGATAGAGATGATGGAGAAGATAGAGATGATGGAGATGATGGAGAAGATAGAGATGATGGAGATGATGGAGAAGATAGAGATGATGGAGATGATAGAGATGATGGAGATGATGGAGATGATGGAGAAGATAGAGATGATGGAGATGATGGAGATGATAGAGATG
>NC_084751.1:6224319-6321819 GCF_033978785.1 Entelurus aequoreus
ATGTAGCTAGCTGCTGGCTGCTGCATCGCTCTTTTTGTTTGCTTTCTTTCTTTCTAGCAACCATCTCACTCAGCATGTAGCTAGCTGCTAGCTGCTGCATCGCTCTTTTTGTTTGCTTTCTTTCTTTCTAGCAACCATCTCACTCAGCATGTAGCTAGCTGCTAGCTGCTGCATCGCTCAAATTTAAAAAACTTTTTTTTTTTTTTTTTTTTCATAAAGAAATACAATCATGTGTGCTTACGGGCTGTATCCCTGCAGACTGTATTGATCTACATTGATATATCATTTATAAAATGTGTTTTTCTATGTTGATTTAATTTTTTAAAAAATAAAAAAAATAATGGTACCAATCGCCGCGGCCCGGTGGTTGGGGACCACTGCAGTAGACTGATGACATCACACCTGACCTAGACTGATGACATCACACCTGACCTCACCTTGTGTGATGAGCAGTAGACTGATGACATCACACCTGACCTCACCTTGTGTGATGAGCAGTAGACTGATGACATCACACCTGACCTAGACTGATGACATCACACCTGACCTCACCTTGTGTGATGAGCAGTAGACTGATGACATCACACCTGACCTCACCTTGTGTGATGAGCAGTAGACTGATGACATCACACCTGACCTCACCTTGTGTGATGAGCAGTAGACTGATGACATCACACCTGACCTCACCTTGTGTCTTTTTCAGCCCTCCAGGAATCCTGTTGACCATCAGGATGTAGCCGTCCTCCGTCAGCACCTGGTGCTCCTCCGCCGGGTAGCCCCACCTCCTGATGATCTCTGTCTGCTCACACACACACACACACTGGGGTGTTGCTGACACAGTAACCATGGCAACCTGCAGCAGAATGTTGTCCTCACAATGTTCATATGGACTTCAGGGTCCAATGGCGGCGGTGCGGTAAAAGGTGATGTTTTAGCCACGCCCACAGCCGACAGCAGCATCAAACATAGCAAACTCTGCATGGTGTCTGCACACACACACACACACACACACACACACACACACACATATTTCAACGTGTTGCTATTGTTCAAATCCCAGGTCTCTTCATCAACCGGAAGTCAGCTCCAAAACAAAAAATGTGTCTGATCACGGAGGTCAAAGGTTTTTTTTGATTGGTTGAAACTTTTATTAGTAGATTACACAGTACAGTACATATTCTATTGTATTAGTAGATTACACAGTACAGTACATATTCTATTGTATTAGTAGATTACACAGTACAGTACATATTCTATTGTATTAGTAGATTACACAGTACAGTACATATTCTATTGTATTAGTAGATTACACAGTACAGTACATATTCTATTGTATTAGTAGATTACACAGTACAGTACATATTCTATTGTATTAGTAGATTACACAGTACAGTACATATTCCCTACAATTGACCACTAAATGGTAACACCCCAATAAATTGTTGAACTAGTTTAAGGTCGGGGTCCACGTTCATCAATTGATGGTAGGTGAAAACAAGAAGCGTTCAACAGCAGTTTTGTGACACAAAAACACGACAATTTGCGTGTGATTAAAGATTAAGTTGTGTAGTTTTACGCAGCTCGTGTACTCACCGGAATCTTGGCTCAGCCGACTTTAGACCATGTGACTCCGGATGTGACGTCACGTGAGGTGTCACGTCGGCCAAAGGACACAGTTTAAAACGATGATTTTTTTTTTCCATGTTTGTTTGTAAATGTTGAACTTTATAAATAAAGGTGTTTGAAAAATGGTTGTAAAAGAATAAATGATGAAGTTATGATGCATAGTGACATGGCATAAGGAGAAATACTAGTGCTTGTAGAGGACACTTAAGGAGAAATACAAGTATGCTTGTACTTGTAGAGGAGACTTAAGGAGAAATACAAGTATGGTTGTACTTGTAGAGGAGACTTAAGGAGAAATACAAGTATGGTTGTACTTGTAGAGGAGACTTAAGGAGAAATACAAGTATGGTTGTACTTGTAGAGGAGACTTAAGGAGAAATACAAGTATGGTTGTACTTGTAGAGGAGACTTAAGGAGAAATACAAGTATGGTTGTACTTGTAGAGGACACTTAAGGAGAAATACAAGTATGGTTGTACTTGTAGAGGAGACTTTGATGTCGCTCTCGCTTCAACTCTGACCCAGCGGAAGCAGAAAACGTCACTTCCGGTGAGAGTGTCTTCGCTGTGCCTGACTGGAGACTTCAACATGTCCCGGGTTCTGATCGTGGGAGCGGGTCTGACAGGTAGTCTGTGTGCGTGTCTGCTGCGGAGGAACATGGACAACAAAGTCCACATTGTGGTCTGGGACAAGGCCAGAGGTTCTGGTGAGAAACTCTTCATGTCCGTCACTTGTCATGTAGCTTAGCTTAGCTTAGCTTAGTTTGGTTTACTTAAGTATAGCTTAGTTTAACTTGGCTTAGTCTTGTTTAGCTAGCGTAGTTTTGCTGGGCTTAGTTTTGTTTAGCTAGCGTAGTTTTGCGTGGCTTAGTTTTGTTTAGCTAGCGTAGTTTTGCGTGGCTTAGTTTTGTAAACAATCAAGAAGAGTTGAATATGGACCACTACTTGTGTAGTCTGTAGCTGTCCACTTATCAAATGCCTTGTGTGTGTGTGTGTGTGTGTGTGTGTGTGTGTGTGTGTGTGTGTGTGTGTGTGTGTGTGTGTGTGTGTGTGTGTGTGTGTGTGTGTGTCTGTGTCTGTGTCTGTGTGTGTGTGTCTGTGTGTGTGTGTGTCTGTGTCTGTGTGTGTGTGTGTGTGTGTGTGTCTGTTTGTGTGTGTGTGTAGGTGGAAGGATGTGCACGTCTCGTCCTCCTGACTCCCAGTCTCACTCGGCGGACATAGGAGCGCAGTACATCACGGCCACACATGAATATGCTCAGTCTCACCACAGGTAGGACACATTTGTCTCTGCATATAACATTCTAGAACTTTGACCTGGGTTGTCCCTAATGAAGGTTTACTCACTATACCATCGTGATATTACAGCCCATACCAAGGTGTATCATGATGCACCAAACCTTATGTCTTCAATGTCAGGATCTTTTTAGTGTGCTGGGTCAACACATTTGATGAATGAACTGTCCAAACATATATCTTCATGTATGTACAAACTTCACATTGTTATGACATACTAACTAGAATGACTTTAAGAAACATCACATTGTTATGACATACTAACTAGAATGACTTTAAGAAACTTCACATTGTTATGACATACTAACTAGAATGACTTTAAGAAACTTCACATTGTTATGACATACTAACTAGAATGACTTTAAGAAACATCACATTGTTATGACATACTAACTAGAATGACTTTAAGAAACATCACATTGTTATGACATACTAACTAGAATGACTTTAAGAAACTTCACATTGTTATGACATACTAACTAGAATGACTTTAAGAAACTTCACATTGTTATGACATACTAACTAGAATGACTTTAAGAAACTTCACATTGTTATGACATACTAACTAGAATGACTTTAAGAAACATCACATTGTTATGACATACTAACTAGAATGACTTTAAGAAACTTCACATTGTTATGACATACTAACTAGAATGACTTTACGAAACTTCACATTGTTATGACATACTAACTAGAATGACTTTAAGAAACATCACATTGTTATGACATACTAACTAGAATGCCTTTACGAAACTTCACATTGTTATGACATACTAACTAGAATGACTTTAAGAAACTTCACATTGTTATGACATACTAACTAGAATGACTTTAAGAAACATCACATTGTTATGACATACTAACTAGAATGACTTTAAGAAACTTCACATTGTTATGACATACTAACTAGAATGACTTTACGAAACTTCACATTGTTATGACATACTAACTAGAATGACTTTAAGAAACATCACATTGTTATGACATACTAACTAGAATGACTTTAAGAAACTTCACATTGTTATGACATACTAACTAGAATGACTTTAAGAAACTTCACATTGTTATGACATACTAACTAGAATGACTTTAAGAAACTTCACATTGTTATGACATACTAACTAGAATGACTTTAAGAAACTTCACATTGTTATGACATACTAACTAGAATGACTTTAAGAAACTTCACATTGTTATGACATACTAACTAGAATGACTTTAAGAAACTTCACATTGTTATGACATACTAACTAGAATGACTTTAAGAAACTTCACATTGTTATGACATACTAACTAGAATGACTTTAAGAAACTTCACATTGTTATGACATACTAACTAGAATGACTTTAAGAAACTTCACATTGTTATGACATACTAACTAGAATGACTTTAAGAAACTTCACATTGTTATGACATACTAACTAGAATGACTTTAAGAAACTTCACATTGTTATGACATACTAACTAGAATGACTTTAAGAAACTTCACATTGTTATGACATACTAACTAGAATGACTTTAAGAAACTTCACATTGTTATGACATACTAACTAGAATGACTTTACGAAACTTCACATTGTTATGACATACTAACTAGAATGACTTTAAGAAACATCACATTGTTATGACATACTAACTAGAATGCCTTTACGAAACTTCACATTGTTATGACATACTAACTAGAATGACTTTAAGAAACTTCACATTGTTATGACATACTAACTAGAATGACTTTAAGAAACTTCACATTGTTATGACATACTAACTAGAATGACTTTAAGAAACTTCACATTGTTATGACATACTAACTAGAATGACTTTAAGAAACTTCACATTGTTATGACATACTAACTAGAATGACTTTAAGAAACTTCACATTGTTATGACATACTAACTAGAATGACTTTAAGAAACTTCACATTGTTATGACATACTAACTAGAATGACTTTAAGAAACTTCACATTGTTATGACATACTAACTAGAATGCCTTTACGAAACTTCACATTGTTATGACATACTAACTAGAATGACTTTAAGAAACTTCACATTGTTATGACATACTAACTAGAATGACTTTAAGAAACTTCACATTGTTATGACATACTAACTAGAATGACTTTAAGAAACTTCACATTGTTATGACATACTAACTAGAATGACTTTAAGAAACTTCACATTGTTATGACATACTAACTAGAATGACTTTAAGAAACTTCACATTGTTATGACATACTAACTAGAATGACTTTAAGAAACTTCACATTGTTATGACATACTAACTAGAATGACTTTAAGAAACTTCACATTGTTATGACATACTAACTAGAATGACTTTAAGAAACTTCACATTGTTATGACATACTAACTAGAATGACTTTAAGAAACTTCACATTGTTATGACATACTAACTAGAATGACTTTAAGAAACTTCACATTGTTATGACATACTAACTAGAATGACTTTACGAAACTTCACATTGTTATGACATACTAACTAGAATGACTTTAAGAAACATCACATTGTTATGACATACTAACTAGAATGCCTTTACGAAACTTCACATTGTTATGACATACTAACTAGAATGACTTTAAGAAACTTCACATTGTTATGACATACTAACTAGAATGACTTTAAGAAACTTCACATTGTTATGACATACTAACTAGAATGACTTTAAGAAACTTCACATTGTTATGACATACTAACTAGAATGACTTTAAGAAACTTCACATTGTTATGACATACTAACTAGAATGACTTTAAGAAACTTCACATTGTTATGACATACTAACTAGAATGACTTTAAGAAACTTCACATTGTTATGACATACTAACTAGAATGACTTTAAGAAACTTCACATTGTTATGACATACTAACTAGAATGACTTTAAGAGCCTTTTACTCACTCAGCCTGCCTGCAGTCGGCCTCTTTTTAAGTGCTCCTGTATTGTGCCCCCGACATAGGCTCCTCCCTCTCAGTGCCCCCGACATAGGCTCCTCCCTCTCAGTGCCCCCGACATAGGCTCCTCCCTCTCAGTGCCCCCGACATAGGCTCCTCCCTCTCGGTGCCCCCGACATAGGCTCCTCCCTCTCTGTGTTCTCCTCCAACACAGACTCCTCCTCCTAGTCTTCTCCTCCAACACAGACTCCTCCTCCTTGTCTTCTCCTCCAACACAGACTCCTCCTCCTTGTCTTCTCCTCCAACACAGGCTCCTCCTCGTTGCACACGTCATAGTCAACACGTCATAGTCACCTCCAGTATTGCACACGTCATAGTCAACACGTCATAGTCACCTCCAGTATTGCACACGTCATAGTCAACACGTCATAGTCCCCTCCAGTATTGCACACGTCATAGTCAACACGTCATAGTCACCTCCAGTATTGCACACGTCATAGTCAACACGTCATAGTCCCCTCCAGTATTGCACACGTCATAGTCAACACGTCATAGTCACCTCCAGTATTGCACACGTCATAGTCAACACGTCATAGTCACCTCCAGTATTGCACACGTCATAGTCAACACGTCATAGTCACCTCCAGTATTGCACACGTCATAGTCAACACGTCATAGTCACCTCCAGTATTGCACACGTCATAGTCAACACGTCATAGTCACCTCCAGTATTGCACACGTCATAGTCAACACGTCATAGTCCCCTCCAGTATTGCACACGTCATAGTCAACACGTCATAGTCAACACGTCATAGTCACCTCCAGTATTGCACACGTCATAGTCAACACGTCATAGTCAACACGTCATAGTCACCTCCAGTATTGCACACGTCAGTCAACACGTCATAGTCACCTCCAGTATTGCACACGTCATAGTCAACACGTCATAGTCACCTCCAGTATTGCACACGTCATAGTCAACACGTCATAGTCACCTCCAGTATTGCACACGTCATAGTCAACACGTCATAGTCACCTCCAGTATTGCACACGTCATAGTCAACACGTCATAGTCACCTCCAGTATTGCACACGTCATAGTCAACACGTCATAGTCACCTCCAGTATTGCACACGTCACAGTCAACACGTCATAGTCACCTCCAGTATTGCACACGTCATAGTCAACACGTCATAGTCACCTCCAGTATTGCACACGTCATAGTCAACACGTCATAGTCAACACGTCATAGTCACCTCCAGTATTGCACACGTCATAGTCAACACGTCATAGTCACCTCCAGTATTGCACACGTCATAGTCAACACGTCATAGTCACCTCCAGTATTGCACACGTCATAGTCAACACGTCATAGTCACCTCCAGTATTGCACACGTCATAGTCAACACGTCATAGTCACCTCCAGTATTGCACACGTCATAGTCAACACGTCATAGTCACCTCCAGTATTGCACACGTCATAGTCAACACGTCATAGTCACCTCCAGTATTGCACACGTCATAGTCAACACGTCATAGTCACCTCCAGTATTGCACACGTCATAGTCAACACGTCATAGTCACCTCCAGTATTGCACACGTCATAGTCAACACGTCATAGTCACCTCCAGTATTGCACACGTCATAGTCAACACGTCATAGTCACCTCCAGTATTGCACACGTCATAGTCAACACGTCATAGTCACCTCCAGTATTGCACACGTCATAGTCAACACGTCATAGTCACCTCCAGTATTGCACACGTCATAGTCAACACGTCATAGTCAACACGTCATAGTCACCTCCAGTATTGCACACGTCATAGTCAACACGTCATAGTCACCTCCAGTATTGCACACGTCATAGTCAACACGTCATAGTCACCTCCAGTATTGCACACGTCATAGTCAACACGTCATAGTCACCTCCAGTATTGCACACGTCATAGTCAACACGTCATAGTCACCTCCAGTATTGCACACGTCATAGTCAACACGTCATAGTCCCCTCCAGTATTGCACACGTCATAGTCAACACGTCATAGTCACCTCCAGTATTGCACACGTCATAGTCAACACGTCATAGTCACCTCCAGTATTGCACACGTCATAGTCAACACGTCATAGTCACCTCCAGTATTGCACACGTCATAGTCAACACGTCATAGTCACCTCCAGTATTGCACACGTCATAGTCAACACGTCATAGTCACCTCCAGTATTGCACACGTCATAGTCAACACGTCATAGTCCCCTCCAGTATTGCACACGTCATAGTCAACACGTCATAGTCAACACGTCATAGTCACCTCCAGTATTGCACACGTCAGTCAACACGTCATAGTCACCTCCAGTATTGCACACGTCATAGTCAACACGTCATAGTCACCTCCAGTATTGCACACGTCATAGTCAACACGTCATAGTCACCTCCAGTATTGCACACGTCATAGTCAACACGTCATAGTCACCTCCAGTATTGCACACGTCATAGTCAACACGTCATAGTCACCTCCAGTATTGCACACGTCATAGTCAACACGTCATAGTCACCTCCAGTATTGCACACGTCACAGTCAACACGTCATAGTCACCTCCAGTATTGCACACGTCATAGTCAACACGTCATAGTCACCTCCAGTATTGCACACGTCATAGTCAACACGTCATAGTCAACACGTCATAGTCACCTCCAGTATTGCACACGTCATAGTCAACACGTCATAGTCACCTCCAGTATTGCACACGTCATAGTCAACACGTCATAGTCACCTCCAGTATTGCACACGTCATAGTCAACACGTCATAGTCACCTCCAGTATTGCACACGTCATAGTCAACACGTCATAGTCACCTCCAGTATTGCACACGTCATAGTCAACACGTCATAGTCACCTCCAGTATTGCACACGTCATAGTCAACACGTCATAGTCACCTCCAGTATTGCACACGTCATAGTCAACACGTCATAGTCACCTCCAGTATTGCACACGTCATAGTCAACACGTCATAGTCACCTCCAGTATTGCACACGTCATAGTCAAAACGTCATAGTCACCTCCAGTATTGCACACGTCATAGTCAACACGTCATAGTCACCTCCAGTATTGCACACGTCATAGTCAACACGTCATAGTCACCTCCAGTATTGCACACGTCATAGTCAACACGTCATAGTCAACACGTCATAGTCACCTCCAGTATTGCACACGTCATAGTCAACACGTCATAGTCACCTCCAGTATTGCACACGTCATAGTCAACACGTCATAGTCACCTCCAGTATTGCACACGTCATAGTCAACACGTCATAGTCACCTCCAGTATTGCACACGTCATAGTCAACACGTCATAGTCAACACGTCATAGTCACCTCCAGTATTGCACACGTCATAGTCAACACGTCATAGTCACCTCCAGTATTGCACACGTCATAGTCAACACGTCATAGTCACCTCCAGTATTGCACACGTCATAGTCAACACGTCATAGTCACCTCCAGTATTGCACACGTCATAGTCAACACGTCATAGTCACCTCCAGTATTGCACACGTCATAGTCAACACGTCATAGTCAACACGTCATAGTCACCTCCAGTATTGCACACATCATAGTCAACACGTCATAGTCACCTCCAGTATTGCACACGTCATAGTCAACACGTCATAGTCAACACGTCATAGTCCCCTCCAGTATTGCACACGTCATAGTCAACACGTCATAGTCACCTCCAGTATTGCACACGTCATAGTCAACATGTCATAGTCAACACGTCATAGTCACCTCCAGTATTGCACACGTCATAGTCAACACGTCATAGTCAACACGTCATAGTCACCTCCAGTATTGCACACGTCATAGTCAACACGTCATAGTCACCTCCAGTATTGCACACGTCATAGTCAACACGTCATAGTCACCTCCAGTATTGCACACGTCATAGTCAACACGTCATAGTCACCTCCAGTATTGCACACGTCATAGTCAACACGTCATAGTCACCTCCAGTATTGCACACGTCATAGTCAACACGTCATAGTCAACACGTCATAGTCACCTCCAGTATTGCACACATCATAGTCAACACGTCATAGTCACCTCCAGTATTGCACACGTCATAGTCAACACGTCATAGTCAACACGTCATAGTCCCCTGCAGTATTGCACACGTCATAGTCAACACGTCATAGTCACCTCCAGTATTGCACACGTCATAGTCAACACGTCATAGTCACCTCCAGTATTGCACACGTCATAGTCAACACGTCATAGTCACCTCCAGTATTGCACACGTCATAGTCAACACGTCATAGTCACCTCCAGTATTGCACACGTCATAGTCACCTCCAGTATTGCACACGTCATAGTCAACACGTCTAGTCAAAACGTTGATAAATAGCTTTTATTCTTAAGTTTGAGAGTAGGACTAAATTTCGCAAATTCTCAGGACTTAAGTGTAAAATGGCACTCTAAGACGCTTGATAAATGCGGCCCCAGATCTAGATGTAAATACCTGGAAATAAATGTCCCATATTCATCTTAGGCAGCACGGTGGAATAGGGGTTAGTGCGTCTGCCTCACAATAAGAACATCCTGGGTTCGATCCTGCGCTCGGGATCTTTCTGTGTGGAGTTTGCATGTTCTCCCCGTGACTGTGTGGGTTCTACTCCGGCTTCCTCCCACCTCCAAAGACATGCACCATGGGGGTAGGCCCCTCCCACCTCCACAGACATGCACCATGGGGGTAGGCCCCTCCCACCTCCAAAGACATGCACCTGGGGATAGGCCCCTCCCACCTCCACAGACATGCACCATGGGGGTAGGCCCCTCCCACCTCCAAAGACATGCACCTGGGGATAGGCCCCTCCCACCTCCACAGACATGCACCATGGGGATAGGCCCCTCCCACCTCCACAGACATGCACCATGGGGGTAGGCCCCTCCCACCTCCAAAGACATGCACCTGGGGATAGGCCCCTCCCACCTCCACAGACATGCACCATGGGGGTAGGCCCCTCCCACCTCCAAAGACATGCACCTGGGGATAGGCCCCTCCCACCTCCAAAGACATGCACCTGGGGATAGGCCCCTCCCACCTCCAGACATGCACCTGTGGATAGGCCCCTTCTACCTCCACAGACATGCACCTGTGGATAGGCCCCTTCTACCTCCACAGACATGCACCTGTGGATAGGCCCCTTCTACCTCCACAGACATGCACCTGGGGATAGGCCCCTCCCACCTCCAGACATGCACCTGTGGATAGGCCCCTTCTACCTCCACAGACATGCACCTGTGGATAGGCCCCTTCTACCTCCACAGACATGCACCTGTGGATAGGCCCCTTCTACCTCCACAGACATGCACCTGTGGATAGGCCCCTTCTACCTCCACAGACATGCACCTGGGGATAGGCCCCTCCCACCTCCAGACATGCACCTGTGGATAGGCCCCTTCTACCTCCACAGACATGCACCTGGGGATAGGCCCCTCCCACCTCCAGACATGCACCTGGGGATAGGCCCCTCCCACCTCCAAGGACATGCACCTGGGGATAGGCCCCTCCCACCTCCAGACATGCACCTGGGGATAGGCCCCTCCCACCTCCAAAGACATGCACCTGAGGATAGGTTGATTGGCAACACTAAATTTGCCCTAGTGTGTGAATGTTGTCTATCTGTGTTGGCCCTGTGATGAGGTGGTGACTTGTCCAGGGTGTACCCCGCCTTCTGCCCGAATGCAGCTGAGATAGGCTCCAGCACCCCCGTGACCCTGAAAGGGACCAGCTGTAGAAAATGGATGAATGGATATTCATCTTTTCATGTCAAACCCAAATGTTTTCAGTCTACAACAAAAATAAACAAATTGGACTCACTGTTCCAATACTTTTGGACTTTTGCACTGTGTATCTGCCATCAGTGTGGTATCACTCGACATAGTGTATCTGCCATCAGTGTGGTATCACTCGACATAGTGTATCTGCCATCAGTGTGGTATCACTCGACGTAGTGTATCTGCCATCAGTGTGTTATCACTGGACATAGTGTATCTGCCATCAGTGTGGTATCAGTGGACATAGTGTATCTGCCATCAGTGTGGTATCAGTGGACATAGTGTATCTGCCATCAGTGTGGTATCAGTGGACATAGTGTATCTGCCATCAGTGTGGTATCAGTGGACATAGTGTATCTGCCATCAGTGTGGTATCAGTGGACATAGTGTATCTGCCATCATTGTGGTATCAGTGGACATAGTGTATCTGCCATCAGTGTGGTATCAGTGGACATAAGTGTATCTGCCATCAGTGTGGTATCACTCGACATAGTGTATCTGCCATCAGTGTGGTATCACTCGACATAGTGTATCTGCCATCAGTGTGGTATCACTCGACATAGTGTATCTGCCATCAGTGTGGTATCAGTGGACATAGTGTATCTGACATCAGTGTGGTATCAGTGGACATAGTGTATCTGCCATCAGTGTGGTATCAGTGGACATAGTGTATCTGCCATCAGTGTGGTATCACTCGACATAGTGTATCTCAATGTTTATTTATATCAATGTTTATTTTTTTTAATTTATTTATTTATCTGCCATCAGTGTGGTATCAGTGGACATAGTGTATCTGACATCAGTATGGGACATATGTCAGCCTGTACACAGAGCTGGTGGGTGCGGGGGTGCTGCGTCCTCTGGACTGTGTGGTAGAAGGACTGCGACACCAAGAGGGGAGTCAGAACTACGTGGCACCACTGGGCATGAGCAGTGTGGTCAAACACTTCCTGTGTGAGTCAGGTGAGTGACATGTGACTTTCCTGACAAACTGTCACTGCAGCGTCATCATTTCTAGGAGCTGATTTGTTCTTGGAGCATCATGTGACTGGCCTGTACCGCCGCGGTGCATCATGGGAGGTTCACAGGAAGCATGGCGCCAGTGAGCGCTTTGACTCGGTCATCCTGACCATGCCTGTACCTCAAATACTGCAGCTGCAAGGAGACCTGCCACAACGTAAGTCACATGCTAATGACATAGTCACACTTTATGCTGATGACATAGCCACACTTTATGTTGATGACATAGTCACACTTTATGTTGATGACATAGTCACACTTTATGTTGATGACATAGTCACACTTTATGTTGATGACATAGTCACACTTTATGTTGATGACATAGTCACACTTTATGTTGATGACATAGTCACACTTTATGCTGATGACATAGCCACACTTTATGTTGATGACATAGTCACACTTTATGTTGATGACATAGTCACACTTTATGTTGATGACATAGTCACACTTTATGTTGATGACATAGTCACACTTTATGTTGATGACATAGCCGCACTTTATGTTGATGACATAGTCACACTTTATGTTGATGACATAGTCACACTTTATGTTGATGACATAGTCACACTTTATGTTGATGACATAGCCGCACTTTATGTTGATGACATAGTCACACTTTATGCTGATGACATAGCCACACTTTATGTTGATGACATAGTCACACTTTATGTTGATGACATAGCCGCACTTTATGTTGATGACATAGTCACACTTTATGTTGATGACATAGCCGCACTTTATGTTGATGACATAGCCACACTTTATGTTGATGACATAGCCACACTTTATGTTGATGACATAGCCGCACTTTATGTTGATGACATAGCCACACTTTATGTTGATGACATAGCCGCACTTTATGTTGATGACATAGCCACACTTTATGTTGATGACATAGTCACACTTTATGTTGATGACATAGCCGCACTTTATGTTGATGACATAGTCACACTTTATGTTGATGACATAGCCGCACTTTATGTTGATGACATAGCCACACTTTATGTTGATGACATAGCCACACTTTATGTTGATGACATAGTCACACTTTATGTTGATGACATAGCCGCACTTTATGTTGATGACATGGCCACACTTTATGTTGATGACATAGCCACACTTTATGTTGATGACATAGTCTCACTTTAATACAAGTTAGGAGTGATGTATTAGTTAACTAATGGGTGTGTCAGTGCTGTCTGTCCAGCAGAGGGCGCAGTTAGAAGCAGTGATGTATTCTTCACGCTTCGCCTTGGCGCTCTTCTTCCCACCTGGCGTGGACATCAAGGTGCCGTGGGCCGTGCGCTACTACAACAACCAGGGTGACAACAGCGAGTGTATCTGCTACGCCACCGTGGAGCCTCGTAAACGCGGCACAGGTGAGGAGCGCTGATGATGATGATGATGAAGATGCGGGGGAGACCTCACCACTGTCACGTCCAGAGGGCCACGCCCCCCTGGGTCCAGCCCTGGTGGTCCATAGCAGCGCTCCCTTTGGCCTGCAGCACCTGGAAAAGGAGAAGGAGGAAGTTGAGCCCATGGTCTTGAGGGAAGTCTACAGGCTCCTCCCCAATCTGCCTCAGCCAATCAGCATCAAGTGCCACAAGTGGAGGTACTCACAGGTGAGGAAGGTCACCCTGGCTGCTCCAGCATTTCACCTTTGACCTGGCCTCTTCCCTGCAGGTGCTGACCTCAGTGGCGGACTGTCCGGGTCACATGACCGTCCTGGAGCGCCCCCTGCTGGTGTGCGCGGGCGACGCCTTCAGCCACTCCAACTTTGACGGCTGCGTGGAGTCTGCAGTGAGCGTGCTCGCTGTCTTCAAGGCAGGAAGTTAGCTCGCCACCTGACTGATACTTTCACTTTCACATAAATACTTTATTCACTTGACACCACACCTGACATCATCTTTCACACACCTGACATCATCTTTCACACACACCTGACATCATCTTTCACACACCTGACATCATCTTTCACACACACCTGACATCATCTTTCACACACCTGACATCATCTTTCACACACACCTGACATCATCTTTCACACACCTGACATCATCTTTCACACACACCTGACATCATCTTTCACACACCTGACATCATCTTTCACACACACCTGACATCATCTTTCACACACACCTGACATCATCTTTCACACACACCTGACATCATCTTTCACACACCTGACATCATCTTTCACACACCTGACATCATCTTTCACACACCTGACATCATCTTTCACACACACCTGACATCATCTTTCACACACACCTGACATCATCTTTCACACACACCTGACATCATCTTTCACACACCTGACATCATCTTTCACAC
Organism: Entelurus aequoreus; assembly: GCF_033978785.1. NCBI lineage: Eukaryota > Metazoa > Chordata > Actinopteri > Syngnathiformes > Syngnathidae > Entelurus > Entelurus aequoreus. The sequence continues at coordinate 6,239,337 of NC_084751.1, forward strand.
ACACCTGACATCATCTTTCACACACACCTGACATCATCTTTCACACACACCTGACATCATCTTTCACACACCTGACATCATCTTTCACACACCTGACATCATCTTTCACACACCTGACATCATCTTTCACACACCTGACATCATCTTTCACACACACCTGACATCATCTTTCACACACCTGACATCATCTTTCACACACACCTGACATCATCTTTCACACACACCTGACATCATCTTTCACACACACCTGACATCATCTTTCACACACCTGACATCATCTTTCACACACCTGACATCATCTTTCACACACCTGACATCATCTTTCACACACCTGACATCATCTTTCACACACACCTGACATCATCTTTCACACACACCTGACATCATCTTTCACACACCTGACATCATCTTTCACACACACCTGACATCATCTTTCACACACACCTGACATCATCTTTCACACACCTGACATCATCTTTCACACACACCTGACATCATCTTTCACACACCTGACATCATCTTTCACACACACCTGACATCATCTTTCACACACCTGACATCATCTTTCACACACACCTGACATCATCTTTCACACACCTGACATCACCTTTCACACACACCTGACATCATCTTTCACACACCTGACATCATCTTTCACACACCTGACATCATCTTTCACACACACCTGACATCATCTTTCACACACACCTGACATCATCTTTCACACACACCTGACATCATCTTTCACACACACCTGACATCATCTTTCACACACACCTGACATCATCTTTCACACACACCTGACATCATCTTTCACACACACCTGACATCATCTTTCACACACACCTGACATCATCTTTCACACACACCTGACATCATCTTTCACACCCACACCTGATATCATCTTTCACACACACCTGACATCATCTTTCACACACACCTGACATCATCTTTCACACACACCTGACATCATCTTTCACACACCTGACATCATCTTTCACACACACCTGACATCATCTTTCACACACCTGACATCACCTTTCACACACACCTGACATCATCTTTCACACACACCTGACATCATCTTTCACACACACCTGACATCATCTTTCACACACCTGACATCATCTTTCACACACCTGACATCATCTTTCACACACACCTGACATCATCTTTCACACACACCTGACATCATCTTTCACACACACCTGACATCATCTTTCACACACACCTGACATCATCTTTCACACACACCTGACATCATCTTTCACACACACCTGACATCATCTTTCACACACACCTGACATCATCTTTCACACACACCTGACATCATCTTTCACACACACCTGACATCATCTTTCACACACACCTGACATCATCTTTCACACACACCTGACATCATCTTTCACACCCACACCTGATATCATCTTTCACACACACCTGACATCATCTTTCACACACACCTGACATCATCTTTCACACAGGCTGCTCAAAAAACAGCAAGTTGATTGACAGCCGGTTGCTATGCTTAACTTGTTGATTGACACACCTCCAGGTGGTCCTCCTGGAGACACAAACATCCTACTAGCAGTGCCACACCACACCTCCAGGTGGTCCTCCTGGAGACACAAACATCCTACTAGCAGTGCCACACCACACCCCCAGGTGGTCCTCCTGGAGACACAAACATCCTACTAGCAGTGCCACACCACACCTCCAGGTGGTCCTCCTGGAGACACAAACATCCTACTAGCAGTGCCACACCACACCTCCAGGTGGTCCTCCTGGAGACACAAACATCCTACTAGCAGTGCCACACCACACCTCCAGGTGGTCCTCCTGGAGACACAAACATCCTACTAGCAGTGCCACACCACACCTCCAGGTGGTCCTCCTGGAGACACAAACATCCTACTAGCAGTGCCACACCACACCTCCAGGTGGTCCTCCTGGAGACACAAACATCCTACTAGCAGTGCCACACCACACCTCCAGGTGGTCCTCCTGGAGACACAAACATCCTACTAGCAGTGCCACACCACACCTCCAGGTGGTCCTCCTGGAGACACAAATATCCTACTAGCAGTGTCACACCACACCTCCAGGTGGTCCTCCTGGAGACACAAACATCCTACTAGCAGTGCCACACCACACCTCCAGGTGGTCCTCCTGGAGACACAAACATCCTACTAGCAGTGCCACACCACACCTCCAGGTGGTCCTCCTGGAGACACAAACATCCTACTAGCAGTGCCACACCACACCTCCAGGTGGTCCTCCTGGAGACACAAACATCCTACTAGCAGTGCCACACCACACCTCCAGGTGGTCCTCCTGGAGACACAAACATCCTACTAGCAGTGTCACACCACACCTCCAGGTGGTCCTCCTGGAGACACAAACATCCTACTAGCAGTGCCACACCACACCTCCAGGTGGTCCTCCTGGAGACACAAACATCCTACTAGCAGTGCCACACCACACCTCCAGGTGGTCCTCCTGGAGACACAAACATCCTACTAGCAGTGCCACACCACACCTCCAGGTGGTCCTCCTGGAGACACAAACATCCTACTAGCAGTGTCACACCACACCTCCAGGTGGTCCTCCTGGAGACACAAACATCCTACTAGCAGTGTCACACCACACCTCCAGGTGGTCCTCCTGGAGACACAAACATCCTACTAGCAGTGCCACACCACACCTCCAGGTGGTCCTCCTGGAGACACAAACATCCTACTAGCAGTGTCACACCACACCTCCAGGTGGTCCTCCTGGAGACACAAACATCCTACTAGCAGTGCCACACCACACCTCCAGGTGGTCCTCCTGGAGACACAAACATCCTACTAGCAGTGCCACACCACACCTCCAGGTGGTCCTCCTGGAGACACAAACATCCTACTAGCAGTGCCACACCACACCTCCAGGTGGTCCTCCTGGAGACACAAACATCCTACTAGCAGTGCCACACCACACCTCCAGGTGGTCCTCCTGGAGACACAAACATCCTACTAGCAGTGCCACACCACACCTCCAGGTGGTCCTCCTGGAGACACAAACATCCTACTAGCAGTGCCACACCACACCTCCAGGTGGTCCTCCTGGAGACACAAGCATCCTACTAGCAGTGCCACACCACACCTCCAGGTGGTCCTCCTGGAGACACAAACATCCTACTAGCAGTGCCACACCACACCTCCAGGTGGTCCTGGAGACACAAACATCCTACTAGCAGTGCCACACCACACCTCCAGGTGGTCCTCCTGGAGACACAAGCATCCTACTAGCAGTGCCACACCACACCTCCAGGTGGTCCTCCTGGAGACACAAGCATCCTACTAGCAGTGCCACACCACACCACACCTCCAGGTGGTCTTCCTGGAGACACAAGCATCTGTGTCCAGACGTCCCAAGTGGTGGTGTTCTTGGCGGCCTCACCAGTCACCAGACTGTGGTGTGCAGCACAGTGAGTCAAGTTGACCACTGCCACTACAAACCTGTTCCGGTTGTCTTTTTCACAGTAATGGTTTGTTGCTAAATGCTGTTGGTGTGCTAATAACTGCTGGGTCAGACTTCCATAGACACGTTCTAAGGGTACGCAGCATGGAGCGCTACTGCCTACTGGCGCTGACGAGACGCGGGGCCGCCATCTTGGAGTGGTGATCAGTGCAATTCATTTGGCAGGAGCAATGAACTGTCAGCGCATTTCATTCATTTTACCTCACTGACTCCTGTGGACTCCTTCCGTTTCTTGGGCACCACCATCACCCAGGACCTCAAGTGGGGGCGGACCATCAGCTCCCTCATCAAGAAGGCCCAGCAGAGGATGTACTTCCTGCAGCAGCTGAGGAAACTTCAGGTGCTGACCGAGATGCTGGTGCAGTTTTACTCAGCCATCATGGAGTCCTTCCTCACCTCCTCCATCACCGTGTGGTTCCCCGGCGCCACAGTCCAAGATAAGCAAGATGCTGGTGCAGTTTTACTCAGCCATCATGGAGTCCTTCCTCACCTCCTCCATCACCGTGTGGTTCCCCAGCGCCACAGTCCAAGATAAGCATGGACTGCAGCGCATGGTACGTGCTGCTGAGAAGGTGATTGGCTGCAAGCTCCCATCCCTCCAGGACTTGTTTTCCTCCAGGACCAGGAGGCGTGTGGGTGGGATCACAGCTGACTCTTCTCACCCTGGACACAAAACTATTCTCCCCTCTCCCCTCAGGCAGGAGACTACGCTCCATCCAGACCCACACCTTTTTCCCCTCGGCCATCAGACACATGAACAATAACAAGATCTGATAGCTCAGTTACAGCTCATTTTATTACCTTTCTGTGTTGTGTTTTATGTTGCACCATTGCACCAGGAAAAATTCCTAGTTTGTGAACCCGTCCTCAAACAATAGCAATAAAAAATAAATAAAAAATCTGATTCTGAATACCACTGATTTTCACCCGCTTTGTCATAGGTGTAGCTATGATGAAGGACACATGTTTTATTATTCATAGTTTGCTTAACAGTAATAGAATATTCTTATATGCTAGAAGTGACCAGATCAAAAGTGGGAATATAATCCCAGAGAAGGGTCAGCTATTTTTAAATTGAAGAAACAATATGATGAGGTTATATATACATGCTACATAAACAATGTATGAATACATGAGATATCTATAGACTGTATCTCTGTTGCTGCAGCAGCACAGAGTTTATTCTGTCTTGACACTTTGTATTGATATTTTATATTACGGGGACGGCGTGGCGAAGTTGGGAGAGTGGCCGTGCCAGCAATTTGAGGGTTACTGGTTCAATCCCCACCTTCTACCATCCTAGTCACGTCCGTTGTGTCCTTGGGCAAGACACTTCACCCTTGCTCCTGATGGCTGCTGGTTAGCGCCTTGCATGGCAGCTCCCGCCATCAGTGTGTGAATGTGTGTGTGAATGTGGAAATACTGTCAAAGCGCTTTGGGCTCCTTAAAAAGGGGTAGAAAAGTGCTATACAAGTACAACCATTTACATTCTTCCCTTAAATGATCATGTTTACAGTCATTGTTTTATATGTATTTTTGATGTATGTCGCTTTGGATAAAAGCGTCTGCCAACAACATAAACATATATAAACACCTGAAAGTCTAAAACCACCAATCTGTTTCACTGGATTCAGAATAAAAGCAAATTCTGTCTTACCCAACAATGTTACTATTTGAATATTGTTACTTGAAGACTTATTCCTGGTTACAATTATACTGTTAAGAAAGTATTGTCTTATACTTTGCCTAAAATGAGAATGCATCATAATCAGGGGCGGCTGGTGAATTTTGATTTAGGTGTCACAATCATTTATTTCAACTTTATGTTATTCACGTATGACATTTTTAAATGTAATGAATTTCATTGACAAGCAATTCTATTATGGTCATACTCTTGTTTGCTAGCGGCTAGGATGTCAGTACTATTGAAGATCTTTGCTCCTTCTCAACTCTGTGCTAATATTCTTTTCACAAAATACAACCAATAGTACGTTAATGTTAAATCTTACTTGTGAAAAGTAATCCCCCGATTCCTATTTTCAACAGTCCGCTCATTTGAGCAGGAAAACGCTGAACACCATCTTTGTTTTCTACCTGTCAACTGTCAGTTTAGCATCTTTGTTTTCTACCTGTCAACTGTCAGTTTAGCATCTTTGTTTTCTACCTGTCGACTGTCAGTTTAGCATCTTTGTTTTCTACCTGTCAACTGTCAGTTTAGCATCTTTGTTTTCTACCTGTCAACTGTCAGTTTAGCATCTTTGTTTTCTACCTGTCGACTGTCAGTTTAGCATCTTTGTTTTCTACCTGTCAACTGTCAGTTTAGCATCTTTGTTTTCTACCTGTCAACTGTCAGTTTAGCATCTTTGTTTTCTACCTGTCAACTGTCAGTTTAGCATCTTTGTTTTCTACCTGTCAACTGTCAGTTTAGCATCTTTGTTTTCTACCTGTCAACTGTCAGTTTAGCATCTTTGTTTTCTACCTGTCAACTGTCAGTTTAGCATCTTTGTTTTCTACCTGTCGACTGTCAGTTTAGCATCTTTGTTTTCTACCTGTCAACTGTCAGTTTAGCATCTTTGTTTTCTACCTGTCAACTGTCAGTTTAGCATCTTTGTTTTCTACCTGTCAACTGTCAGTTTAGCATCTTTGTTTTCTACCTGTCAACTGTCAGTTTAGCATCTTTGTTTTCTACCTGTCAACTGTCAGTTTAGCATCTTTGTTTTCTACCTGTCAACTGTCAGTTTAGCATCTTTGTTTTCTACCTGTCAACTGTCAGTTTAGCATCTTTGTTTTCTACCTGTCAACTGTCAGTTTAGCATCTTTGTTTTCTACCTGTCGACTGTCAGTTTAGCATCTTTGTTTTCTACCTGTCAACTGTCAATGTAGCATCTTTGTTTTCTACCTGTCAACTGTCAGTTTAGCATCTTTGTTTTCTACCTGTCGACTGTCAGTTTAGCATCTTTGTTTTCTACCTGTCAACTGTCAGTTTAGCATCTTTGTTTTCTACCTGTCAACTGTCAGTTTAGCATCTTTGTTTTCTACCTGTCAACTGTCAGTTTAGCATCTTTGTTTTCTACCTGTCAACTGTCAGTTTAGCATCTTTGTTTTCTACCTGTCAACTGTCAGTTTAGCATCTTTGTTTTCTACCTGTCAACTGTCAGTTTAGCATCTTTGTTTTCTACCTGTCGACTGTCAGTTTAGCATCTTTGTTTTCTACCTGTCAACTGTCAGTTTAGCATCTTTGTTTTCTACCTGTCAACTGTCAGTTTAGCATCTTTGTTTTCTACCTGTCAACTGTCAGTTTAGCATCTTTGTTTTCTACCTGTCAACTGTCAGTTTAGCATCTTTGTTTTCTACCTGTCAACTGTCAGTTTAGCATCTTTGTTTTCTACCTGTCAACTGTCAGTTTAGCATCTTTGTTTTCTACCTGTCAACTGTCAGTTTAGCATCTTTGTTTTCTACCTGTCAACTGTCAGTTTAGCATCTTTGTTTTCTACCTGTCAACTGTCAGTTTAGCATCTTTGTTTTCTACCTGTCGACTGTCAGTTTAGCATCTTTGTTTTCTACCTGTCAACTGTCAGTTTAGCATCTTTGTTTTCTACCTGTCAACTGTCAGTTTAGCATCTTTGTTTTCTACCTGTCAACTGTCAGTTTAGCATCTTTGTTTTCTACCTGTCAACTGTCAGTTTAGCATCTTTGTTTTCTACCTGTCAACTGTCAGTTTAGGCTGCTCGCCGGCTCATCACCACTTCAAGATGGCGGCCCAATTTCTCGCGTCACAGCAGCCAATGCTGCGTCTACTTGAAACATGCCTATGGACCCCGACTTAAACAAGTTGAAAAACTTATTGTGGTGTTACCATTTAGTGGTCAATTGTACGGAATATGTACTTCACTGTGCAACCTACTAATAAAAGTCTCAATCAATCAAACCAATCAAAAGGTTTTGAACTTTTGACCGAGGACGATGACGTCATACCAACAATCACTTCCTGTATAAAGTGTGCACATCCGGACGATGACGTCATCGCTTCCTGTACAGTGGTGAGCGCCCATGACACGTGACGTTCTACGTATGCGTCTTAGTTGAAGGAGAAAAAGCAGTCGTGACGTCATCGTGCGGTCGACATGTTCACCGGAAGACGGCGGTGTTGACTTCACGTGACAAGGAAGAAGACGCTGTTTGACTAAAAGGTACATTTGACTCCTCTCTGACGTCATTCATCAACGTGCTCGTCACGTGTCATGTCTTTAGTGGTCTTTGGTGCCGCCTGGCGCCCGAGGAGACGCTTAGAGCCAGAGGTCGAGCTAATGCTAATGCTAATGCTAATGCTAAAGCTAGCAGCGGTACTTTCGCTTTGAGAAGCAAGACTTGCTGCTTGGTGACGTCATTGTGCCCGCAGCATGGTGCTGAGGGAGATCCCCGCCGACCACCTGGCGCGACCCCTGGGCAGGAACGAGGTGCTGGGCTTGTTGTTCCGCCTGACCATATTTGGTGCTGTCACCTACTTCACCATCAAGTGGATGGTGGACGCCATCGACCCCACCCGCAAGCAGAAGGTGGAGGCTCAGAAACAAGTGAGTTGCTCGTCTCCGTGGCAACGGCTGCTATACTTAAAGGCCTACTGAAATTAATTTTTTTAATTTAAACGGGGATAGCAGATCTATTCTATGTGTCATACTTGATCATTTCGCGATATTGCCATATTTTTGCTGAAAGGATTTAGTATAGAACAACGACGATAAAGATTGCAACTTTTGGTATCTGATAAAAAAAAGGCTTGCCCCTACCGGAAGTAGCGTGACGTAGTCAGTTGAACATATACGCAAAGTTCCCTATTGTTTACAATGATGGCCGCATGAAGTGAGAGAGATTCGGACTGAGAAAGCGACAATTTCCCCATTAATTTGAGCGAGGATGAAAGATTTGTGGATGAGGAACGTGCAAGTGAAGGACTAGTGGGGAGTTGAAGCTATTCAGATAGGGAAGATGCTGTGAGAGGCGGGGGTGACCTGATATTCAGCTGGGAATGACTACAACAGTAAATAAACACAAGACATATATATACTCTATTAGCCACAACACAACCAGGCTTATAATTAATATGCCACAAATTAATCCTGCATAAAAACACCTGCGTGTTTGTTACGCTAGCTCCTAGCTCCTCTGCTAGCTCCTAGCTCCATAGAACACGCCAATACAATTCAAACACCTGACCAACACACACAATCACTCAGCCCAAAAGACCGTTTACCTAACCCAAGGTTCATAAAGCTTATATATTTTTAAAAAGTTACGTACGTGACGCGCACGTACGGTACGGTACGTGTTATGCTAGCTCCTAGCTCCTCTGCTAGCTCCTAGCTCCATAGAACACGCCAATACAATTCAAACACATGATCAACACACACAATCACTCAGCCCAAAAGACCGTTCACCTAACCCAAGGTTCATAAAGCTTATATATTTTTAAAAAGTTACGTACATACGCAAAAAAAAGCCAAAGCTGCATACTCACAGTAGCACGTCTGCGTCTTTGTCATCCAAATCAAAGTAATCCTGGTAAGAGTCTGTGTTGTCCCAGTTCTCTACAGGCGTCTGTGTATCCAAGTCAAATGTCCTCCTGGTTAGAGTCTCTGTTATCCGAGTTCTTCCATCTTGACTGCATCTTTCGGGAATGTAAACAAAGAAGCGCCGGCTGTGTACTGTTGTGGCTGACTACGTTCGATAAATACGTCCATTTCGCACTGACAACTTTCTTCTTTGCTTGCTCGGCTTCCTTCTCCATAATGCAATGAACATGATTGCAACAGATTCACGAACACAGATGTCCAGAATACTGTGGAATTATGAAATGAAAACAGAGCTTTTTCGTATTGGCTTCAATGTGGAAGGCATACCCGTGTTCCCCGGGCTACGTCACGCGCATACGTCATCCTCAGAGGCGTTTCGAACCGGAAGTTTAGCGGCAAATTTAAAATGTCACTTTATAAGTTAACCCGGCCGTATTGGCATGTGTTATAATGTTAAGATTTCATCATTGATATATAAACTATCAGACTGCGTGGTCGGTAGTAGTGGGTTTCAGGAGGACTTTAACAACCTGGACAGGGGGGGGGGTATATATTTACAAGTATTTCTTCTACATATAAATAATGTGTTGATGAATGAGTGAATGAGTATATCTGTTGATGGATGAGTATATCTGTTGATGGATGAGTATGTCTGTTGATGGATGAGTATGTCTGTTGATGGATGAGTATATCTGTTGATGGATGAGTATTTCTGTTGATGGATGAGTATATCTGTTGATGGATGAGTATATCTGTTGATGGATGAGTATTTCTGTTGATGGATGAGTATATCTGTTGATGGATGAGTATATCTGTTGATGGATGAGTATATCTGTTGATGGATGAGTATATCTGTTGATGAATGAGTATATCTGTTGATGGATGAGTATATCTGTTGATGGATGAGTATATCTGTTGATGGATGAGTATATCTGTTGATGGATGAGTATATCTGTTGATGAATGAGTATATCTGTTGATGAATGAGTATATCTGTTGATGGATGAGTATATCTGTTGATGGATGAGTATATATGTTGATGGATGAGTATATCTGTTGATTGATGAGTATATCTGTTGATGGATGAGTATATCTGTTGATGGATGAGTATGTCTGTTGATGGATGAGTATGTCTGTTGATGGATGAGTATGTCTGTTGATGGATGAGTATGTCTGTTGATGGATGAGTATGTCTGTTGATGGATGAGTATATCTGTTGATGGATGAGTATATCTGTTGATGGATGAGTATATCTGTTGATGAATGAGTATATCTGTTGATGGATGAGTATATCTGTTGATGGATGAGTATATCTGTTGATGGATGAGTATATCTGTTGATGGATGAGTATATCTGTTGATGAATGAGTATATCTGTTGATGGATGAGTATATCTGTTGATGGATGAGTATGTCTGTTGATGGATGAGTATGTCTGTTGATGGATGAGTATATCTGTTGATGGATGAGTATATCTGTTGATGGATGAGTATGTCTGTTGATGGATGAGTATGTCTGTTGATGGATGAGTATATCTGTTGATGGATGAGTATGTCTGTTGATGGATGAGTATGTCTGTTGATGGATGAGTATGTCTGTTGATGGATGAGTATATCTGTTGATGGATGAGTATGTCTGTTGATGGATGAGTATATCTGTTGATGGATGAGTATGTCTGTTGATGGATGAGTATGTCTGTTGATGGATGAGTATGTCTGTTGATGGATGAGTATGTCTGTTGATGGATGAGTATGTCTGTTGATGGATGAGTATGTCTGTTGATGGATGAGTATATCTGTTGATGGATGAGTATATCTGTTGATGGATGAGTATATCTGTTGATGGATGAGTATATCTGTTGATGGATGAGTATATCTGTTGATGGATGAGTATATCTGTTGATGGATGAGTATTTCTGTTGATGGATGAGTATATCTGTTGATGGATGAGTATATCTGTTGATGGATGAGTATATCTGTTGATGGATGAGTATTTCTGTTGATGGATGAGTATATCTGTTGATGGATGAGTATATCTGTTGATGAATGAGTATATCTGTTGATGAATGAGTATGTCTGTTGATGGATGAGTATGTCTGTTGATGGATGAGTATATCTGTTGATGGATGAGTATATCTGTTGATGGATGAGTATATCTGTTGATGGATGAGTATATATGTTGATGGATGAGTATATCTGTTGATGGATGAGTATGTCTGTTGATGGATGAGTATGTCTGTTGATGGATGAGTATGTCTGTTGATGGATGAGTATGTCTGTTGATGGATGAGTATGTCTGTTGATGGATGAGTATGTCTGTTGATGGATGAGTATGTCTGTTGATGGATGAGTATGTCTGTTGATGGATGAGTATGTCTGTTGATGGATGAGTATGTCTGTTGATGGATGAGTATGTCTGTTGATGGATGAGTATGTCTGTTGATGGATGAGTATGTCTGTTGATGGATGAGTATGTCTGTTGATGGATGAGTATATCTGTTGATGGATGAGTATATCTGTTGATGGATGAGTATATCTGTTGATGGATGAGTATGTCTGTTGATGGATGAGTATGTCTGTTGATGGATGAGTATGTCTGTTGATGGATGAGTATGTCTGTTGATGGATGAGTATGTCTGTTGATGGATGAGTATGTCTGTTGATGGATGAGTATATCTGTTGATGGATGAGTATATCTGTTGATGGATGAGTATATCTGTTGATGGATGAGTATATCTGTTGATGGATGAGTATATCTGTTGATGGATGAGTATGTCTGTTGATGGATGAGTATGTCTGTTGATGGATGAGTATTTCTGTTGATGGATGAGTATATCTGTTGATGGATGAGTATTTCTGTTGATGGATGAGTATGTCTGTTGATGGATGAGTATGTCTGTTGATGGATGAGTATGTCTGTTGATGGATGAGTATGTCTGTTGATGGATGAGTATGTCTGTTGATGGATGAGTACATCTGTTGATGGATGAGTATGTCTGTTGATGGATGAGTATTTCTGTTGATGGATGAGTATGTCTGTTGATGGATGAGTACATCTGTTGATGGATGAGTACGTCTGTTGATGGATGAGTACGTCTGTTGATGGATGAGTATGTCTGTTGATGGATGAGTATATCTGTTGATGGATGAGTATATCTGTTGATGGATGAGTATATCTGTTGATGGATGAGTATATATGTTGATGGATGAGTATATCTGTTGATGGATGAGTATTTCTGTTGATGGATGAGTATATCTGTTGATGGATGAGTATATCTGTTGATGAATGAGTATATCTGTTGATGAATGAGTATGTCTGTTGATGGATGAGTATGTCTGTTGATGGATGAGTATATCTGTTGATGGATGAGTATATCTGTTGATGGATGAGTATATCTGTTGATGGATGAGTATATCTGTTGATGGATGAGTATGTCTGTTGATGGATGAGTATGTCTGTTGATGGATGAGTATGTCTGTTGATGGATGAGTATGTCTGTTGATGGATGAGTATGTCTGTTGATGGATGAGTATGTCTGTTGATGGATGAGTATATCTGTTGATGGATGAGTATGTCTGTTGATGGATGAGTATATCTGTTGATGGATGAGTATGTCTGTTGATGGATGAGTATGTCTGTTGATGGATGAGTATGTCTGTTGATGGATGAGTATGTCTGTTGATGGATGAGTATGTCTGTTGATGGATGAGTATGTCTGTTGATGGATGAGTATATCTGTTGATGGATGAGTATATCTGTTGATGGATGAGTATATCTGTTGATGGATGAGTATATCTGTTGATGGATGAGTATATCTGTTGATGGATGAGTATTTCTGTTGATGGATGAGTATATCTGTTGATGGATGAGTATATCTGTTGATGGATGAGTATATCTGTTGATGGATGAGTATTTCTGTTGATGGATGAGTATATCTGTTGATGGATGAGTATATCTGTTGATGGATGAGTATATCTGTTGATGGATGAGTATATCTGTTGATGGATGAGTATATATGTTGATGGATGAGTATATCTGTTGATGGATGAGTATATCTGTTGATGGATGAGTATGTCTGTTGATGGATGAGTATGTCTGTTGATGGATGAGTATGTCTGTTGATGGATGAGTATGTCTGTTGATGGATGAGTATGTCTGTTGATGGATGAGTATGTCTGTTGATGGATGAGTATGTCTGTTGATGGATGAGTATGTCTGTTGATGGATGAGTATGTCTGTTGATGGATGAGTATGTCTGTTGATGGATGAGTATGTCTGTTGATGGATGAGTATGTCTGTTGATGGATGAGTATATCTGTTGATGGATGAGTATATCTGTTGATGGATGAGTATATCTGTTGATGGATGAGTATATCTGTTGATGGATGAGTATGTCTGTTGATGGATGAGTATGTCTGTTGATGGATGAGTATGTCTGTTGATGGATGAGTATGTCTGTTGATGGATGAGTATGTCTGTTGATGGATGAGTATGTCTGTTGATGGATGAGTATATCTGTTGATGGATGAGTATATCTGTTGATGGATGAGTATATCTGTTGATGGATGAGTATATCTGTTGATGGATGAGTATATCTGTTGATGGATGAGTATGTCTGTTGATGGATGAGTATGTCTGTTGATGGATGAGTATTTCTGTTGATGGATGAGTATATCTGTTGATGGATGAGTATTTCTGTTGATGGATGAGTATGTCTGTTGATGGATGAGTATGTCTGTTGATGGATGAGTATGTCTGTTGATGGATGAGTATGTCTGTTGATGGATGAGTACATCTGTTGATGGATGAGTATGTCTGTTGATGGATGAGTATTTCTGTTGATGGATGAGTACGTCTGTTGATGGATGAGTACATCTGTTGATGGATGAGTACGTCTGTTGATGGATGAGTACGTCTGTTGATGGATGAGTATGTCTGTTGATGGATGAGTATATCTGTTGATGGATGAGTATATCTGTTGATGGATGAGTATATCTGTTGATGGATGAGTATATATGTTGATGGATGAGTATATCTGTTGATGGATGAGTATTTCTGTTGATGGATGAGTATATCTGTTGATGGATGAGTATATCTGTTGATGAATGAGTATATCTGTTGATGAATGAGTATGTCTGTTGATGGATGAGTATGTCTGTTGATGGATGAGTATATCTGTTGATGGATGAGTATATCTGTTGATGGATGAGTATATCTGTTGATGGATGAGTATATATGTTGATGGATGAGTATATCTGTTGATGGATGAGTATATCTGTTGATGGATGAGTATGTCTGTTGATGGATGAGTATGTCTGTTGATGGATGAGTATGTCTGTTGATGGATGAGTATGTCTGTTGATGGATGAGTATGTCTGTTGATGGATGAGTATGTCTGTTGATGGATGAGTATGTCTGTTGATGGATGAGTATGTCTGTTGATGGATGAGTATGTCTGTTGATGGATGAGTATGTCTGTTGATGGATGAGTATGTCTGTTGATGGATGAGTATGTCTGTTGATGGATGAGTATATCTGTTGATGGATGAGTATATCTGTTGATGGATGAGTATATCTGTTGATGGATGAGTATATCTGTTGATGGATGAGTATGTCTGTTGATGGATGAGTATGTCTGTTGATGGATGAGTATGTCTGTTGATGGATGAGTATGTCTGTTGATGGATGAGTATGTCTGTTGATGGATGAGTATGTCTGTTGATGGATGAGTATATCTGTTGATGGATGAGTATATCTGTTGATGGATGAGTATATCTGTTGATGGATGAGTATATCTGTTGATGGATGAGTATATCTGTTGATGGATGAGTATGTCTGTTGATGGATGAGTATGTCTGTTGATGGATGAGTATTTCTGTTGATGGATGAGTATATCTGTTGATGGATGAGTATTTCTGTTGATGGATGAGTATGTCTGTTGATGGATGAGTATGTCTGTTGATGGATGAGTATGTCTGTTGATGGATGAGTATGTCTGTTGATGGATGAGTATGTCTGTTGATGGATGAGTATGTCTGTTGATGGATGAGTACATCTGTTGATGGATGAGTATGTCTGTTGATGGATGAGTATTTCTGTTGATGGATGAGTATGTCTGTTGATGGATGAGTACATCTGTTGATGGATGAGTACGTCTGTTGATGGATGAGTACGTCTGTTGATGGATGAGTACGTCTGTTGATGGATGAGTATATATGTTGATGGATGAGTATATCTGTTGATGGATGAGTATATCTGTTGATGGATGAGTATATATGTTGATGGATGAGTACATCTGTTGATGGATGAGTACATCTGTTGATGGATGAGTATATCTGTTGATGGATGAGTATATCTGTTGATGGATGAGTACATCTGTTGATGGATGAGTATATCTGTTGATGGATGAGTATATCTGTTGATGGATGAGTATGTCTGTTGATGGATGAGTATGTCTGTTGATGGATGAGTATGTCTGTTGATGGATGAGTATGTCTGTTGATGGATGAGTATGTCTGTTGATGGATGAGTATGTCTGTTGATGGATGAGTACGTCTGTTGATGGATGAGTATGTCTGTTGATGGATGAGTATTTCTGTTGATGGATGAGTATGTCTGTTGATGGATGAGTACATCTGTTGATGGATGAGTACGTCTGTTGATGGATGAGTACGTCTGTTGATGGATGAGTACGTCTGTTGATGGATGAGTATGTATGTTGATGGATGAGTATATCTGTTGATGGATGAGTATATCTGTTGATGGATGAGTATATATGTTGATGGATGAGTACATCTGTTGATGGATGAGTACATCTGTTGATGGATGAGTATATCTGTTGATGGATGAGTATATCTGTTGATGGATGAGTACATCTGTTGATGGATGAGTATATCTGTTGATGGATGAGTATATCTGTTGATGGATGAGTATATCTGTTGATGGATGAGTATGTCTGTTGATGGATGAGTATGTCTGTTGATGGATGAGTATATCTGTTGATGGATGAGTACATCTGTTGATGGATGAGTACATCTGTTGATGGATGAGTATATCTGTTGATGGATGAGTATATCTGTTGATGGATGAGTATATCTGTTGATGGATGAGTATATCTGTTGATGGATGAGTATATCTGTTGGCCAGCTTGCTGAATGGAGAAGTGTGATGTACCAAATGTACAGGCAACATGCCAACATACCAACATACCAACATGCCAACATGCCAACATACCAACATATCAACATACCAACATGCCAACATGCCAACATGCCAACATGCCAACATACCAACATGCCAACATGCCAACATACCAACATGCCAACATGCCAACATACCAACATATCAACATACCAACATGCCAACATGCCAACATGCCAACATACCAACATGCCAACATGCCAACATACCAACATACCAACATATCAACATACAAACATGCCAACATGCCAACATGCCAACATGCCAACATACCAACATGCCAACATGCCAACATACCAACATACCAACATACCAACATGCCAACATGCCAACATGCCAACATACCAACATGCCAACATGCCAACATACCAACATGCCAACATGCCAACATGCCAACATGCCAACATGCCAACATGCCAACATACCAACATGCCAACATGCCAACATACCAACATACCAACATGCCAACATGCCAACATGCCAACATACCAACATACCAACATGCCAACATGCCAACATGCCAACATGCCAACATACCAACATACCAACATGCCAACATGCCAACATACCAACATATCAACATACCAACATGCCAACATGCCAACATGCCAACATGCCAACATACCAACATGCCAACATGCCAACATACCAACATGCCAACATGCCAACATACCAACATATCAACATACCAACATGCCAACATGCCAACATGCCAACATACCAACATGCCAACATGCCAACATACCAACATACCAACATATCAACATACAAACATGCCAACATGCCAACATGCCAACATGCCAACATACCAACATGCCAACATGCCAACATACCAACATACCAACATACCAACATGCCAACATGCCAACATGCCAACATACCAACATGCCAACATGCCAACATGCCAACATACCAACATGCCAACATGCCAACATGCCAACATGCCAACATGCCAACATACCAACATGCCAACATGCCAACATACCAACATACCAACATGCCAACATGCCAACATGCCAACATACCAACATACCAACATGCCAACATGCCAACATGCCAACATGCCAACATACCAACATACCAACATGCCAACATACCACTTCCCCTTCCAGCTGTCCTGGATGAACTAAAATGATTGTTTCCAATCATTTTGGAACTTGCAAGCGTACTTCTTCTTCTTACTGGTCGTCACCATGTCACCGTGTCTCCGTGTCTCCGTGTCACCGTGTCACCGTGTCTCCGTGTCACCGTGTCACCGTGTCACCGTGTCTCCGTGTCACCGTGTCACCGTGTCACCGTGTCTCCGTGTCTCCGTGTCACCGTGTCTCCGTGTCACCGTGTCACCGTGTCACCGTGTCACCGTGTCACCGTGTCTCCGTGTCACCGTGTCACCGTGTCTCCGTGTCTCCGTGTCACTGTGTCACTGTGTCACCGTGTCTCCGTGTCTCCGTGTCACAGTGTCTCCGTGTCACCGTGTCTCCGTGTCACTGTGTCACTGTGTCACCGTGTCTCCGTGTCTCCGTGTCTCCGTGTCACAGTGTCTCCGTGTCTCCGTGTCACCGTGTCACCGTGTCACCGTGTCTCCGTGTCTCCGTGTCTCCGTGTCACAGTGTCTCCGTGTCACTGTGTCACCGTGTCACCGTGTCTCCGTGTCTCCGTGTCTCCATGTCTCCGTGTCACAGTGTCTCCGTGTCACTGTGTCACCGTGTCACCGTGTCTCCGTGTCTCCGTGTCTCCGTGTCACAGTGTCTCCGTGTCTCCATGTCACCGTGTCACCGTGTCTCCATGTCACCATGTCACCATGTCTCCATGTCTCCATGTCACCATGTCACCATGTCTCCATGTCACCATGTCACCATGTCTCTTCTTCTGCTTCTGCTTGGTCTCTGTTATGTTTTTGGACATTACTACTTGCCGTAGTTTTGAAGCAATGCATGATGGGAATCCGGATGTTGTGGTATTAACGTGCAGGCTGGAATAAACACATGCTGAGAAATAGCTCCATGCCTGCCTACTTTATGGCTTATAGATAAACCTATGGATAACTGTATGGGTTATAGATAAACCTATGAATAACTGTATGGGTTATAGATAAACCTATGAATAACTGTATGGGTTATAGATAAACCTATGAATAACTGTATGGGTTATAGATAAACCTATGAATAACTGTATGGGTTATAGATAAACCTATGAATAACTGTATGGGTTATAGATAAACCTATGAATAACTGTATGGGTTATAGATAAACCTATGAATAACTGTATGGGTTATAGATAAACCTATGAATAACTGTATGGGTTATAGATAAACCTATGAATAACTGTATGGGTTATAGATAAACCTATGAATAACTGTATGGGTTATAGATAAACCTATGAATAACTGTATGGGTTATAGATAAACCTATGAATAACTGTATGGGTTATAGATAAACCTATGGATAACTGTATGGGTTATAGATAAACCTATGGATAACTGTATGGGTTATAGATAAACCTATGAATAACTGTATGGGTTATAGATAAACCTATGAATAACTGTATGGGTTATAGATAAACCTATGAATAACTGTATGGGTTATAGATAAAGGAGACATATATAATAGTCAGGTTGTAGAGGACACTAAAGGCACACCCCCAATATTGGGGGTGTGGAAGTGGGGAGAATGGTTACCCCGGGAGATTTTCGGGAGAGGCACTGAAATTGGTGAGTCTCCTGGTAAAATAATGAGGGTTGGCAAGTATGACGGCTGCCCACCAACCCAGCACTTATTCCCTCCTCCACGTCTGCCAGGCAGAGAAGTTGATGCGGCAGATTGGCGTGAAAGACGTGAAACTGTCCGAGTACGAGATGAGCATCGCTGCACACCTGGTGGACCCCCTGAGCATGCAGGTACACACACACACACACACACACCTGGTGGACCCCCTGAGCATGCAGGTACACACACACACACACACACACACCTGGTGGACCCCCTGAGCATGCAGGTACACACACACACACACACACACCTGGTGGACCCCCTGAGCATGCAGGTACACACACACACACACACACACACCTGGTGGACCCCCTGAGCATGCAGGTACACACACACACACACACACACACACCTGGTGGACCCCCTGAGCATGCAGGTACACACACACACACACACACACACCTGGTGGACCCCCTGAGCATGCAGGTACACACACACACACACACCTGGTGGACCCCCTGAGCATGCAGGTACACACACACACACACACACACACACACACACACACACAGGTTGTGCAAGAGCAGTAAGGCCTGCATGTGCAGATCACATGGCGGGACATCGGGGGTCTGGATGAGGTCATCACAGAGCTCCAGGAGACTGTCATCCTGCCCGTCCAGAAGCGTCACCTCTTCACCTCCTCCAGGCTGCTGCAGCCCCCCAAAGGTGGCACACATCCCGTCATGCGCCCACGTGCCCACCTGACCTTGTCCTGACCACAGGTGTGCTGCTCCATGGACCACCCGGCTGTGGCAAGACCCTCATCGCCAAGGCCACCGCCAAGGAGGCGGGCTTCCGCTTCATCAACCTGCAGCCCAGCACGCTGACTGACAAGTGGTACGGAGAATCTCAGAAACTCTCTGCCGCCGTCTTCTCATTGGCTGTCAAACTGCAGCCCGCCATCATCTTCATCGACGAGATAGGTGGGACACACACACACACACACACACACACACACACACACACACACACACACACACACACACACACACACACACACAGCAGGACTGTGAGGCTCAAACAGGTTGTGTGTGTGTGTGTGTGTTGTCAGACTCCTTCCTGAGAAATCGCTCCAGTTCAGACCACGAAGCCACGGCCATGATGAAGGCCCAGTTCATGAGTCTGTGGGACGGTCTGGACACTGACCACCACTGTCAGGTGACCACTCACCTGTTGTGTTGTTGTTGTTGTTGTTGTCAACCACATCATGGATGTAACATCAATGTACAAACACACACACAACACATGTCATCTGTTGTGTTGTTGTGTACGACATCATGGATGTAACATCAATGTACAAACACACACACACAACACATGTCATCTGTTGTGTTGTTGTGAAGGACATCATGGATGTAACATCAATGTACAAACACACACACACAACACATGTCATCTGTTGTGTTGTTGTGAAGGACATCATGGATGTAACATCAATGTACAAACACACACACAACACATGTCATCTGTTGTGTTGTTGTGAAGGACATCATGGATGTAACATCAATGTACAAACACACACACAACACATGTCATCTGTTGTGTTGTTGTGAAGGACATCATGGATGTAACATCAATGTACAAACACACACACAACACATGTCATCTGTTGTGTTGTTGTGAACCACATCATGGATGTAACATCAATGTACAAACACACACACACAACACATGTCATCTGTTGTGTTGTTGTGAAGGACATCATGGATGTAACATCAATGTACAAACACACACACAACACATGTCATCTGTTGTGTTGTTGTGAAGGACATCATGGATGTAACATCAATGTACAAACACACACACACAACACATGTCATCTGTTGTGTTGTTGTGAAGGACATCATGGATGTAACATCAATGTACAAACACACACACAACACATGTCATCTGTTGTGTTGTTGTGAAGGACATCATGGATGTAACATCAATGTACAAACACACACACAACACATGTCATCTGCTGTGTTGTTGTGAAGGACATCATGGATGTAACATCAATGTACAAACACACACACACAACACATGTCATCTGTTGT
Organism: Entelurus aequoreus; assembly: GCF_033978785.1. Lineage (NCBI taxonomy): Eukaryota > Metazoa > Chordata > Actinopteri > Syngnathiformes > Syngnathidae > Entelurus > Entelurus aequoreus. The sequence goes on from NC_084751.1 coordinate 6,260,433, forward strand.
GTTGTTGTGAAGGACATCATGGATGTAACATCAATGTACAAACACACACACACAACACATGTCATCTGTTGTGTTGTTGTGAAGGACATCATGGATGTAACATCAATGTACAAACACACACACAACACATGTCATCTGTTGTGTTGTTGTGAAGGACATCATGGATGTAACATCAATGTACAAACACACACACAACACATGTCATCTGTTGTGTTGTTGTGAAGGACATCATGGATGTAACATCAATGTACAAACACACACACACAACACATGTCATCTGTTGTGTTGTTGTGAAGGACATCATGGATGTAACATCAATGTACAAACACACACACAACACATGTCATCTGTTGTGTTGTTGTGTACGACATCATGGATGTAACATCAATGTACAAACTGTGGAATTGTTGCTTTACTCTCCAAGCTGAGAACAACAGCACATCACACTTCCCCTTCACAATAATAGCACGGGGCATCACATCCGGTCTGACTACGCTAACAAAATAAAGGTTTCAAAAAAGTATAATGTACTTAAAGCACTTACACAATGATTATGCTGTGACCCAAAATATGGGTAAAATAACACATCCTCACATGTATGGGTACAATACATATTTGACCCATAATATGGGTACAATACATCTTTGACCCATAATATGGGTCAAAGATGTATTGTACCCATACATGTGAGGATGTGTTATTTGACCCATAATATGGGTCAAAGATGTATTGTACCCATACATGTGAGGATGTGTTATTTGACCCATATTATGGGTCAAAGATGTATTGTACCCATACATGTGAGGATGTGTTATTTGACCCATAATATGGGTCAAAGATGTATTGTACCCATACATGTGAGGATGTTATTTGACCCATAATATGGGTCAAAGATGTATTGTACCCATACATGTGAGGATGTGTTATTTGACCCATATTATGGGTCAAAGATGTATTGTACCCATACATGTGAGGATGTGTTATTTGACCCATATTATGGGTCAAAGATGTATTGTACCATACATGTGAGGTTGTGATATTTGACCCATAATATGGGTCAAAGATGTATTGTACCATACATGTGAGGTTGTGATATTTGACCCATAATATGGGTCAAAGATGTATTGTACCCATACATGTGAGGTTGTGTTATTTGACCCATAATATGGGTCAAAGATGTATTGTACCCATACATGTGAGGTTGTGTTATTTGACCCATATTATGGGTCAAAGATGTATTGTACCCATACATGTGAGGATGTGTTATTTGACCCATAATATGGGTCAAAGATGTATTGTACCCATACATGTGAGGTTGTGTTATTTGACCCATAATATGGGTCAAAGATGTATTGTACCCATACATGTGAGGTTGTGTTATTTGACCCATAATATGGGTCAAAGATGTATTGTACCCATACATGTGAGGTTGTGTTATTTGACCCATATTATGGGTCAAAGATGTATTGTACCCATACATGTGAGGATGTGTTATTTGACCCATAATATGGGTCAAAGATGTATTGTACCCATACATGTGAGGTTGTGTTATTTGACCCATAATATGGGTCAAAGATGTATTGTACCCATAAATGTGAGGTTGTTATTTGACCCATAATATGGGTCAAAGATGTATTGTACCCATACATGTGAGGTTGTGTTATTTGACCCATAATATGGGTCAAATATGTATTGTACCCATACATGTGAGGTTGTGTTATTTGACCCATATTATGGGTCAAAGATGTATTGTACCCATACATGTGAGGATGTGTTATTTGACCCATAATATGGGTCAAAGATGTATTGTACCCATACATGTGAGGTTGTGTTATTTGACCCATAATATGGGTCAAAGATGTATTGTACCCATACATGTGAGGTTGTGTTATTTGACCCATAATATGGGTCAAAGATGTATTGTACCCATACATGTGAGGTTGTGTTATTTGACCCATATTATGGGTCAAAGATGTATTGTACCCATACATGTGAGGATGTGTTATTTGACCCATAATATGGGTCAAAGATGTATTGTACCCATACATGTGAGGTTGTGTTATTTGACCCATAATATGGGTCAAAGATGTATTGTACCCATACATGTGAGGTTGTTATTTGACCCATAATATGGGTCAAAGATGTATTGTACCCATACATGTGAGGTTGTGTTATTTGACCCATATTATGGGTCAAAGATGTATTGTACCCATACATGTGAGGATGTGTTATTTGACCCATAAAATGGGTCAAAGATGTATTGTACCCATACATGTGAGGTTGTGTTATTTGACCCATATTATGGGTCAAAGATGTATTGTACCCATACATGTGAGGATGTGTTATTTGACCCATAATATGGGTCAAAGATGTATTGTACCCATACATGTGAGGTTGTTATTTGACCCATATTATGGGTCAAAGATGTATTGTACCATACATGTGAGGTTGTGATATTTGACCCATAATATGGGTCAAAGATGTATTGTACCATACATGTGAGGTTGTGATACTTGACCCATAATATGGGTCAAAGATGTATTGTACCCATACATGTGAGGTTGTGTTATTTGACCCATAATATGGGTCAAAGATGTATTGTACCCATACATGTGAGGTTGTGTTATTTGACCCATATTATGGGTCAAAGATGTATTGTACCATACATGTGAGGTTGTGATATTTGACCCATAATATGGGTCAAAGATGTATTGTACCATACATGTGAGGTTGTGATATTTGACCCATAATATGGGTCAAAGATATATTGTACCCATACATGTGAGGTTGTGTTATTTGACCCATAATATGGGTCAAAGATGTATTCTACCCATACATGTGAGGATGTGTTATTTGGTGGTAAAATAGGTGTAAAACTAAGTGGACGAGGTCAAACAGAATAAAAATGTTTGTTCATATTGCTATTATATGATTAATTTCTGTGACTAGTATTATTTTACTTGTGGTTTTTTCCTGACTAATTTATATCCTTTGTTTTCAAAAGTATGCTGTTATTTTATGCTATGTTATTTTATGCTATGCACTGCTATGCTATTTTATGCTATACTATTTTATTTTATGCTATGTTATTTTATGCTATGCTATTTTATGCTATGCTGTGTTATTTTATGCTATGCACTGCTATGCTATTTTATGCTATACTATTTTATTTTATGCTATGCTATGTTATTTTATGCTATGTTATTTTATGCTGTGTTATTTTATGCTATGTTATTTCATGCTATGCTGTTATGTTATGCTATGCTATTTTATTTTATGCTATGCTATGTTATTTAATGCTATGTATGCTATGCTAAAACAACACTGTCAGGTGATCGTCATGGGCGCCACCAACCGTCCGCAGGATCTAGACTCGGCCATCTTGAGGAGGATGCCCACCAGATTCCACATCAACCAGCCGGTACTCACAACTTGTCTATAACTTGTCTACACTACACTACTCACTTGTCTACACTACACTACTCACTTGTCTACACTACACTACTCACTTGTCTACACTACATTACTCACTTGTCTACACTACACTACTCACTTGTCTACACTACACTACTCACTTGTCTACACTACACTACTCACTTGTCTACACTACACTACTCACTTGTCTACACTACACTACTCACTTGTCTACACTACACTACTCACTTGTCTACACTACATTACTCACTTGTCTACACTACACTACTCACTTGTCTACACTACACTACTCACTTGTCTACACTACACTACTCACTTGTCTACACTACACTACTCACTTGTCTACACTACACTACTCACTTGTCTGCACTACACTACTCACTTGTCTACACTACACTACTCACTTGTCTACACTACACTACTCACTTGTCTACACTACACTACTCACTTGTCTACACTACATTACTCACTTGTCTACACTACACTACTCACTTGTCTACACTACACTACTCACTTGTCTACACTACACTACTCACTTGTCTGCACTACACTACTCACTTGTCTACACTACTCACTTGTCTACACTACACTACTCACTTGTCTACACTACACTACTCACTTGTCTACACTACTCACTTGTCTACACTACACTACTCACTTGTCTACACTACTCACTTGTCTGCACTACACTACTCACTTGTCTACACTACACTACTCACTTGTCTACACTACTCACTTGTCTGCACTACACTACTCACTTGTCTACACTACACTACTCACTTGTCTACACTACACTACTCACTTGTCTACACTACACTACTCACTTGTCTACACTACACTACTCACTTGTCTACACTACTCACTTGTCTGCACTACACTACTCACTTGTCTACACTACACTACTCACTTGTCTACACTACTCACTTGTCTGCACTACACTACTCACTTGTCTGCACTACACTACTCACTTGTCTACACTACACTACTCACTTGTCTACACTACACTACTCACTTGTCTACACTACACTACTCACTTGTCTACACTACACCTCCATATTGAGAGTGTGTGTGTGTGTGTGTGTGTGTGTGTGTGTGTGTGTGTGTGTGTGTGTGTGTGTGTGTGTGTGTGTGTGTGTGTGTGTGTGTGTGTGTGTGTTAGGGCGTGCACCAGCGAGAACACATCCTCAAACTGATCCTGGAAAACGAGAGTGTGAGTAAAGTCTGCTGGCTGCACACACACCTGGCGGCCATCTTGGTCCTCACACACACCTGACGGCCATCTTGGTCCTCACACACACCTGACGGCCATCTTGGTCCTCACACAGGTGGACCACCAGGTGCAACTCTCCCAGGTTGCCAAGGAAACGGAGGGATTCTCAGGAAGTGACCTGAGAGAAATGTGTCGTGATGCTGCCCTGCTGTGTGTGCGTGACTTTGTACACCTGACTACTGACAGGTAAGTCACACTACTTCCTCTTTCTCACTACACTACTTCCTCTTTGTCACTACACTACTTCCTCTTTCTCACTACACTACTTCCTCTTTCTCACTACACTACTTCCTCTTTCTCACTACACTACTTCCTGTGTTTCACTACACTACTTCCTCTTTGTCACTACACTACTTCCTGTGTTTCACTACACTACTTCCTCTTTGTCACTACAGTACTTCCTGTGTTTCACTACACTACTTCCTCTTTGTCACTACAGTACTTCCTGTGTTTCACTACACTACTTCCTCTTTGTCACTACAGTACTTCCTGTGTTTCACTACACTACTTCCTCTTTGTCACTACAGTACTTCCTGTGTTTCACTACACTACTTCCTCTTTGTCACTACACTACTTCCTGTGTCTCACTACACTATTTCCTGTGTCACTACACTACTTCCTCTTTGTCACTACACTACTTCTTGTGTCACTACACTTCCTCTTTGTCACTCCACTACTTCCTGTGTCACTACCCTACTTCCTCTTTGTCACTGCACTACTTCCTCTTTGTCACTACACTACTTCCTGTGTGTCACTACACTAATTTCTGGTTCACTACACTACTTCCTTTTTGTCACTACACTACTTCCTGTGTGTCACTACACTACTTCCTGTTTCTCAACTTTTCACTACACTACTTCCTGTTTGTCACTACACAACTTCCTGTTTGTCAGCTTGCTAGTACACAACTTCCTGTTTGTCAACATGCCAGTACACAACTTCCTGTTTGTCACTACACAACTTCCTGTTTTTCAACTTGCCAGTACACAACTTCCTGTTTGTCAACTTGCCAGTACACAACTTCCTGTTTGTCAACATGCCAGTACACAACTTCCTGTTTGTCAAGTTGCCAGTACACAACTTCCTGTTTGTCAACATGCCAGTACACAACTTCCTGTTTGTCAAGTTGCCAGTACACAACTTCCTGTTTGTCAACATGCCAGTACACAACTTCCTGTTTGTCAAGTTGCCAGTACACAACTTCCTGTTTGTCAACTTGCCAGTACACAACTTCCTGTTTGTGGCTTTCAGCCCGTCAGAAGATTTCATTCGTCCAATCCACACGTCGGACTTGCAGCGAGCCATCGCCAAGATGAAGAAATCCAAGATGGCGGGTGGTCACGGCGCCTTGCTGCACGCCGCTCTGGACTGAGCACAACCTTCACCTCGGCCCGCTGGTTCGATTCCCTCTGGCTTTTCTGTGCCAACGTTACTTTTCTTTTTTTTGAGCCCTTAAATGTCCGCTTGCTCACTATTTGCAGGCCACGCCCACCTGTCGTTTGGTCATGGAATTCTGAAAGCTTTTATTTTGACGAGTAATAAAGCGACTTAAGGAAATAATTAGACTTAGCTTGAAGCCTGTCACACATTTTGTTGGTCAGTTTAGCAAATGTTTTCTTTCACATCAAAAAAAGAAAAGTCTGGTCCAAGACTTTTATTGTGAAAAGACTGGGAGCGTGCATCACAGCTCCGTGTTGGGTCCTCGGCCGCCGTGGGCGCCGTGACACTCTTTATGGAAGTCGCAGCCGTCCAGCAGGTGGCGGTACGCCGCGCGGACGTCACGGTACAGCGGCGCGTCCTCTGCCCACAGTCCCGGGAATCGAACCGGGGTCTCGTTGACGAGCAACTGAAGTCGGGGTCCTCGCTGGCAGTCGTAGAGCACAAAGAGCACGTTGGCGGCGTACGGGACGATCTTGCTTGTTCGGAACGTTCGACCTGAGAAGAAACAAAGGCTCACGTTGCCATGGAAACACAGCGGCTACTTCTTACCGTGCTGTGCGTGGTAGTTGTCTGCAGTGGGCGGAGCCTGGTCCTTGTAAAGTCCCAGCAGGGCGAGGAGGGGGAGGAGCGTCTCTGCGTGGCCAATCAGAATGGAGGCGGGCTCTGGGGACGCCTCTGAGGACCTGATTGACAGCAACTGGATTTCTTTATTGGGACTTTTAATGTGAAAGTGCGTCTGACTGACCTGCGGGGTCGTCCCGCCTTGTCCACTTTATTGGGACTTTTAATGTGAAAGTGCGTCTGACTGACCTGCGGGGTCGTCCCGCCTTGTCCACTTTATTGGGACTTTTAATGTGAAAGTGCGTCTGACTGACCTGCGGGGTCGTCCCGCCTTGTCCACTTTATTGGGACTTTTAATGTGAAAGTGCGTCTGACTGACCTGCGGGGTCGTCCCGCCTTGTCCACTTTATTGGGACTTTTAATGTGAAAGTGCGTCTGACTGACCTGCGGGGTCGTCCCGCCTTGTCCACTTTATTGGGACTTTTAATGTGAAAGTGCGTCTGACTGACCTGCGGGGTCGTCCCGCCTTGTCCACTTTATTGGGACTTTTAATGTGAAAGTGCGTCTGACTGACCTGCGGGGTCGTCCCGCCTTGTCCACTTTATTGGGACTTTTAATGTGAAAGTGCGTCTGACTGACCTGCGGGGTCGTCCCGCCTTGTCCACTTTATTGGGACTTTTAATGTGAAAGTGCGTCTGACTGACCTGCGGGGTCGTCCCGCCTTGTCCACTTTATTGGGACTTTTAATGTGAAAGTGCGTCTGACTGACCTGCGGGGTCGTCCCGCCTTGTCCACTTTATTGGGACTTTTAATGTGAAAGTGCGTCTGACTGACCTGCGGGGTCGTCCCGCCTTGTCCACTTTATTGGGACTTTTAATGTGAAAGTGCGTCTGACTGACCTGCGGGGTCGTCCCGCCTTGTCCACTTTATTGGGACTTTTAAAGGCCTACTGAAAGCCACTACTACCGACCACGCAGTCTGATAGTTTATATATCAATGATGAAATCTTAACATTATAACACATGCCAATACGGCCGGGTTAACTTATAAAGTGACATTTTAAATTTGCCGCTAAACTTCCGGTTCGAAACGCCTCTGCGGATGACGTATGCGCGTGACGTAGCCCGGCGAACACGGGTATGCCTTCCACATTGAAGCCGATACGAAAATGCTCTGTTTTCATTTCATAATTCCACAGTATTCTGGACATCTGTGTTCGTGAATCTGTTTCAATCATGTTCATTGCATTATGGAGAAGGAAGCCAAGCAAGCAAAGAAGAAAGTTGTCGGTGCGAAATGGACGTATTTTTCGAACGTAGTCAGCAACAACAGTACACAGCCGGCGCTTCTTTGTTTACATTCCCGAAAGATGCAGTCAAGATGGAAGAACTCGGATAACAGAGACTCTAACCAGGAGGACTTTTGATTTGGATACACAGACGCCTGTAGAGAAGTGGGACAACACAGACTCTTACCAGGATTACTTGCTTTGGCTTTTTTTTGCGTATGTACGTAACTTTTTTAAAATATATAAGCTTTATGAACCTTGGGTTAGGTGAACGGTCTTTTGGGCTGAGTGATTGTGTGTGTTGATCATGTGTTTGAATTGTATTGGCGTGTTCTATGGAGCTAGGAGCTAGCAGAGGAGCTAGGAGCTAGCATAACACGTACCGTACCGGACGTGCGCGTCACGTACGTAACTTTTTAAAAATATATAAGCTTTATGAACCTTGGGTTAGGTGAACGGTCTTTTGGGCTGAGTGATTGTGTGTGTTGATCAGGTGTTTGAATTGTATTGGCGTGTTCTATGGAGCTAGGAGCTAGCAGAGGAGCTAGGAGCTAGCATAACAAACACGCAGGTGTTATTATGCAGGATTAATTTGTGGCATATTAAATATAAGCCTGGTTGTGTTGTGGCTAATAGAGTATATATATGTCTTGTGTTTATTTACTGTTGTAGTCATTCCCAGCTGAATATCAGGTACCGTGAGTATGCAGCCTTGGCTGCTAAACATTCGATAACTTGACCGTATGTGCGCGTCACGTACGTAACTTTTTAAAAATATATAAGCTTTATGAACCTTGGGTTAGGTAAACTGTCTTTTGGGCTGAGTGATTGTGTGTGTTGATCAGGTGTTTGAATTGTATTGGCGTGTTCTATGGAGCTAGGAGCTAGCAGAGATGGAGCTAGGAGCTAGCAGAGGAGCTAGGAGCTAGCATAACAAACACGCAGGTGTTTTTATGCAGGATTAATTTGTGGCATATTAAATATAAGCCTGGTTGTGTTGTGGCTAATAGAGTATATATATATGTCTTGTGTTTATTTACTGTTGTAGTCATTCCCAGCTGAATATCAGGTCACCCCCGGCTCTCACAGCATCTTCCCTATCTGAATAGCTTCAACTCCCCACTAGTCCTTCACTTGCACTTTACTCATCCACAAATCTTTCATCCTCGCTCAAATTAATGGGGAAATTGTCGCTTTCTCGGTCCGAATCTCTCTCACTTCATGCGGCCATCATTGTAAACAATAGGGAACTTTGCGTATATGTTCAACTGACTACGTCACGCTACTTCCGGTAGGTGCAAGCCTTTTTTTTATCAGATACCAAAAGTTGCAATCTTTATCGTCGTTGTTCTATACTAAATCCTTTCAGCAAAAATATGGCAATATCGCGAAATGATCAAGTATGACACATAGAATAGATCTGCTATCCCCGTTTAAATAAAAAAAATTCATTTCAGTAGGCCTTTAATGTGAAAGTGCGTCTGACTGACCTGCGGGGTCGTCCCGCCTTGTCCAGAGTCCTGAAGATGTGATGAAAGAGTGGACAGCTGGACAGGCTGTTGATGGCGTGACCGTGCGCACGCTTCCAGTACTGCTTCAGGTCCAACTTGTACTCCAGAACCTGCCGGGAGAACCACAGGTTTTGTAGTCAGAACCTGTCGGGAAAACCGCAGGTTTTGATCTCCAGAACCTTCCGGGAGAACCACAGGTTTTGTACTCCAGAACATGCTGGGAGAACCACAGGTTTTGTAGTCCAGAACCTGCTGGGAGAACCACAGGTTTTGTAGTCCAGAACCTGCTGGGAGAACCGCAGGTTTTGTAGTCCAGAACCTGTCGGGAAAACCGCAGGTTTTGAACTCCAGAACCTTGCGGGAGAACCACAGGTTTTGTACTCCAGAACCTGCTGGGAGAACCACAGGTTTTGTAGTCCAGAACCTGTCTGGAAAACCGCAGGTTTTGTAGTCCAGAACCTTCCGGGAGAACCACAGGTTTTGTACTCCAGAACCTGCTGGGAGAATCACAGGTTTTGTAGTCCAGAACCTGTCGGGAAAACCGCAGGTTTTGAACTCCAGAACCTTGTGGGAGAACCACAGGTTTTGTACTCCAGAACCTGCTGGGAAAACCACAGGTTTTGTACTCCAGAACCTGCTGGGAGAACCACAGGTTTTGTACTCCAGAACCTGCTGGGAGAACCACAGGTTTTGTAGTCCAGAACCTGTCTGGAAAACCGCAGGTTTTGTAGTCCAGAACCTTCCGGGAGAACCACAGGTTTTGTACTCCAGAACCTGCTGGGAGAACCACAGGTTTTGTAGTCCAGAACCTGTCGGGAAAACCGCAGGTTTTGAACTCCAGAACCTTGCGGGAGAACCACAGGTTTTGTACTCCAGAACCTGCTGGGAAAACCACAGGTTTTGTACTCCAGAACCTGCTGGGAGAACCACAGGTTTTGTACTCCAGAACCTGCTGGGAGAACCACAGGTTTTGTAGTCCAGAAGCTGTCGGGAAAACCACAGGTTTTGTAGTCCAGAACCACAGGTTTTGTAGTCCAGGAGCTGGCTGGAGAAGCCCAGGTTTTGTAGTCCAGAAGCTGGCGGTGTCACCTGAGCGTCGTCCTGGTCAAACAGGAAGCACCAGGGCGAGTGTTGGGACTTGATGGCGAGCTCGTAGGAGCACAAGAAGAACGCCGCCTCCAGCAGATCTACAGGAAATGAACTTTCATGTACAGGAAATGAAGTTTGTCGTGTGCGTCGCTACGGTAACCTGCTGTCAAGCTGTGGCCAGGAAGGCCGAGTTTGTCCGCCACCTTGGTCCTCACGCCGTCCATCTCCTGGCCGTCTCGGAACTTGTGGACCTCGGCCAGCGCCGTGTGGTTCTTCTCCACGCCCTCCACGTAACCAGGGCAACGCTCAAAGGAGCGCAGCAGCTGGTCGTCCACTCTGTGGCTGTAGTCGACGTCTGAGGAGGAGGAGGAGGAGGTTATTTAGGAGGAGAGGAGAGGAGAGGAGCATGACCATGGACTTGATGCAGGCCTACGTGACAGGTGTGCTTGCAGGTGAAGTCCTTCCTGGAAAGCTTCCACGCTGCTGACACAACGATGCTTGGAGCTGCTCAGCAGCTGGACACGCCCCCTGCGCACTGGCTCCTCCCCCAGCAGAGAAGGTAAGAGCAGGGAGAGACGCCTGGCCAGGTGACGCATGTCTTCTCTACCTTTGTGGACCAGCTCACCTGGGGGACAACTTTCATCACTTCCAGCCGCAAACACTGACATTCTTTAAACGTGCACAACTTCAACATTGTTGCAACTCTTACTGTAGCACACTGTGTGTCTGCAATCTATTATTGTAGCACACTGTGTGTCTGTAATCTATTATTGTAGCACACTGTGTGTCTGTAATCTATTACTGTAGCACACTGTGTGTCTGTAATCTATTATTGTAGCACACTGTGTGTCTGTAATCTATTATTGTAGCACACTGTGTGTCTGTAATCTATTATTGTAGCACACTGTGTGTCTGTAATCTATTATTGTAGCACACTGTGTGTCTGTAATCTATTATTGTAGCACACTGTGTGTCTGTAATCTATTACTGTAGCACACTGTGTGTCTGTAATCTATTATTGTAGCACACTGTGTGTCTGTAATCTATTACTGTAGCACACTGTGTGTCTGTAATCTATTACTGTAGCACACTGTGTGTCTGCAATCTATTATTGTAGCACACTGTGTGTCTGTAATCTATTATTGTAGCACACTGTGTGTCTGTAATCTATTATTGTAGTGTCTGTAATCTATTATTGTAGCACACTGTGTGTCTGTAATCTATTATTGTAGCACACTGTGTCTGTAATCTATTATTGTAGCACACTGTGTGTCTGTAATCTATTATTGTAGTGTCTGTAATCTATTATTGTAGCACACTGTGTGTCTGTAATCTATTATTGTAGCACACTGTGTGTCTAATCTATTATTGTAGCACACTGTGTGTCTGCAATCTATTATTGTAGTGTCTGTAATCTATTATTGTAGCACACTGTGTCTGTAATCTATTATTGTAGCACACTGTGTGTCTGTAATCTATTAATGTAGCACACTGTGTGTCTGTAATCTATTATTGTAGGACACTGTGTGTCTGTAATCTATTATTGTAGCACACTGTGTGTCTGTAATCTATTATTGTAGCACACTGTGTGTCTGTAATCTATTATTGTAGCACACTGTGTGTCTGTAATCTATTATTGTAGCACACTGTGTGTCTGTAATCTATTATTGTAGCACACTGTGTGTCTGTAATCTATTATTGTAGCACACTGTGTGTCTGTAATCTATTATTGTAGCACACTGTGTGTCTGTAATCTATTATTGTAGCACACTGTGTGTCTGTAATCTATTATTGTAGCACACTGTGTGTCTGTAATCTATTATTGTAGCACACTGTGTGTCTGTAATCTATTATTGTAGCACACTGTGTGTCTGTAATCTATTACTGTAGCACACTGTGTGTCTGTAATCTATTATTGTAGCACACTGTGTGTCTGTAATCTATTACTGTAGCACACTGTGTGTCTGTAATCTATTACTGTAGCACACTGTGTGTCTGCAATCTATTATTGTAGCACACTGTGTGTCTGTAATCTATTATTGTAGCACACTGTGTGTCTGTAATCTATTATTGTAGCACACTGTGTGTCTGTAATCTATTACTGTAGCACACTGTGTGTCTGTAATCTATTATTGTAGCACACTGTGTGTCTGTAATCTATTATTGTAGCACACTGTGTGTCTGTAATCTATTACTGTAGCACACTGTGTGTCTGTAATCTATTATTGTAGCACACTGTGTGTCTGTAATCTATTATTGTAGCACACTGTGTGTCTGTAATCTATTATTGTAGCACACTGTGTGTCTGTAATCTATTATTGTAGCACACTGTGTGTCTGTAATCTATTATTGTAGCACACTGTGTGTCTGTAATCTATTACTGTAGCACACTGTGTGTCTGTAATCTATTATTGTAGCACACTGTGTGTCTGTAATCTATTACTGTAGCACACTGTGTGTCTGTAATCTATTACTGTAGCACACTGTGTGTCTGCAATCTATTATTGTAGCACACTGTGTGTCTGTAATCTATTATTGTAGCACACTGTGTGTCTGTAATCTATTATTGTAGTGTCTGTAATCTATTATTGTAGCACACTGTGTGTCTGTAATCTATTATTGTAGCACACTGTGTCTGTAATCTATTATTGTAGCACACTGTGTGTCTGTAATCTATTATTGTAGTGTCTGTAATCTATTATTGTAGCACACTGTGTGTCTGTAATCTATTATTGTAGCACACTGTGTGTCTAATCTATTATTGTAGCACACTGTGTGTCTGCAATCTATTATTGTAGTGTCTGTAATCTATTATTGTAGCACACTGTGTCTGTAATCTATTATTGTAGCACACTGTGTGTCTGTAATCTATTAATGTAGCACACTGTGTGTCTGTAATCTATTATTGTAGGACACTGTGTGTCTGTAATCTATTATTGTAGCACACTGTGTGTCTGTAATCTATTATTGTAGCACACTGTGTGTCTGTAATCTATTATTGTAGCACACTGTGTGTCTGTAATCTATTATTGTAGCACACTGTGTGTCTGTAATCTATTATTGTAGCACACTGTGTGTCTGTAATCTATTATTGTAGCACACTGTGTGTCTGTAATCTATTATTGTAGCACACTGTGTGTCTGTAATCTATTATTGTAGCACACTGTGTGTCTGTAATCTATTATTGTAGCACACTGTGTGTCTGTAATCTATTATTGTAGCACACTGTGTGTCTGTAATCTATTATTGTAGCACACTGTGTGTCTGTAATCTATTACTGTAGCACACTGTGTGTCTGTAATCTATTATTGTAGCACACTGTGTGTCTGTAATCTATTACTGTAGCACACTGTGTGTCTGTAATCTATTACTGTAGCACACTGTGTGTCTGCAATCTATTATTGTAGCACACTGTGTGTCTGTAATCTATTATTGTAGCACACTGTGTGTCTGTAATCTATTATTGTAGTGTCTGTAATCTATTATTGTAGCACACTGTGTGTCTGTAATCTATTATTGTAGCACACTGTGTCTGTAATCTATTATTGTAGCACACTGTGTGTCTGTAATCTATTATTGTAGTGTCTGTAATCTATTATTGTAGCACACTGTGTGTCTGTAATCTATTATTGTAGCACACTGTGTGTCTAATCTATTATTGTAGCACACTGTGTGTCTGCAATCTATTATTGTAGTGTCTGTAATCTATTATTGTAGCACACTGTGTCTGTAATCTATTATTGTAGCACACTGTGTGTCTGTAATCTATTAATGTAGCACACTGTGTGTCTGTAATCTATTATTGTAGGACACTGTGTGTCTGTAATCTATTATTGTAGCACACTGTGTGTCTGTAATCTATTATTGTAGCACACTGTGTGTCTGTAATCTATTATTGTAGCACACTGTGTGTCTGTAATCTATTATTGTAGCACACTGTGTGTCTGTAATCTATTATTGTAGCACACTGTGTGTCTGTAATCTATTATTGTAGCACACTGTGTGTCTGTAATCTATTATTGTAGCACACTGTGTGTCTGTAATCTATTATTGTAGCACACTGTGTGTCTGTAATCTATTATTGTAGCACACTGTGTGTCTGTAATCTATTATTGTAGCACACTGTGTGTCTGTAATCTATTATTGTAGCACACTGTGTGTCTGTAATCTATTACTGTAGCACACTGTGTGTCTGTAATCTATTATTGTAGCACACTGTGTGTCTGTAATCTATTACTGTAGCACACTGTGTGTCTGTAATCTATTACTGTAGCACACTGTGTGTCTGCAATCTATTATTGTAGCACACTGTGTGTCTGTAAGCTATTATTGTAGCACACTGTGTGTCTAATCTATTATTGTAGTGTCTGTAATCTATTATTGTAGCACACTGTGTGTCTGTAATCTATTATTGTAGCACACTGTGTCTGTAATCTATTATTGTAGCACACTGTGTGTCTGTAATCTATTATTGTAGTGTCTGTAATCTATTATTGTAGCACACTGTGTGTCTGTAATCTATTATTGTAGCACACTGTGTGTCTAATCTATTATTGTAGCACACTGTGTGTCTGCAATCTATTATTGTAGTGTCTGTAATCTATTATTGTAGCACACTGTGTCTGTAATCTATTATTGTAGCACACTGTGTGTCTGTAATCTATTATTGTAGCACACTGTGTGTCTGTAATCTATTATTGTAGCACACTGTGTGTCTGCAATCTATTATTGTAGTGTCTGTAATCTATTACTGTAGCACACTGTGTGTCTGTAATCTATTACTGTAGCACACTGTGTCTGTAATCTATTATTGTAGCACACTGTGTGTCTGTAATCTATTATTGTAGCACACTGTGTGTCTGTAATCTATTATTGTAGCACACTGTGTGTCTGTAATCTATTATTGTAGCACACTGTGTGTCTGTAATCTATTATTGTAGCACACTGTGTGTCTGTAATCTATTACTGTAGCACACTGTGTGTCTGTAATCTATTATTGTAGCACACTGTGTGTCTGTAATCTATTACTGTAGCACACTGTGTGTCTGTAATCTATTACTGTAGCACACTGTGTGTCTGCAATCTATTATTGTAGCACACTGTGTGTCTGTAATCTATTATTGTAGCACACTGTGTGTCTGTAATCTATTATTGTAGTGTCTGTAATCTATTATTGTAGCACACTGTGTGTCTGTAATCTATTATTGTAGCACACTGTGTCTGTAATCTATTATTGTAGCACACTGTGTGTCTGTAATCTATTATTGTAGTGTCTGTAATCTATTATTGTAGCACACTGTGTGTCTGTAATCTATTATTGTAGCACACTGTGTGTCTAATCTATTATTGTAGCACACTGTGTGTCTGCAATCTATTATTGTAGTGTCTGTAATCTATTATTGTAGCACACTGTGTCTGTAATCTATTATTGTAGCACACTGTGTGTCTGTAATCTATTAATGTAGCACACTGTGTGTCTGTAATCTATTATTGTAGGACACTGTGTGTCTGTAATCTATTATTGTAGCACACTGTGTGTCTGTAATCTATTATTGTAGCACACTGTGTGTCTGTAATCTATTATTGTAGCACACTGTGTGTCTGTAATCTATTATTGTAGCACACTGTGTGTCTGTAATCTATTATTGTAGCACACTGTGTGTCTGTAATCTATTATTGTAGCACACTGTGTGTCTGTAATCTATTATTGTAGCACACTGTGTGTCTGTAATCTATTATTGTAGCACACTGTGTGTCTGTAATCTATTATTGTAGCACACTGTGTGTCTGTAATCTATTATTGTAGCACACTGTGTGTCTGTAATCTATTACTGTAGCACACTGTGTGTCTGTAATCTATTATTGTAGCACACTGTGTGTCTGTAATCTATTACTGTAGCACACTGTGTGTCTGTAATCTATTACTGTAGCACACTGTGTGTCTGCAATCTATTATTGTAGCACACTGTGTGTCTGTAAGCTATTATTGTAGCACACTGTGTGTCTGTAATCTATTATTGTAGTGTCTGTAATCTATTATTGTAGCACACTGTGTGTCTGTAATCTATTATTGTAGCACACTGTGTCTGTAATCTATTATTGTAGCACACTGTGTGTCTGTAATCTATTATTGTAGTGTCTGTAATCTATTATTGTAGCACACTGTGTGTCTGTAATCTATTATTGTAGCACACTGTGTGTCTAATCTATTATTGTAGCACACTGTGTGTCTGCAATCTATTATTGTAGTGTCTGTAATCTATTATTGTAGCACACTGTCTGTAATCTATTATTGTAGCACACTGTGTGTCTGTAATCTATTAATGTAGCACACTGTGTGTCTGTAATCTATTATTGTAGCACACTGTGTGTCTGTAATCTATTATTGTAGCACACTGTGTGTCTGTAATCTATTATTGTAGCACACTGTGTGTCTGTAATCTATTATTGTAGCACACTGTGTGTCTGTAATCTATTATTGTAGCACACTGTGTGTCTGTAATCTATTATTGTAGCACACTGTGTGTCTGTAATCTATTATTGTAGCACACTGTGTGTCTGTAATCTATTATTGTAGCACACAGTGTGTCTGTAATCTATTATTGTAGCACACTGTGTGTCTGTAATCTATTATTGTAGCACACTGTGTTCTGTAATCTATTATTGTAGCACACTGTGTGTCTGTAATCTATTATTGTAGCACACTGTGTGTCTGTAATCTATTATTGTAGCACACTGTGTGTCTGTAATCTATTATTGTAGCACACTGTGTCTGTAATCTATTATTGTAGCACACTGTGTGTCTGTAATCTATTACTGTAGCACACTGTGTGTCTGTAATCTATTATTGTAGCACACTGTGTGTCTGTAATCTATTACTGTAGCACACTGTGTGTCTGTAATCTATTACTGTAGCACACTGTGTGTCTGCAATCTATTATTGTAGCACACTGTGTGTCTGTAATCTATTATTGTAGCACACTGTGTGTCTGTAATCTATTATTGTAGTGTCTGTAATCTATTATTGTAGCACACTGTGTGTCTGTAATCTATTATTGTAGCACACTGTGTCTGTAATCTATTATTGTAGCACACTGTGTGTCTGTAATCTATTATTGTAGTGTCTGTAATCTATTATTGTAGCACACTGTGTGTCTGTAATCTATTATTGTAGCACACTGTGTGTCTAATCTATTATTGTAGCACACTGTGTGTCTGCAATCTATTATTGTAGTGTCTGTAATCTATTATTGTAGCACACTGTGTCTGTAATCTATTATTGTAGCACACTGTGTGTCTGTAATCTATTAATGTAGCACACTGTGTGTCTGTAATCTATTATTGTAGCACACTGTGTGTCTGTAATCTATTATTGTAGCACACTGTGTGTTTGTAATCTATTACTGTAGCACACTGTGTGTCTGTAATCTATTATTGTAGCACACTGTGTGTCTGCAATCTATTATTGTAGCACACTGTGTCTGTAATCTATTATTGTAGCACACTGTGTGTCTGTAATCTATTATTGTAGCACACTGTGTGTCTGTAATCTATTATTGTAGCACACTGTGTGTCTGTAATCTATTACTGTAGCACACTGTGTGTCTGCAATCTATTATTGTAGCACACTGTGTCTGTAATCTATTATTGTAGCACACTGTGTGTCTGTAATCTATTACTGTAGCACACTGTGTGTCTGTAATCTATTACTGTAGCACACTGTGTGTCTGCAATCTATTATTGTAGCACACTGTGTCTGTAATCTATTATTGTAGCACACTGTGTGTCTGTAATCTATTATTGTAGTGTCTGTAATCTATTATTGTAGCACACTGTGTGTCTGTAATCTATTATTGTAGCACACTGTGTGTCTGCAATCTATTATTGTAGTGTCTGTAATCTATTATTGTAGCACACTGTGTCTGTAATCTATTATTGTAGCACACTGTGTGTCTGTAATCTATTAATGTAGCACACTGTCTGTAATCTATTATTGTAGCACACTGTGTGTCTGTAATCTATTATTGTAGCACACTGTGTGTTTGTAATCTATTACTGTAGCACACTGTGTGTCTGTAATCTATTATTGTAGCACACTGTGTGTCTGCAATCTATTATTGTAGCACACTGTGTCTGTAATCTATTATTGTAGCACACTGTGTGTCTGTAATCTATTATTGTAGCACACTGTGTGTCTGTAATCTATTACTGTAGCACACTGTGTGTCTTTAATCTATTATTGTAGCACACTGTGCGTCTGTAATCTATTATTGTAGCACACTGTGTGTCTGCAATCTATTATTGTAGCACACTGTGTGTCTGTAATCTATTACTGTAGCACACTGTGTCTGTAATCTATTATTGTAGCACACTGTGTGTCTGTAATCTATTACTGTAGCACACTGTGTGTCTGTAATCTATTACTGTAGCACACTGTGTGTCTGTAATCTATTATTGTAGCACACTGTGTGTCTGTAATCTATTACTGTAGCACACTGTGTGTCTGTAATCTATTATTGTAGCACACTGTGTGTCTGTAATCTATTATTGTAGCACACTGTGTGTCTGTAATCTATTACTGTAGCACACTGTGTGTCTGTAATCTATTATTGTAGCACACTGTGTGTCTGTAATCTATTATTGTATCTATTATTGTAGCACAATTGTCACTGTGTGTCTGTAATCCAATTTACATGTCTGTGTACTCATTTGTGTGTATCTCAATCTGTGTGTGTAATCCAATCTACGTGTTTGTACTAAATTGTGTGTCTATCTCAATCTGTGTGTGTGTGTAATCCGATTTACATGTCATGTATATCTATTTACACACACACACACACAGATTGAGATACAGACACACAAATTAAAACATGCACACACAGATGGAGATAGACACAAATGAGAACATGGACACATATATCTAATTACACACACAGATGGAGATGACACACACACGGATGGAGATGACACACACACACACAGATGGAGATGACACACACACACACACACACACACACGGATGGAGATGACACACACACACACAGATGGAGATGACACACACATACACACAGATGGAGATGACACACACACACACACACACACGGATGGAGATGACACACACACACACAGATGGAGATGACACACACACACACACAGATGGAGATGACACACACACACACACACACGGATGGAGATGACACACACACACACAGATGGAGATGACACACACATACACACAGATGATGACACACACACACACACACACACACACAGATGGAGTAATAGAGTGTATACATGAGTGTACACTCACCAGGTAATAAACATGTTTAGGTCAATAATGATATTATTTAGTGACTGACTGAGCAGTCCAAGTCCAACACTCCATTTGAAGGTGACTTATATACTTTTGTAAACACTTGTACAAATATGTCAAAGTGGGTGTATTACATGACGTCACGTCACGTGACGAGGCTCACCGTCCATGTCGTCAGTGTACCACATCAAAGTGGGTGTATTACATGACGTCACGTCACGTGACGAGGCTCACCGTCCATGTCGTCAGTGTACCACATCCGCCATCCCTCCAGGATGTCCCGCCTCCATGCCGTCCCCTCTTGCGGCCTTTGGCTCCGGAGCAAGTCGCTCAGCTTCCGGATGGCGCGGACGTTGTTGACGGTCGGGTAGCGGCTGCCGTGCCGGACCAGGGCGCTCACATGGACCGGGGAGCAGCGCTCGGTGGTGGGAGGCCGCAGGATGGAGTGATTGACGGCCAGGATGTCGGCCAGCAGGTGCGGGTTCACCTCCTCGTAGCGGCTTTTAGTCCCGAAGTGAGCGCCGATGTTGACGTTGACGTCGGCGGAAGTCACGAAGATGTGCAGAAGGAAGTGCAGGAAGAACATTTCTTCTCGTGGAAAATGGCGCTAATTAGCAAGCACAGTCCCGCCTTTATTTATTCTGCTTCCGCTTTGATGACCTTTCACCTCTGCGCCTTCTCTTCCGGCTTGGACGACCAATAATTACAAACAAATAAATAATAATAAAACTAGTCTGGAGAATTTGACAAACTACTTTCGATCATTGCGAACTCTATTGACGATGTTTATTTATTAATACATATTTACTCTATTGACGTTTATTAATACATATTTACTCTATTGACGATGTTTATTAATACATATTTACTCTATTGACGTTTATTAATACATATTTACTCTATTGACGATGTTTATTAATACATATTTACTCTATTGACGATGTTTATTTATTAATACATATTTACTCTATTGACGATGTTTATTTATTAATACATATTTACTCTATTGACGATGTTTATTAATACATATTTACTCTATTGACGATGTTTATTTATTAATACATATTTACTCTATTGACGTTTATTAATACATATTTACTCTATTGACGATGTTTATTTATTAATACATATTTACTCTATTGACGATGTTTATTAATACATATTTACTCTATTGACGTTTATTAATACATATTTACTCTATTGACGTTTATTAATACATATTTACTCTATTGACGATGTTTATTAATACATATTTACTCTATTGACGATGTTTATTTATTAATACATATTTACTCTATTGACGATGTTTATTAATACATATTTACTCTATTGACGATGTTTATTAATACATATTTACTCTATTGACGATGTTTATTTATTAATACATATTTACTCTATTGACGATGTTTATTAATACATATTTACTCTATTGACGATGTTTATTTATTAATACATATTTACTCTATTGACGATGTTTATTAATACATATTTACTCTATTGACGATGTTTATTTATTAATACATATTTACTCTATTGACGATGTTTATTAATACATATTTACTCTATTGACGATGTTTATTTATTAATACATATTTACTCTATTGACAATGTTTATTAATACATATTTACTCTATTGACAATGTTTATTTATTAATACATATTACTCTATTGACGATGTTTAATACATATTTACTCTATTGACGATGTTTATTTATTAATACATATTTACTCTATTGACGATGTTTATTAATACATATTTACTCTATTGACAATGTTTATTTATTAATACATATTACTCTATTGACGATGTTTAATACATATTTACTCTATTGACGATGTTTATTTATTAATACATATTTACTCTATTGACGATGTTTATTTATTAATACATATTTACTCTATTGACGATGTTTATTTATTAAAACATATTTTCAAAGTTTGCGCTTTCTGTACTACAAAATAAGAGCAGCAACTCAAACCGGTGTTGGCTTTTTTATTGTGGGGGAATAAAAGTGTCAAATGTGCTGCACAGCGCCACCCTGTGGAGGAAGACTAAAGGCTTTTTTTTCTTCCTGACTCAACGTCTTCTAATCCAGCAAGTTGATTGTATTCTCTTTCAAAAACATTGCTATTGACAAGCTGCTCTATTTACACCATGATATGTTCTTATGTGAAACGGACTGCTTTTAAATTAGCACCTTTCATTTCACAAAGAAGGACAACAATCCATTCTTCATGAATGTTGGCTACTTCCTGTGCCACTGCGAGTACAGGTGTCTGCTCACCTACACCTGGCTAGCTAGTGTACAGGTGTCTGCTCACCTGCACCTGGCTAGCTAGTGTACAGGTGTCTGCTCACCTGCACCTGGCTAGCTAGTGTACAGGTGTCTGCTCACCTACACCTGGCTAGCTAGTGTACAGGTGTCTGCTCACCTGCACCTGGCTAGCTAGTGTACAGGTGTCTGCTCACCTGCACCTGGCTAGCTAGTGTACAGGTGTCTGCTCACCTGCACCTGGCTAGCTAGTGTACAGGTGTCTGCTCACCTGCACCTGGCTAGCTAGTGTACAGGTGTCTGCTCACCTGCACCTGGCTAGCTAGTGTACAGGTGTCTGCTCACCTGCACCTGGCTAGCTAGTGTACAGGTGTCTGCTCACCTGCACCTGGCTAGCTAGTGTACAGGTGTCTGCTCACCTGCACCTGGCTAGCTAGTGTACAGGTGTCTGCTCACCTGCACCTGGCTAGCTAGTGTACAGGTGTCTGCTCACCTGCAGCTGGCTAGCTAGTTGAGCCCCTCGCTGACGGGCATGTTGATGTGCGCCGTGAGCAGCGGCGTGCTGCGCGCCTGGTGCAGGACAAACACCTTGATGATGTCAGAGATGCCCTTGTCGCTGGTGCACTCCACCAGGGTCTGGACCGGGTACAAGAGTCCCGGCACCAGCAGGGGGATCTTCATGTAGGGCTTGTTCATCCTGTACAGGTTCTGGTCATACAGGAAGACCACGGCCAGGTCCACCATGGGCCGACACGCCGCCGTGTTCTGCACGTTGAGGGTGAGTTTGAAGGACGGGCCCAGGCCCTGGACCACCGCATTCATCCTGAGGGGTTCGGCGGGGTCGGAGGACACCGGGGTCAGACTGGACTCCAGGGCCTTGGCGTAGGCTTTGGCGGCGGCGAGGCGTAGGCGTATCAGGTCCATCTGGAAGGTGCGGTGCATGGCCGTGCCGTTTTCACGCTCCCTGAGAGTTTGGTCCACGTACAGCTTGGTCTTCTTGGGCACATTCAGACGAACGCTCTGGGCTGCCGGGGGTCCTGGAGTACTGTCCCGGTCTTCAAACGCCGCCGTCCTCTTCAGGATCTTGACCATCAGGCCGCCGCCCTTGGCGGTCATAATCAGGGTCCCGTCCTCGCGCCCATAGCGGCCGAAACAAATACTGGTCACCACGTCTGGTGTCCTGATGGTACTCAACAGGTTCTTGTCTCGGTACAGCCGGACCTCGCAGTTGGTGAGACCCACTAGAACTGCCTGGAAGCCCCGAGTGGGGAGGTCCATGGCAGCCATGGTGGAGATGGCAGCTGGGAGGACAACTTTCCACAGCTTCTTCCCCTGAACACAAAACATGTCATGCCTTTCTTGTACAGGACCTGAGACCAAGGTTACCTTCTGGGTGAACCCCTGCAGGCTGTGGTCAGCGGTGCCCACCACCACGTTCTTGGCCAGTCTCACCAGGCCCACCGGGTGTGACGGTAGCTCCACACAGTACTTGGGTCTGTCCGAGTCCCTGAGAGCACACCCAAAGGTGTCAGAGGACGGCCCACCTGTCAGGTCTTACATGGACCTACAGGACTCCTTCTACTACTCGCCCTGAAATGCATCCTGGGAAGTGTGGGACAACCAAAATGAAGTCACCTGCGCAGAATGTAGATGTTTCCATCACGACACGCCACCGTCATCCGAAACTCCACATCGAACTGACCTGTCACGTCCATCATGGTGGGGGGGGCAGGCAGCGCCATCTTCAACAGTACAACATAAAACTCATCACACACATACAATATGTATATATATATATACATACATACATACACACACATACATATAAATATATATATAAATATATATATATATACATATATATATATATATACATACTGTATATCATATATATATATATGTGTGTATATATATATATATGATATATATATACTGTATATCATATATATATATATGATATATATATACTGTATATCATATATATATATACACATATATATATGTGTGTATATATATATACTGTATATCATATATATATATATATGTGTGTATATATATATGATATATATATATATCATATATATATATACTGTATATCATATATATATATATATACTGTATATGTGTGTATATATATGTATGATATATATATATACTGTATATCATATATATATACTGTATATCATATATATACACACATATATATATATACATATATATATATATATATATATAACATTGCTGTATGTATACTTTTGACCCAGCACATTTGCTCACATTTTCAGTAGAGCCATAATAAATTCATAAAAGAAGCAAACTTCATGAATGTTTTTAGTGAGCAACAAGTATGTGCTCCGATCACTACATCACAACAAAATAAGAGTTGTAGAAATGATTGGAAACTGAAGACAGCCATGACATGATGTTCTTTACACGTGTATGTACACTTTTGACCACCACTGTACTTGTTTTCTTGTCTCTCATAATGATCATGAGCAATAAGCAACATTTAAAAAAAGTGCAGTTCCCCTTTAAATATCATCATCATGTTTCATTATCATTATGTGTGTGTGTGCTATGTGTATATATATATATGTATATGTGTGTGTGTGCTATGTGTATATATGTATATGTGTGTGTATATGTATGTGTATATGTATATGTGTGTATGTATATATATATATATACATATATATATATATATATATATACATATATATGTATGTATATATATATATATATATATATATATATATATATATATATATATATATATATATATATATATATATATATATAAATAAATGGGTTATACTTGTATAGCGCTTTTCTACCTTCAAGGTACTCAAAGCGCTTTGACAGTATTTCCACATTCACACACTGATGGAGGGAGCTGCCATGCAAGGCGCTAACTAGCAGCCATCAGGAGCAAGGGTGAAGTGTCTTGCCCAAGGACACAACGGACGTGACTAGGATGGTAGAAGGTGGGGATTGAACCCCAGTAACCAGCAACCCTCCGATTGCTGGCATGGCCACTCTACCAACTTCGCCACGCCGTCCTTATATGACTATATATGTATATGTGTGTATATCAACAAAAACGATCCTAAATATTTGTTTAGTACAGTAGCATCGCTAACCCAACAAGGGACTCCTCCCAGTAGCTCCACCCACTCGGCAGATGACTTTATGAATTTCTTTAATTAGAAAATTGAACTCGTTAGAAAGGAGATTAAAGCTACAACTGGGTTCTATTAACACAAATACGACTGTATATACGACGGATACTGCCCTCCAAAATAGTCTCTCTCTTTTTGATGAAATAACATTAGAGGAATTATTACTGCGTGTAAATGGGATAAAACAAACAACATGTTTACTTGACCCACTTCCTGGGAAACTTATCAAGGAACTGTTTGTGATATTAGGACCATCAGTGCTAAATATAAACTTATCACTTTCCTCTGGCACTGTTCCCCTAGCATTCAAAAAAGGTTATTCATCCTCTGCTCAAAAGACCTAACCTCCATCCTGACCTCATGGTAAACTACAGGCCGGTGTCACACCTTCCCTTTATTTCCAAAATCCTCGAAAAAAATAGTTGCACAGCAGCTAAATGAACACTTAGTGTCTAACAATCTCTGTGAACCTTTTCAGTCCAGTTTCAGGGCAAATCACTCTACGGAGAAGCCCTCGCAAAAATGACTAATGATCTATTGCTAACCATGGATGTCATTTATGTTGCTGCTTCTTCATCTTAGCGCTGCTTTCCATACCGTTCATCATAATATTTGATTAGAGCGTATCAAAACACGTGTTGGTATGTCAGACTTAGTCTTGTCTTGGTTTAACTCTTATCTTACTGACAGGATGCAGTGTGTCTCCCATAACAATGTGACCTCGGACTATGTCAAGGTAACGTGCGGAGTTCCCCAGGGTTCAGTTCTTGGCCCTGCACTCTTTAGCAACTACATGCTGCCGCTAGGTGACATCATACGTGTCAGCTTTCACTGTTGTGATGATGACACCCAACTCTACATGCCCCTAAACATGACCAACACGCCGGATTGTAGTCACCTGGAGGCGTGTCTTAATGTAATTAAACAATGCTAACTTTTTGCAACTCAACGCTAAGAAAACGGAAATGCTGATTATCGGTCCTGCTAGACACCGACATCTATTTAATAATACCACCTTAATATTTGACAACCAAACAATTATATACCTAGTTAATAATACCACCTTAATATTTGACAACCAAACAATTATACACCTAGTTAATAATACCACCTTAATGTTTGACAACCAAACAATTATACACCTATTTAATAATACCACCTTAATATTTGACAACCAAACAATTATATACCTAGTTAATAATACCACCTTAACATTTGACAACCAAACAATTATACACCTATTTAATAATACCACCTTAATATTTGACAACCAAACAATTATACACCTATTTAATAATACCACCTTAACATTTGACAACCAAACAATTATACACCTATTTAATAATACCACCTTAACATTTGACAACCAAACAATTATACACCTATTTAATAATACCACCTTAACATTTGACAACCAATTACACACCTATTTAATAATACCACCTTAACATTTGACAACCAAACAATTATACACCTATTTAATAATACCACCTTAACATTTGACAACCAAACAATTATACACCTATTTAATAATACCACCTTAACATTTGACAACCAAACAATTATACACCTATTTAATAATACCACCTTAACATTTGACAACCAAACAATTATACACCTATTTAATAATACCACCTTAACATTTGACAACCAATTACACACCTATTTAATAATACCACCTTAACATTTGACAACCAAACAATTATACACCTATTTAATAATACCACCTTAACATTTGACAACCAAACAATTACACACCTATTTAATAATACCACCTTAACATTTGACAACCAAACAATTATACACCTATTTAATAATACCACCTTAACATTTGACAACCAAACAATTATACACCTATTTAATAATACCACCTTAACATTTGACAACAAAACAATTACACAAGGCCACTCGTAAAGAATCTGGGTATTATCTTCCACCCAACTCTCTCGTTTGAGTCACACATTAAGAGTGTTACTAAAACAACTCTCTCGTTTGAGTCACACATTAAGAGTGTTACTAAAACAACTCTCTCGTTTGAGTCACACATTAAGAGTGTTACTAAAACAACTCTCTCGTTTGAGTCACACATTAAGAGTGTTACTAAAACAACTCTCTCGTTTGAGTCGCACATTAAGAGTGTTACTAAAACAACTCTCTCGTTTGAGTCACACATTAAGAGTGTTACTAAAACAACTCTCTCGTTTGAGTCGCACATTAAGAGTGTTACTAAAACAACTCTCTCGTTTGAGTCACACATTAAGAGTGTTACTAAAACAACTCTCTCGTTTGAGTCACACATTAAGAGTGTTACTAAAACAACTCTCTCGTTTGAGTCGCACATTAAGAGTGTTACTAAAACAACTCTCTCGTTTGAGTCACACATTAAGAGTGTTACTAAAACAACTCTCTCGTTTGAGTCACACATTAAGAGTGTTACTAAAACAACTCTCTCGTTTGAGTCACACATTAAGAGTGTTACTAAAACAACTCTCCTTTGAGTCACACATTAAGAGTGTTACTAAAACAACTCTCTCGTTTGAGTCGCACATTAAGAGTGTTACTAAAACAACTCTCTCGTTTGAGTCACACATTAAGAGTGTTACTAAAACAACTCTCTCGTTTGAGTCACACATTAAGAGTGTTACTAAAACAACTCTCCTTTGAGTCACACATTAAGAGTGTTACTAAAACAACTCTCTCGTTTGAGTCACACATTAAGAGTGTTACTAAAACAACTCTCTCGTTTGAGTCACACATTAAGAGTGTTACTAAAACAACTCTCTCGTTTGAGTCACACATTAAGAGTGTTACTAAAACAACTCTCTCGTTTGAGTCACACATTAAGAGTGTTACTAAAACAGTCTTCTTTCATCTCCGTAATATCACTAAAATATGTTCCATTTTGTCCACTAGCAACGCTGAGATCATTATTCATGCATTCGTTACGTCTCGTCTCCATTACTGTAACCTATTATTTCCATGTCTCCCTATGTCTAGCATTAAAATATTACACTTGGTACAAAATGTGGCTGCTAGACTTTTGACAAGAACAAGAAAGTTATTATGTTAGATCCACTATGGACTGGACTCTCACACTATTATGTTAGATCCACTATGGACTGGACTCTCACACTATTATGTTAGATCCACTATGGACTGGACTCTCACACTATTATGTTAGATCCACTATGGACTGGACTCTCACTATTATGTTAGATCCACTATGGACTGGACTCTCACACTATTATGTTAGATCCACTATGGACTGGACTCTCACACTATTATGTTAGATCCACTATGGACTGGACTCTCACACTATTATGTTAGATCCACTATGGACTGGACTCTCACTATTATGTTAGATCCACTATGGACTGGACTCTCTCACTATTATGTTAGATCCACTATGGACTGGACTCTCACACCATTATGTTAGATCCACTATGGACTGGACTCTCACTATTATGTTAGATCCACTATGGACTGGACTCTCACACTATTATGTTAGATCCACTATGGACTGGACTCTCACACTATTATGTTAGATCCACTATGGACTGGACTCTCACTATTATGTTAGATCCACTATGGACTGGACTCTCACACTATTATGTTAGATCCACTATGGACTGGACTCTCACACTATTATGTTAGATCCACTATGGACTGGACTCTCACACTATTATGTTAGATCCACTATGGACTGGACTCTCACTATTATGTTAGATCCACTATGGACTGGACTCTCACACTATTATGTTAGATCCACTATGGACTGGACTCTCACTATTATGTTAGATCCACTATGGACTGGACTCTCACTATTATGTTAGATCCACTATGGACTGGACTCTCACACTATTATGTTAGATCCACTATGGACTGGACTCTCACACTATTATGTTAGATCCACTATGGACTGGACTCTCACTATTATGTTAGATCCACTATGGACTGGACTCTCACACTATTATGTTAGATCCACTATGGACTGGACTCTCACACTATTATGTTAGATCCACTATGGACTGGACTCTCACACTATTATGTTAGATCCACTATGGACTGGACTCTCACTATTATGTTAGATCCACTATGGACTGGACTCTCACACCATTATGTTAGATCCACTATGGACTGGACTCTCACTATTATGTTAGATCCACTATGGACTGGACTCTCACTATTATGTTAGATCCACTATGGACTGGACTCTCACACTATTATGTTAGATCCACTATGGACTGGACTCTCACACCATTATGTTAGATCCACTATGGACTGGACTCTCACTATTATGTTAGATCCACTATGGACTGGACTCTCACACTATTATGTTAGATCCACTATGGACTGGACTCTCACACTATTATGTTAGATCCACTATGGACTGGACTCTCACACTATTATGTTAGATCCACTATGGACTGGACTCTCACACTATTATGTTAGATCCACTATGGACTGGACTCTCACTATTATGTTAGATCCACTATGGACTGGACTCTCACACTATTATGTTAGATCCACTATGGACTGGACTCTCACACTATTATGTTAGATCCACTATGGACTGGACTCTCACACTATTATGTTAGATCCACTATGGACTGGACTCTCACTATTATGTTAGATCCACTATGGACTGGACTCTCTCACTATTATGTTAGATCCACTATGGACTGGACTCTCACACCATTATGTTAGATCCACTATGGACTGGACTCTCACTATTATGTTAGATCCACTATGGACTGGACTCTCACACTATTATGTTAGATCCACTATGGACTGGACTCTCACTATTATGTTAGATCCACTATGGACTGGACTCTCACTATTATGTTAGATCCACTATGGACTGGACTCTCACTATTATGTTAGATCCACTATGGACTGGACTCTCACTATTATGTTAGATCCACTATGGACTGGACTCTCACTATTATGTTAGATCCACTATGGACTGGACTCTCACTATTATGTTAGATCCACTATGGACTGGACTCTCACACTATTATGTTAGATCCACTATGGACTGGACTCTCTCACTATTATGTTAGATCCACTATGGACTGGACTCTCTCACTATTATGTTAGATCCACTATGGACTGGACTCTCACACTATTATGTTAGATCCACTATGGACTGGACTCTCACACTATTATGTTAGATCCACTATGGACTGGACTCTCACACTATTATGTTAGATCCACTATGGACTGGACTCTCACTATTATGTTAGATCCACTATGGACTGGACTCTCTCACTATTATGTTAGATCCACTATGGACTGGACTCTCACACTATTATGTTAGATCCACTATGGACTGGACTCTCACACTATTATGTTAGATCCACTATGGACTGGACTCTCACACTATTATGTTAGATCCACTATGGACTGGACTCTCACTATTATGTTAGATCCACTATGGACTGGACTCTCACACTATTATGTTAGATCCACTATGGACTGGACTCTCACACTATTATGTTAGATCCACTATGGACTGGACTCTCACACTATTATGTTAGATCCACTATGGACTGGACTCTCACTATTATGTTAGATCCACTATGGACTGGACTCTCACTATTATGTTAGATCCACTATGGACTGGACTCTCACACTATTATGTTAGATCCACTATGGACTGGACTTTCACACTATTATGTCAGACCCACTCGACGTCCATTGCATCCGGTCTTCCCTAGAGGGGGTGGGGGGTCACCCACATCTGCGGTCCTCTCCAAGGTTTTTCATAGTCATTCACATTGACATCCCACTGAGTTGTGAGTTTTTCCTTGCCCTCATGTGGGCTCTGAACGGAGGATGTGGTTGTGGCTTGTGCAGCCCTTTGAGACACTTGTGATTTAGGGCTACATAAATGGATTGATGTATATAGTGATGTGTTTACAGTATAGATGTATAAATAGATGGAGTTACCTTTGCGAGGATGATGAAGGCCTCGGGGTCCAGCACGTAAACATGGCCGCTCTCAGTGCCGATCACCAGGCAGCTGACGCCGTCTTCGTCCGCCGTGCTCTTCTTCAGGGTTGCGATGCAGGTGATGACGGTCTGTGGCGGCGAGGAAGAAGCCGACGGCGTCCTGACCAGGGTGCGTCTGTGTGTGTGTGAGGTTTACCTGTCGCTTGATGGCTTGTTGCTTGTGCACCTGGAGGAAGCGCTCCAGGTGCTCGGCATCCAGAGACAGGAAGTGAATGGAGCGCACGGACAGCGGCACGTCCGCCTTCTTCCTGATGCTCTCCAACGTCTCCTTCAGGGTCCCGGGGTGGATGTGGCCCTCCCTGGCCTGCTGCCACACATCCTGACCAATCACAGCACAGCACTGACTGAGCCGCAGGTCAAGCAGCCACACTTGTGATTTAGGGCTATATAAATAAACATTGATTGATCCCAGAAGAGCGGAACACAAACCTGCTCCAGCGCGTTGACGTCCAGGCTCGGCAGCGTGAACTTGCAGTACGGCCTCAGGTTCTTGTAGACGTACACGCACGGCCCGGAGGCCACGGCCACGGCGGGAACGCGAGGCTCGTGCAGGTCCATGAAGAAGGCCACCAGGCCGGCGGGGAGGTCCAGCAAGGCGCTCTCGCTCGCCAGCGACGTTCCTCGGTAGACCTTCAGCTTCATGGCTGACGAGCCGCTGCCCAAGTCACCCACGACCAGACCGCTGTCGCCGTCGCCGCTCAGGTCGGCCAGGTCCACGCAGGACGTGAAGGTGTGGAGTCCCGCCACCGGGTCGTAGTGGGCATCCAGCCACTTGCCGTCTTCCACGCCAAACTCCGACATGACGTCGCCGGAAGCGACAGCAAAACCTGCCCCTGGCCACAATAGAAACATGACGTCACACTCTGCTTCCTGCACGGAGAGGATTCACTTCAACACTTTCCCTAAGTTAAGGAGTGCCCTAAGTTAAGGAGCGCCCTAAGTGGCTGATCCGTTGGCGGTCCCGTCTTAGCGGGATTGTGCCGAAAATGTAATTTCAGTTCTTATGTGTCTTGTACATGTTAAGAATGGACAAATAAAGCTGCTCTGCTCTGCTCTGCACGTGTAGGACAAACATCTAAAGATTGTCAAAGCGCGTCACGGAAATGACGTCAATATGCGGCATCACTCAGGTGTTCGCGGCCAGAACAATCTTCTTCTTCTTCTATGGAGTTTATTGGCGGTTGGCAAACCAACAAAGGTGCATTACCGCCACCTACTGGACTGGAGTGTGGGACTGTAAATTGGGATTCAAAATAAATACAAATAATAATTAACAAAATAAATAATAAGAAAAATAAAGAAAATAATAAAAAAAAAAAAATAATGAGATAAAGAAACAAAACAACTAAATAGGGAACTTAAATCCTCTCCATTAGGCCTGTGTCTATCAGATATGCCATAAGATGCTTGAGCATAGCTTCTGCCTCTGCTCCTAGCAGATTCCCAACACTTAATATCATCCTGGATTCCTCTGCCGCTGCTGTTAGCGTCCTCCTTTCCTCCTCATACCCTCTACATTCTAACAGCACATGCTGGACACTTTCATCCTGCCCACATTGGTCACATCTGCCATCAGGGTGTTTTCCTATCCTGTGTAGTGAACTATTCAGTCCTGTGTGCCCTATCCTAAGTCGTGTGATCACTGCTTCTTCCCTCCGGCTCCTGCCCCTCCTCCTTCCCACGGCCAGAACAATTATTCAACCGCATGCTTTTCAGCAACTGACTCACCGTTGTCAAGGAAACCGAGGAGCGGCGCCTCGTTTCCGGTTTACTGCACACGTCGTCCGGATGAAGTCTTTCAAAGCAGCACAACAATTAGGGGTAGCAGCACAACAGTTCGGGTTAGCAGCACAACAGTTCGGGTTAGCAGCACAACAATTAGGGGTAGCAGCACAACAATTAGGGGTAGCAGCACAACAGTTCGGGTTAGCAGCACAACAATTAGGGGTAGCAGCACAACAGATCGGGTTAGCAGCACAACAATTAGGGGTAGCAGCACAACAGTTCGGGTTAGCAGCACAACAGTTCGGTTTAGCAGCTGTCTCTAATCCATAAATCCTCTTCCAGCTTCTTTGGCCAGTGTCCTCGGCTGATGACGTCAGCCACACGCGACGCTGGTCCTACCTGCGACCAGTACACAAGAGACACTTTTTTTCAAATAAAATCAAATTTGGTGGAATCCGACTTCCATTTCACATCATAGAACTATCTGACATGACTAGATATAAAATCATTAAAAAATATATTTGAAATTGTTTTAATCGAGGCGGCGCAGGGCGTGACGTCACCAGCAAACTCCTTCCCAATTGGTTCTTTGCTTGCAGTTTAAAAAGTAGCCCGCGAAGGCTGAGGCACGCGCAGCCAACTAGCATCGAGCATACTATCATACTGTCATACTATCATACTATCCTCTCTTTAGTAATCACAGCAAACATATCCAGAGTGAGTTAGGCATTAATAGGACGGAAGGTGGACACTCCTAATGCAAGCAGTCATTGACATATTTCAACATTTGTCGGTTGGTGGCTAATGCTAACAACAACCTAACCTCGTCCTTCATGCTAACTGAAGACATCCGAGTAAGTCATTTGAAGTCATATTCTCTACCATTCCTTCAAATAACCTTTTATTATCAAATCATATCCTTGTAACGTCAAAATGTCCCAAATCCAGCTACGTTGTTACCATGAATTGATGAACGTGGATAAACAAGTTGAAAAACTTATTGGAGTGTTACCATTTAGTGGTCAATTGTACGGTTTTTGATTGATTGGTTGAAACTTTTATTAGTAGATTGCACAGTACAGTACATATTCCATACAATTGACCACTAAATGGTAACACCCCAATAAGTTTTTCAACTTGTTTAAGTCGGGGTCCACGTTCATCAATTCATGGTAATATACAAATATGTACTGTACTGTGCAATCTACTAATAACAGTTTCAATCAATCAATTGTGAAAGTAAAAGGTGACAGAAACATTATATCAAGAGTGTTTGTTGGTGTTAGCCAAGATGATTAAGTCTTGTTTGTTGTAATGTTTGTGTCAGCCAAGATGATTAAGTCTTGTTTGTTGTAATGTTTGTGTCAGCCAAGATGATTAAGTCTTGTTTGTTGTAATGTTTGTGTCAGCCAAGATGATTAAGTCTTGTTTGTTGTAATGTTTGTGTCAGTCAAGATCAAGATGATTAAGTCTTGTTGTTGTCATGTTTGTGTCAGTCAAGATCAAGATGATGGAGTCTTGTTGTTGTCATGTTTGTGTCAGTCAAGATCAAGATGATTAAGTCTTGTTGTTGTCATGTTTGTGTCAGTCAAGATCAAGATGATGGAGTCTTGTTGTTGTCATGTTTGTGTCAGTCAAGATCAAGATGATGGAGTCTTGTTGTTGTCATGTTTGTGTCAGTCAAGATCAAGATGATGGAGTCTTGTTGTTGTCATGTTTGTGTCAGTCAAGATCAAGATGATGGAGTCTTGTTGTTGTCATGTTTGTGTCAGTCAAGATCAAGATGATGGAGTCTTGTTGTTGTCATGTTTGTGTCAGTCAAGATCAAGATGATTAAGTCTTGTTGTTGTCATGTTTGTGTCAGTCAAGATCAAGATGATGGAGTCTTGTTGTTGTCATGTTTGTGTCAGTCAAGATCAAGATGATTAAGTCTTGTTGTTGTCATGTTTGTGTCAGTCAAGATCAAGATGATGAAGTCTTGTTGTTGTCATGTTTGTGTCAGTCAAGATCAAGATGATTAAGTCTTGTTGTTGTCATGTTTGTGTCAGTCAAGATCAAGATGATGGAGTCTTGTTGTTGTCATGTTTGTGTCAGTCAAGATCAAGATGATGGAGTCTTGTTGTCATGTTTGTGTCAGTCAAGATCAAGATGATTAAGTCTTGTTGTTGTCATGTTTGTGTCAGTCAAGATCAAGATGATGGAGTCTTGTTGTTGTCATGTTTGTGTCAGTCAAGATCAAGATGATTAAGTCTTGTTGTTGTCATGTTTGTGTCAGTCAAGATCAAGATGATGAAGTCTTGTTGTTGTCATGTTTGTGTCAGTCAAGATCAAGATGATGGAGTCTTGTTTAGCTGGGAAGCCAGAGAGAGTTGGTCCAGTGGAGGTTGAAGACATCAAGAGAGACCTTCAGGAAGAATTCTCTACTCTGCCAAATAAGGTCAGTCACGTCACAATCGATGGGTTGATCGATCAGGAAAAGACAGATTTTGATAGTGATCAGCTTGGGTTGTGTTATTAGGAAGATGCCAGCATCCAGTCGGAGAACTTGCAGGTCTACCTGAGAGTTCGACCCTTTACAGCATCTGACAATGACGAGTCACAGGTAACACACAACCACACACACCATGTCTAATACAAAGTAGTGTATAGTTCTAACTTATATCTGCCAGTAGACACCTTATGGAAGATAAAAACTACAACATGGCTGATGGGGAGAAGACACTGTCGAAGTGGCGACACTAGACTAGATGTGACCAATCTAAGACTAGATGTAACAATCTAAGACTAGATGTAACAATCTAAGACTAGATGTAACAATCTAAGACTAGATGTAACAATCTAAGTCTAAGACTAGATGTGACCCATCTACAGTAAGTCTAAGACTAGATGTGACCAATCTAAGACTAGATGTAACAATCTAAGGCTAAGACTAGATGTGACCCATCTACAGTAAGTCTAAGACTAGATGTGACCCATCTAAGTCTAAGACTAGATGTGACCAATCTAAGACTAGATGTAACAATCTAAGTCTAAGACTAGATGTGACCCATCTACAGTAAGTCTAAGACTAGATGTGACCCATCTAAGTCTAAGACTAGATGTGACCAATCTAAGACTAGATGTAACAATCTAAGGCTAAGACTAGATGTGACCCATCTACAGTAAGTCTAAGACTAGATGTGACCCATCTAAGTCTAAGACTAGATGTGACCAATCTAAGACTAGATGTAACAATCTAAGTCTAAGACTAAATGTGACCCATCTACAGTAAGTCTAAGACTAGATGTGACCCATCTAAGACTAGATGTAACAATCTAAGTCTAAGACTAGATGTGACCCATCTACAGTAAGTCTAAGACTAGATGTGACCCATCTAAGTCTAAGACTAGATGTGACCAATCTAAGACTATATGTAACAATCTAAGTCTAAGACTAGATGTGACCAATCCAAGACTAGATGTGACCCATCTAAGTCTAAGACTAGATGTGACCCATCTAAGTCTAACACTAGATGTAACAATCTAAGTCTAAGACTAGATGTGACCCATCTTAACACAACAACTACAACACAAAACACAACAACTATAAGACAAAACACAACAACTATGAGACAAAACACAACAACTATAAGACAAAACACAACTATAAGACATAACACAACAACTATAAGACAAAACACAACAACTATAGGACAAAACACAACCACTATAGGACAAAACACAACAACTATAAGACAAAACACAACAACTATGAGACAAAACACAACAACTATAAGACAAAACACAACTATAAGACATAACACAACAACTATAAGACATAACACAACAACTATAAGACAAAACACAACAACTATAGGACAAAACACAACAACTATAGGACAAAACACA
The DNA here is from genome assembly GCF_033978785.1 of Entelurus aequoreus. Classification (NCBI taxonomy): domain Eukaryota; kingdom Metazoa; phylum Chordata; class Actinopteri; order Syngnathiformes; family Syngnathidae; genus Entelurus; species Entelurus aequoreus. Next base: position 6,297,419 of record NC_084751.1, read on the forward strand.
ACAACTATAAGACAAAACACAACAACCTCAGGACAAAACACAACAACTATAGGACAAAACACAACAACTATAAGACAAAACACAACAACTATAGGACAAAACACAACAACTATAGGACAAAACACAACTATAAGTCATAACACAACAACTATGAGACATAACACAAAAACTATGAGAAATAACACAACAACTATGAGACATAACACAACAACTATGAGACAAAACACAACAACTATGAGACATAACACAACAACTATGAGAAATAACACAACAACTATGAGACATAACACAACAACTATGAGACAAAACACAACAACTATGAGACAAAACACAACAACTATAAGACAAAACACAACAACTGTAAGACAAAACACAACAACTATAAGACATAACACAACAACTATAAGACAAAACACAACAACTATGAGACAACACAACAACTATGAGACATAACACAACTATAAGACAAAACACAACAACTATAAGACATAACACAACTATGAGACATAACACAACAACTATAAGACAAAGCACAACTATAAGACAAAACACAACAACTATAAGACATAACTCAACAACTATAAGACATATCACAAAAACTATAAGACATACCACAACAACTATAAGACATACTACAAAAACTATAAGACATACCACAACAACTATAAGACAAAACACAACAACTATAAGACATACCACAAAAACTATAAGACATATCACAAAAACTATAAGACAAAACACAACAACTATAAGACATAACTCAACAACTATAAGACATACCACAAAAACTATAAGACATATCACAAAAACTACAAGACATAACACAACAACTATAAGACAAAACACAACAACTATAAGACATAGCACAACAACTATGAGACATAACACAACAACTATAAGACAAAACACAACTATAAGACAAAACACAACAACTATAAGACATATCACAAAAACTATGACATACCACAACAACTATGAGACATAACACAACAACTATGAGACATAACACAACAACTATAAGACCTAACACAACAACTATGAGACATAACACAACTATAAGACGAAACACAACAACTATAAGACATAACACAACAACTATGGGACATAACACAACAACTATAAGACAAAGCACAACTATAAGACAAAACACAACAACTATAAGACATATCACAAAAACTATGACATACCACAACAACTATGAGACATAACACAACAACTATGAGACATAACACAACAACTATAAGACCTAACACAACAACTTTGAGACATAACACAACAACTATAAATATAACACTACAACTTTGAGACATAACACAACAACTATAAGACATAACACAACAACTATAAGACAAAACACAACAACTATAAAACAAAACACAACTTTGAGACATAACTCAACAACTATAAGACAACACAACAACTATAAGACAAAACACAACAACTATGAGACAAACAACAACTATGAGACATAACACAACAACTATGAGACATAACACGACAACTATAAAACATAACACAACAACTATGAGACATAACACAACAACTATAAGACATAACACAACAACTATAAGATATAACACAACAACTATGAGACATAACACAACAACTTTGAGACATAACACAACAACTATAAATATAACACTACAACTTTGAGACATAACACAACAACTATAAGACATAACACAACAACTATAAGACAAAACACAACAACTATAAGACAAAACACAACTTTGAGACATAACTCAACAACTATAAGACAACACAACAACTATAAGACAAAACACAACAACTATGAGACAAACAACAACTATGAGACATAACACAACAACTATGAGACATAACACGACAACTATAAAACATAACACAACAACTATGAGACATAACACAACAACTATGAGACATAACACAACAACTTTGAGACATAACACAACAACTATAAATATAACACTACAACTTTGAGACATAACACAACAACTATAAGACATAACACAACAACTATAAGACAAAACACAACAACTATAAGACAAAACACAACTTTGAGACATAACTCAACAACTATAAGACAACACAACAACTATAAGACAAAACACAACAACTATGAGACAAACAACAACTATGAGACATAACACAACAACTATGAGACAAAGCACGACAACTATAAAACATAACACAACAACTATGAGACATACCACAACAACTATGAGACATAACACAACAACTTTGAGACATAACACAACTATAAAGATAACACTACAACTTTGAGACATAACACAACACAAGGTGTGCAGTAAACACACAATACAAGGTGTGCAGTAACACACAATACAAGGTGTGCAGTAAACACACAATACAAGGTGTGCAGTAACACACAATGCAAGGTGTGCAGTAACACACAATACAAGGTGTGCAGTAAACACACCATACAAGGTGTGCAGTAAACACACCATACAAGGTGTGCAGTGACACACCATACAAGGTGTGCAGTAACACACAATACAAGGTGTGCAGTAAACACACCATACAAGGTGTGCAGTGACACACAATACAGGGTGTGCAGTAAACACACCATACAAGGTGTGCAGTAACACACAATACAAGGTGTGCAGTAACACACAATACAAGGTTCGCAGTAACACACAATACAAGGTGTGCAGTAAACAAACAATACAAGGTGTGCAGTAAACACACAATACAAGGTTCGCAGTAACACACAATACAAGGTGTGCAGTGACACACAATACAAGGTGAGCAGTGACACACAATACAAGGTGAGCAGTAACACACAATACAAGGTGTGCAGTGACACACAATACAAGGTGTGCAGTAACACACAATACAAGGTGTGCAGTAACACACAATACAAGGTGGGCAGTAACACACAATACAAGGTTCGCAGTAACACACAATACAAGGTTCGCAGTGACACACAATACAAGGTGTGCAGTAAACACACAATACAAGGTGTGCAGTAAACACACAATACAAGGTGTGCAGTAAACACACATTACAAGGTGTGCAGTAAACACACAATACAAGGTGTGCAGTAACACACAATACAAGGTGTGCAGTAAACACACAATACAAGGTGTGCAGTAACACACAATACAAGGTGTGCAGTAACACACAATACAAGGTGTGCAGTAAACACACAATACAAGGTGTGCAGTAAACACACAATACAAGGTGTGCAGTAAACACACAAGACAAGGAGTAAACACACAAGGTGTGCAGTAAAAGTGGACTTACCATGACCATGGTCTATCACAAACAAGTGGACTTACCATGACCATGGTCTATCACAAACAAGTGGACTTACCATGACCATGGTCTATCACAAACAAGTGGACTTACCATGACCATGGTCTATCACAAACAAGTGGACTTACCATGACCATGGTCTATCACAAACAGGATCAGGACTGCGTGACCCTGGAGGGACCAAACACGGTGGTCCTCAAAGCTCCCAGGACCAGTCAATCCACCCGACAGGGCGACAAGCTCCTCCCACAAACTGCTCAAAGGTTTACCTTCACACAGGTAATCACACACACACACTTTCTCCTGATCAACATGCGAGATGATGTCACTTCCTGCCAGGTGTTTGGGCCAGATGCCAGTCAGAGGAGAGTCTTTGAGGGCTCAGTCCATGGTTTGGTGCGAGATGTTCTGCAAGGAGAAAACTGTCTGGTGTTCACTTACGGAGTCACCAACGCTGGGAAAACCTTCACCTTCCTGGGTGAGCAACACAACATGATGGGGCGGTATAGCTCGGTTGGTAGAGCGGCCGTGCCAGCAACTTGAGGGTTCGATTCCCGCTTTCGCCATCCTAGTCACTGCCGTTGTGTCCTTGGGCAAGACACTTTACCCACCTGCTCCCAGTGCCACCCACACTGCTTTAAATGGAACTTACATATTGGCTTTCACTATGTAAAGCGCTTTGAGTCACTAGAGAAAAGCGCTATATAAATAGAATTCACTTCACTTCACTTCACTGCCTGCCTGACTGTGTGTGTACAACATGATGCACTGACTGTGTGTGTCCAACATGATGCACTGACTGTGTGTGTCCAGGTCCTGACCATGACAGTGGTCTGCTGCCCAGGTCTCTGTGGGCCATCTTCAACAGCATCCAAGGTCGTCTCTACACTCGCTGTGATCTCAAACCTCAGCGCTGTCGAGACTTCAGCCGACTGACTCCAGATCAGCAGACAGCTGAGAGCAGCAGCAAGAAGAACCTGCTGAGGATGTTGAAAGAGGTACTTGTACACACCACCTGGAGGACCTTCTCATCATCTTCTCTTCTCTCTGCATGTACACACCACCTGGAGGACCTTCTCATCATCTTCTCTTCTCTCTGCATGTACACACCACCTGGAGGACCTTCTCATCATCTTCTCTTCTCTCTGCATGTACACACCACCTGGAGGACCTTCTCATCATCTTCTCTTCTCTCTGCATGTACACACCACCTGGAGGACCTTCTCATCATCTTCTCTTCTCTCTACATGTACACACCACCTGGAGGACCTTCTCATCATCTTCTCTTCTCTCTGCATGTACACACCACCTGGAGGACCTTCTCATCATCTTCTCTTCTCTCTGCATGTACACACCACCTGGAGGACCTTCTCATCATCTTCTCTTCTCTCTACATGTACACACCACCTGGAGGACCTTCTCATCATCTTCTCTTCTCTCTGCATGTACACACCACCTGGAGGACCTTCTCATCATCTTCTCTTCTCTCTGCATGTACACACCACCTGGAGGACCTTCTCATCATCTTCTCTTCTCTCTGCAGAATCACCTCACCTCTGCTCGCTCGACTTGTCTGGACAGTGAGTGTTTTCTTCTGCTTTCATGTTTTCACACATGCTGTGTGTGTGTGAGTGTGTGTGTGCGTGTGTGCGTCAATGCTTGTTGTGGGAGTGAAAAACACACAGTGTCATTATAGTGTGTGTGTGTCTGTGTGTGTGTGTGTGTGTCTGTGTGTGTGTGTGTGTGTGTGTGTGTGTGTGTGTGTGTGTGTGTGTGTGTGTGTGTGTGTGTGTACAGGCTCGTCTCTCAGCTCTGACTGCAGTGTAAACAGTGTGTGTGTGTGTGTGTGTGTGTGTGTGTGTGTGTGTGTACAGGCTCGTCTCTCAGCTCTGACTGCAGTGTAAACAGTGTGTGTGTGTGTGTGTGTGTGTGTGTGTGTGTGTGTGTACAGGCTCGTCTCTCAGCTCTGACTGCAGTGTAAACAGTGTGTGTGTGTGTGTGTGTGTGTGTGTGTGTGTGTGTGTGTACAGGCTCGTCTCTCAGCTCTGACTGCAGTGTAAACAGTGTGTGTGAGAGCAACAAGACCTTTCTGGACGTCCCATCGAATGTTGGCTTCTCAGTTTGGGTTTCATTCTGTGAGATTTACAAGGACAACATTCATGACCTACTGGAGCAGGTGATACACCTACACTTATTGTAATGATACACCTACACTTATTGTAATGATACACCTACACCTATTGTAATGATACACCTACACCTATTGTAATGATACACCTACACTTATTGTAATCATACACCTACACTTATTGTAATGATACACCTACACTTATTGTAATGATACACCTACACCTATTGTAATGATACACCTACACCTATTGTAATGATACACCTACACCTATTGTAATGATACACCTACACCTATTGTAATGATACACCTACACCTATTGTAATGATACACCTACACCTATTGTAATCATACACCTACACCTATTGTAATCATACACCTACACCTATTGTAATAATACACCTACACCTATTGTAATGATACACCTACACCTATTGTAATAATACACCTACACCTATTGTAATGATACACATACTGTAATGATACACCTACACTGAATTTGATACACTTACACTTATTGTGATACACCTACACTTATTGTGATACACCTACACCGATTGTGATAGAATAGATAGAATATATCTTTATTGTCATTGTACATTGTACAATGAAATTGTAAGCAAAATCTAATTTAGTGCAAATTCATAATAACACATAAAAACATAAGAACATAGATAAATAGATAAAAATACATAAAATACATAAAAATAGCAGGCACACAGCTCACATGCACAGTCATTATTGTCTTGTGTTCAGCGACACTATTGCTCTCGGGTAAAAAGTGTTCTTAAATCGGTTTGTCCGGCATTTTATTGTCCTGTATCTCCTGCCCGAGGGCAGCAGTTCAAAAAGTTTATGTCCAGGGTGAGATGTTATGTCCCTTATGATGTTTTGGGCCTTTTTGAGGCACCTGCCACTGTACAGTTCATCCAGGGAGGGGAGAGAGCAGCCAGTGATCTTCATGGCACTTTTTATGACCCTCTGGAGTGTGTTTCTCTCTGCCGCCGTGCAGCTGGCATACCATACACACATGCAGTATGTCATACCATACACACATGCAGTATGTCAACACACTCTCTATTGAGCAGCGATAGAAGGACACAAGCAGTTTTTGTGACAGTTGGTTCTTTTTTTAGGAGTCTCAGAAAGTAAAGTGTCTGCTGTACCTTTTTGATGGTCACTGAGGTGTTCATACTCCACCACAGGTCTTCCTCGATCTGGATCCCCAGGAACCTGAAGTTAGAGACCCTTTCCACGTAGTCCCCATTGATGTACGGTGGTTGGATGTTTATCGTTTTTTTCTTCCGGAAATCCATTATCAGCTCCTTCGTCTTGGTGGTGTTAAGGACCAGGTTATTTTCCCTACACCACCTAGTCAGACGCTCCACTTCATTTCTGTAGGCAGACTCATAGAAATGAGTCCCACTACTGTGGTGTCGTCTGCAAATGTAATAGTGGTATTGCTGGCATGAGCAGGGGTGTAGTCATGAGTGTAGAGGGTGTAGAGTAGGGGACTTAGCACACAGCCCTGGGGGGAGCTGGGGCTGATGTTGATGGATGCTGAGAGGTGGGAGCCTACTCTCACCCTCTGAGAGCGATTTGTCAGGAAGTCCAGGATCCAGTGGCAGATGGAGGAAAACAGTCCCAGCCCTGTCAGTTTGGGCACCTGTCTGTGGGGGAGGATGGTATTGAACGCAGAGCTAAAATCAACAAAAAGTAACCTTGCATAGCTCCCCTGAAGCTCTAGGTGGCTCAGAGCAGTGTGGAGGGCTGTTGCAATAGCATCCTCTGTAGATCTGTTTAAGGCTGAAACGACGTCATCGGTTACGTAAATACGTCGATGCCGTTTTTGTGCGTCGACGCGTCGCATATTTACGTCACACTACCGTCATGGCAGAGCGCAAAGCAGACGGTGCGAGCGAGGGGGAAAAAATCACGCCAAAAGTCGTCAAAAGTGTGGGAGTATTTCAATACACGGCCTAATAATGTTGTTGTATGCACACTGTGTCGAGCGTAAATGGCCTATCATAGCAGCACAACGGCTATGAACGAACATTTGAAAAGAAAACCATCAACTAGTCAATCGTCCGCGTGAGCATACGTTGTCATCATTACACAAAAACATGAATGTGTCATTTGTATCTGCTAGGGGTGTAACGGTACGTGTTTTGTATTGAACCGTTTCGTACGGGGCTTTCGGTTCGGTACGGGGATGTACCGAACGAGTTTCTAAGCTAAAGCTAAAGTCTTAACAAGCTGCTTTGCTCCTTCTGCTTCTGTCTCAGCACGCAGCATTGTCCCACCCACACAACCATCTGATTGGTACACACAAAGCGCTATCAGCTAATCAGCAGTGCGTATTCAAAACGTTAGCAGCCAATCAGCAGTGCGTATTCAGAGCGCATGTAGTCAGCGCTTCAGGGTGGAGCAGATAGGTGTTTAGCAGGTGAGCATCAGGCAGCGGACTCTCCCCAAATGATAATAAACACCTCTCAGTCAACTACTAGTAACATCACTATGAGCCCGTTGACCTTCTAGAAACTTAAACTGCAGCTCAGCTCACTCGCAGTCCTGGCTTGAGGTGAAGGCTAATTAGCTCTCAGTTCCAGCCACATCGACCCCTTCTGTTTGCTATTTTCAGCTGCTGGGAATATTGTAAACAAGAAAAGAACCAGAGCATGTAGACATGCTAACCTTTCTTCATTAAAACTGTTAGTCACTCACTGGAATGAGTAGAATTGGTTATTGTGTACTGTGTTGGACTGGATGTTTATTTTGCACATTTTAAAAGCAATACTTAATGTTTACAGTGCTCCAGAATATTTAGATTGGCACTTTTTTGTATTGGATGTTTATCTTTATTTTTGCACATTTTAGCAAATAAGCAATACTTTCACTTTTGTTGAAATGTTTACACTGTTGTTACAGAATATTTCGTTTTGCACTTTTTTGTATTGGATGTTTATCTTTATTTTTGCACATTTTAAAGCAAAATAAGCAATACTTTTACTTTTGAAATGCTTATACTATTGCAGAATATTAAGATTTGCACTGGATTTTTACTTTTATATTTGCACATTAAAAAGCCAATAAGCTACTTTTAATTGTGTTAAATGTTAAAAGTTTTAAATGTTTACATTGTTACAGAATATTTAGTCATGTTGTAGTCAATGTTGACTGAGTGGCCATACTTCTTTTTTTTGTAAATAAAAGCCATGCCTTTTGAAAAAATTGGCCTACATTTATTTTTTCATCTTCATTTTAAATAATAAAAAAAAATCGGTAAAAGGAAAAACAATCTATAGATTAATCGAAAAAAAATAATCTATAGATTAACCGATTAATCGAAAAAATAATCTATAGATTAATCGATAGAAAAATAATCGTTAGCTGCAGCCTTAGATCTGTTTGCCCTGTACGCAAACTGGTGAGAGTCCAATGCAGGTGGCAGATTTGAGGTGATGTGCCCCCGAACCAGAGTTTCAAAGCACTTCATAATGATTGGTGTAAGTGCCACTGGACGGTAATCATTCAGGCTGTTTACCGCAGTTTTTTTGGCAGTGAGACAATAACAGAGTCCTTTAGACAGGGTGGGACGATGTACTGGGACAAGGACTGGTTGAAAATCCTGGTAAAGACAACAGCCAGCTGGTCGGCACAGGTCTTTAGTACACGTTCAGGTACACCATCTGGTCCAGCAGCTTTCCTTGGGTTCACCCTCCTTAGTGTGCGCTGCACCTCATGTTCCTCCAACATGAGGACGTTGTCACGGGTTGAGGGTTGTGATGTGACTGCATGTGGTTGCTCCACCTCGAAGCGAGCGAAGAAGATGTTCAGTTCCTCCGCCAGCGAGGCTTCTCCGTCAGCCACAGCGAGGTTGTTGGATTTGTAGCCGGTGATGTGCTTCACCCCCTGCCACACCTGCCTTGTGTTGTTGCTGCTGAGGTGTCCCTCTATTTTCTTCTGATATGCTGTCTTGGCCTCTATGATGCCTCTCCTCAGGCTGGCTCTGGCAGAACTGTACTGTGCCCCATCACCACACCTGAAGGCCTTGTTCCTCTCCTTCAGCAGGGTCCTGACCTCACCAGTCATCCAGGGCTTTTGGTTTGGATAGACCCGGATGCGCTTCTCGGTCATAGCAATATCCGTGCAGAACTTGATATAGCTCAGCACAGATAAAGTGTAGTCCTCCAGGTCCTGCTGTTCAAAGATGCCCCAGTTGGTTCTTTTAAAGTAATCCTGGAGCTGCTGAGAGGCGCCCTCAAGCCAGATTTGAACAGTTTTAGTTGTCGGGGGAGCACTTTTCTTGAGGGGGGTGTATGCTGGGATTAACAACACTGACAGGTGGTCGGACTTGGTAGTGGCTTAGCCCTGTAGCTACTCTTGATATTAGAGTATGCCTTTTCCAGAGTGTTTTTTCCCCTAGTTGCACATTTAATGTATCCTCCAAATCAGATGAGCAGTGACTGGTAACAGTCTTGGTGTTGGTGCACTAGCTGTTGTTGACGTAGATGCATAGCCCCCCTCCTCTGCTCTTACCCGGAGTCCTTGGTTCTGTCATGCCCATATGTTGTGCGGCCCGCTAGCTCAATAGCTGTGTCCGGGATGAGCGGGTGAAGCATGAGCAGAATGCAGCTGTCCCCGACCATCTTATTTGTCGCAATCTGCAGCTTCAGCTCGTCCAGCTTGTTGGCGAGGGATCTTGCATAAAAGAAGGCTGGGAAGCGATGGTGTGAATGGCAGCTTGCGGAGTTTAGCTAGCACGCCAGCTCTGCAGCCCCGCTTTTGCTTCCTGTCCCTCCGCCTCCTTCTCCTGGGAAATGTAATCCATGGAGAGCCCGGTGTCCTGGCTATGTCCGCCGGTATCTCGTGTAAGCGAAGAAACTCAGCTGTGACGTCTTGCTCACTCCGTGGTCCCAATTGAAGAAGTTTGGGTGGACTGTAGATGTTAGTCACCCGGCATAATGTGAACAGACACACACATATACAAGCAAAAATATCACAAACTTGCACCAAAAAACAGAGCTCTGAACCGCTGCGTCTATGGGCGCCGCCATCTTGGATTACCCACAATGATACACCTCCACCTATTGTGATACACCTCCACCTATTGTGATACACCTCCACCTATTGTGATACACCTCCACCTATTGTGATACACCTCCACCTATTGTGATACACACCTCCACCTATTGTGATACACCTCCACCTATTGTGATACACCTACACCTATTGTGATACACCTACACCTATTGTGATACACCTCCAGTAGTGATATAATGTTTGATCATGAAAAAACATCAAACACCTTTACTACATGTGTCTTAGAGGAACATCAACATTTTATTTCCAAACATCTCCTGGGAAAATATGACATTTGTGTACATGACAATAACTCATCTACTCCATTTTGTACACTTTATGGATTTAATACATTGTAAGGTTTCCTCCTGCAATATTTCAATAAAAACAATTCTGTAGATTATAGTTGAGACTTTTGTCAAGATGGCTGACATCACTTCTTCCTGGATGTTACAGAAAGTATGAGAATGTGTGAGCTGCTGCCGGCTCTTCTTGACTTATATAATCATTTCCTATTTGTCAAGATATTTACACCAACTTTGCAGAGAAATCTTTTCTGTCATCTTCTTGTCCATCCATCTCTGTCGCGTTATGTGATTGATCATGAAACTGGTGGCGCTCCTTTAATGAGCCTGCGCTGCAGACCTGGCAGTAGCAAACCAAAGAAAATAGAAGTGGAAAAAAAGTTTTGCTGAAGAGATATACCATGGACAACCTGGCAGGGGGCGTGGCCACGTAAGTGCTGCAGTTGGAGAAACAAGGCAACTTTTCTAATGCAGGGAAAACGGGCTAGTGCCTGTAAAATGTTTATGATGTCATTTTTCTAAGTACTAGATGTGGTATTTTGTATCTGTTGTTGTGAAAAGAAAAAGAAATAGGTCAAAATGCCAAATTCAATCAGTCTCTACTTCTTGATGTCACGTGCTGATTGGCTGACAGGTGTGTGTGTGTGTGTGTGTGTGTGTGTGTGTTCAGGTGCCTTTGAGACACGTCAAGAGGACGGTGTTGCGAGTGTCTCAGGACGTGAAAGGAAACTCCTTCATCAAAGGTAACAAGCTCCGCCTCCTGCCTGCAGCGGAGGCTCTTACGGGGACATTTTGGCCATGTGTGTGCAGACCTGAAGTGGATCCAGGTGAGCAGCTTGGAGGAGGCCTACAGGGTGATGAAGATTGGAAAGAAGAACCAGAGCTTCTCCTCCACCAGACTTAACCATCTATCCAGCAGGAGGTGAAGCACTTCCTGTTTCCTCCATCTAGTCCCGCCGGCGCCAGACCCCAGTCGTTACCGGCGGCCATCTTTGTTTTGCAGCCACAGCATTTTCTCCATCAGGATCCTGCGAGTGGAGGACAGCGGCGTTCCCAGAGTCCTGGGCATTAGCGAGTGAGTGCCAGCGAGCAAGTGACACGCGGCCAGAGATTGTGTAGCAAGCTCCTGTGTGTGTGTGTGTGCGTGTGTGTGCGTGTGTGCAGGCTGGCCTTGTGCGACCTGGCCGGCTCCGAGCGCTGCTCCCGCACGCACAACACAGGAGAGCGCCTGAAGGAGGCGGGAAACATCAACAACTCCCTCTTGACACTTGGGAAGTGCATCAACGCCATGAGGCTCAACCAGCAGGCCAAGTATGCAGTGTGGCTGTTTGTCACCTGACCACACTTTGACCTTGTGACCTCTGCAGGATCCAGCATCACATTCCCTTCAGGGAATCCAAGCTGACTCATTTCCTGCAGTTCTTCTTCTGTGGTGCCGGCAAGGTGACCATGGTGGTCAACATCAACCAGAGCGCCGCCTGCGTGGACGAGACACTCAACGTCCTGAAGTTCTCCGCCCTTGCCCAGAAGGTGCTGATCATTGTCATGTCCAAAAGTAGCACAAGTCCAGTCAGATCTACAAACCCGGTTTCCATATGAGTTGGGAAATGGTGTTAGATGTAAATATAAACAGAATACAATGATTTGCAAATCCTTTTCAAGCCATATTCAGTTGAATATGCTACAAAGACAACATATTTCATGTTCAAACTCATAAACTTTTTTTTTTTTGCAAATAATCATTAACTTTAGAATTTGATGGCAGCAACACGTGCCAAAGAAGTTGGGAAAGGTGGCAATAAATACTGATAAAGTTGAGGAATGCTCATCAAACACTTATTTGGAACATCCCACAGGTGTGCAGGCTAATTGGGAACAGGTGGGTGCCATGATTGGGTATAAAAGTAGATTCCATGAAATGCTCAGTCATTCACAAACAAGGATGGGGCGAGGGTCACCACTTTGTCAACAAATACCTGAGCAAATTGTTGAACAGTTTAAGAAAAACCTTTCTCAAGCAGCTATTGCAAGGAATTGAGGGATTTCACCATCTACGCTCCGTAATATCATCAAAGGGTTCAGAGAATGTGGAGAAATCACTGCACGTAAGCAGCTAAGCCCGTGACCTTCCATCCCTCAGGCTGTACTGCATCAACAAGCCACATCAGTGTGTAAAGGATATCACCACATGGGCTCAGGAACACTTCAGAAACCCACTGTCACTAACTACAGTTGGTCGCTACATCTGTAAGTGCAAGTTAAAACTCTCCTATGCAAGGCCAAAACCGTTTATCAACAACACCCAGAAATGCCCTCGGCTTCGCTGCGCCTGAGCTCATCTAAGATGGACTGATACAAAGTGGAAAAGTGTTCTGTGGTCTGACGAGTCCACATTTCAAATTGTTTTTGGAAACTTTGGACGTCATGTCCTCCGGACCAAAGAGGAAAAGAACCATCCGGATTGTTATAGGCGCAAAGTGTAAAAGCCAGCATGTGTGATGGTATGGGGGTGTATTAGTGGCCAAGACATGGGTAACTTACACATCTGTGAAGGCACCATTAATGCTGAAAGGTACATACAGCTTTTGGAGCAACATATGTTGCCATCCAAGCAACGTTACCATGGACGCCCCTGCTTATTTCAGCAAGACAACGCCAAGCCACGTGTTACATCAACGTGGCTTCATAGTAAAAGAGTGCGGGTACTAGACTGGCCTGCCTGTAATCCAGACCTGTCTCCCATTGAAAATCTGTGGTGCATTATGAAGCCTAAAATAGCAGAAGGGAGACCCCCGGACTGTTGAACAACTTAAGCTGTACATCAAGCAAGAATGGGAAAGAATTCCACTTCAAAAATGTGTCTCCTCACTTCCCAAACCTTTACTGAGTGTTGTTCAAAGGAAAGGCCATGTAACACAGTGGTGAACATGCCCTTTCCCAACTACTTTGGCACGTGTTGCAGCCAGGAAATTACAAGTTAATTATTATTTGCAAAAAAAAAATAAAGTTTATGAGTTTGAACATCAAATATGTTGTCACATTCAACTGAATATAATAATAATAATAATAATGGATTAGATTTATATAGCGCTTTTCTAGACACTCAAAGCGCTTCACAGAGAAGTGAGAACCCATCATTCATTTTTTTTACAAATATAAGAATATGGCTTGAAAAGGATTTTCAAATCATTGTATTCCGTTTATATTTACATCTAACACCATTTCCCAACTCATATGGAAACAGGGTTTGTACACTGGCAGAAAACAATCAATCACATGACAGGGAGTCCAAATACAAAGCAGCTGTCATTGCTAACTACAGTGTCTTAAAGGGCAACTGTTCTTACCTTTTGGTAAGTGTAGTGGACAAGTCCTGAAAACATCAACTTCCTACTTTCTCCAAACAAGATGTTTGGAATTTGTGACGTCAGCAGATTATCCATATAAAGCAGAAATTTACCCAAAGTGCTTTGCAGGGGTCCACCATTGTAGTCTGATGTTGTAGTCAATAAGTTCCTTCTTTTCCTCTCTATTGTTGTGGGGAAGACTGGCTCGTACATGCACATGTATCCTCCTATGTTGCCATTTAAAATACAAAGTAGACACATTATGGAAGATACAAAGTACAACATGTCTAATACAAAGTAGTGTATAGTTGTAACTTCTATCTGTCAGTAGACATGTTATGGAAGATACAAAGTACAACATGTCTAATACAAAGTAGAGTATAGTTGTAACTTCTATCTGTCAGTAGACATGTTATGGAAGATACAAAGTACAACATGTCTAATACAAAGTAGTGTATAGTTGTAACTTCTATCTGTCAGTAGACATGTTATGGAAGATACAAAGTACAACATGTCTAATACAAAGTAGAGTATAGTTGTAACTTCTATCTGTCAGTAGACATGTTATGGACGATACAAAGTACAACATGTCTAATACAAAGTAGTGTATAGTTGTAACTTCTATCTGTCAGTAGACAAGTTATGGAAGATACAAAGTACAACATGTCTAATACAAAGTAGTGTATAGTTGTAACTTCTATCTGTCAGTAGACATGTTATGGACGATACAAAGTACAACATGTCTAATACAAAGTAGTGTATAGTTGTAACTTCTATCTGTCAGTAGACAAGTTATGGAAGATACAAAGTACAACATGTCTAATACAAAGTAGAGTATAGTTGTAACTTCTATCTGTCAGTAGACATGTTATGGAAGATACAAAGTACAACATGTCTAATACAAAGCAGCAGTTGTACTTAGTATTGTGTTCCATGGTACAGAAGCTGCTGTTTGATCTAGCAAGACTGAAACCATGTTGAGCACTCTGAATAGTGATGCCCTCAGTCCAGCAGGTCTGTGTGTGTCCTCTAGGTGGTGGTGTTGAGCAGCAGCAGGCCCGTCAGCCTGGATGCCTCCTCCCACAGGTCGGCCATGGAACTGTCCATCATCATCGACCAGGCCGAGCCACGCAGGACGGGGGGCCGCAAGAGCTCGCTGCTGGCTTGGGAGAGCGGTCTAGAAGACGTGGCGGAGGACGAGGACGGTGAAGAGTGGGACCAGGAGGACCAGGAGGACCAGAGTGAGATGGAGGGAACGGTGCTGGAGGGGAACAAGACCTTGGAGGACCAGCAGAAGGTAGGAAGGTGTCAAAGTCAGACACAACACAGCATCACTTGGAAGACTTTCACCTCTCACCTACGTGTGTGTGTGTGTGTGTGTGTGTGTGTGTGTGTGTGTGTGTGTGTGTGTGTGTGTGTGTGTGTGTGTGTGTGTCTCTTTAACACCTGTGTCTTTAATACCTGTGTGTGTGTGTGTCTTTAATATTTGTGTCTTTAATACCTGTGTGTGTGTGTGTGTTTAATATCTGTGTGTGTGTGTGTCTCTTTAATACCTGTGTGTGTGTGTCTTTAATATCTGTGTCTTTAATACCTGTGTGTGTGTGTGTTTAATATCTGTGTGTCTTTAATACCTGTGTGTGTGTGTGTCTTTAATACCTGTGTGTGTGTGTGTGTCTTTAATACCTGTGTGTGTGTGTGTGTCTTTAATACCTGTGTGTGTGTGTGTGTCTCTTTAATACCTGTGTGTGTGTGTGTCTTTAATACCTGTGTGTGTGTCTTTAATACCTGTGTCTTTAATACCTGTGTGTGTGTCTTTAATATCTGTGTCTTTAATACCTGTGTGTGTGTGTCTTTAATACCTGTGTGTGTGTGTGTCTCTTTAATACCTGTGTGTGTGTCTTTAATACCTGTGTGTGTGTCTTTAATATCTGTGTCTTTAATACCTGTGTGTGTGTGTCTTTAATACCTGTGTGTGTGTGTGTGTGTCTTTAATATCTGTGTCTTTAATACCTGTGTGTGTGTGTGTGTGTCTTTAATACCTGTGTGTGTGTGTCTTTAATATCTGTGTCTTTAATACCTGTGTGTGTGTGTCTTTAATACCTGTGTGTGTGTGTGTGTGTCTTTAATATCTGTGTCTTTAATACCTGTGTGTGTGTGTGTGTGTCTTTAATACCTGTGTGTGTGTCTTTAATACCTGTGTCTTTAATACCTGTGTGTGTGTCTTTAATATCTGTGTCTTTAATACCTGTGTGTGTGTGTGTCTCTTTAATACCTGTGTGTGTGTGTGTGTGTGTCTCTTTAATACCTGTGTGTGTGTGTGTCTTTAATACCTGCGTGTGTGTCTTTAATACCTGTGTCTTTAATACCTGTGTGTGTGTCTTTAATATCTGTGTCTTTAATACCTGTGTGTGTGTGTGTGTGTCTTTAATACCTGTGTGTGTGTCTTTAATATCTGTGTCTTTAATACCTGTGTGTGTGTGTGTGTGTGTCTTTAATACCTGTGTGTGTGTCTTTAATATCTGTGTCTTTAATACCTGTGTGTGTGTGTGTGTCTTTAATACCTGTTTGTGTGTGTCTCTCTTTAATACCTGTGTGTGTGTGTCTTTAATACCTGTGTGTGTGTGTCTTTAATATCTGTGTCTTTAATACCTGTGTGTGTGTGTCTTTAATATCTGTGTCTTTAATACCTGTGTGTGTGTGTGTCTTTAATACCTGTGTGTGTGTCTTTAATACCTGTGTCTTTAATACCTGTGTGTGTGTCTTTAATACCTGTGTGTGTGTCTTCAATATCTGTGTCTTTAATACCTGTGTGTGTGTGTCTTTAATACCTGTGTGTGTGTGTCTTTAATATCTGTGTCTTTAATACCTGTGTGTGTGTGTCTTTAATACCTGTGTGTGTCTCTTTAATACCTGTGTGTGTGTGTCTTTAATATCTGTGTCTTTAATACCTGTGTGTGTGTGTCTTTAATACCTGTGTGTGTGTGTCTTTAATACCTGTGTGTGTGTGTGTCTTTAATACCTGTGTGTGTCTCTTTAATACCTGTGTGTGTGTGTCTTTAATATCTGTGTCTTTAATACCTGTGTGTGTGTGTCTTTAATACCTGTGTGTGTCTCTTTAATACCTGTGTGTGTGTGTCTTTAATATCTGTGTCTTTAATACCTGTGTGTGTGTGTCTTTAATACCTGTGTGTGTGTGTCTTTAATACCTGTGTGTGTGTGTCTTTAATATCTGTGTCTTTAATACCTGTGTGTGTGTGTCTTTAATACCTGTGTGTGTGTGTGTCTTTAATACCTGTGTGTGTGTGTCTTTAATACCTGTGTGTGTGTGTCTTTAATATCTGTGTCTTTAATACCTGTGTGTGTGTGTCTTTAATACCTGTGTGTGTCTCTTTAATATCTGTGTCTTTAATACCTGTGTGTGTGTGTTTAATATCTGTGTGTCTTTAATACCTGTGTGTGTGTGTGTGTGTTTAATATCTGTGTGTTTTTAATACCTGTGTGTGGTGTTTAATATCTGTGTGTCTTTAATACCTGTGTGTGTGTGTGTTTAATGCGTGTGTGTCTTTAATACCTGTGTGTGTGTGTGTTTAATGCGTGTGTGTCTTTAATACCTGTGTGTGTGTGTGTGTTTAATGCGTGTGTGTCTTTAATACCTGTGTGTGTGTTTAATGCGTGTGTGTCTTTAATACCTGTGTGTGTGTGTGTTTAATGCGTGTGTGTCTTTAATACCTGTGTGTGTTTAATGCGTGTGTGTCTTTAATACCTGTGTGTGTGTGTGTGTGTGTGTGTTTAATGCGTGTGTGTCTTTAATACCTGTGTGTGTGTGTGTGTTTAATGCGTGTGTGTCTTTAATACCTGTGTGTGTGTTTAATGCGTGTGTCTTTAATACCTGTGTGTGTGTGTGTTTAATGCGTGTGTGTCTTTAATACCTGTGTGTGTGTGTGTGTGTGTGTGTGTTTAATGCGTGTGTGTCTTTAATACCTGTGTGTGTGTGTGTTTAATGCGTGTGTGTCTTTAATACCTGTGTGTGTGTTTAATGCGTGTGTGTCTTTAATACCTGTGTGTGTGTGTGTTTAATGCGTGTGTGTCTTTAATACCTGTGTGTGTGTGTGTGTGTTTAATGCGTGTGTGTCTTTAATACCTGTGTGTGTGTGTGTTTAATGCGTGTGTGTCTTTAATACCTGTGTGTGTGTGTGTGTGTGTGTGTGTGTGTGTGTGTGTTTAATGCGTGTGTGTCTTTAATACCTGTGTGTGTGTGTGTTTAATGCGTGTGTGTCTTTAATACCTGTGTGTGTGTGTGTGTGTGTGTGTGTTTAATGCGTGTGTGTCTTTAATACCTGTGTGTGTGTGTGTGTGTGTGTGTGTTTAATGCGTGTGTGTCTTTAATACCTGTGTGTGTGTGTGTTTAATGCGTGTGTGTCTTTAATACCTGTGTGTGTGTGTGTGTGTGTGTGTGTGTTTAATGCGTGTGTGTCTTTAATACCTGTGTGTGTGTGTGTGTGTGTGTTTAATGCGTGTGTGTCTTTAATACCTGTGTGTGTGTGTGTTTAATGCGTGTGTGTCTTTAATACCTGTGTGTGTGTGTGTGTTTAATGCGTGTGTGTCTTTAATATCTGTGTGTGTGTGTTTAATGCGTGTGTGTGTGTGTGTGTCTTTAATGTGTGTGTTCATGTGTGTGTCAGTGGGACAAGGAGGCCGCCTTACGTTTAGTTGTGGAGGCTCAGATTCGAGAAGAGATCAGTGCAGAGTTCAAGGAGCTCTTCATGAAGATGGAGAAAGACTTCAGGTGAGCACCTTGAGCAAGGCAGCAGCAGCAGCAGCACACTGCAGGTGTGACTATGTCTGCTTGCATCAGCGAGCGTCTGGAGAAAGAGCGGGAGATCTTGGAGGAGCGTGCGGAGAAGAAGGTGCAGATCCTGCAGAACCTGTCCAGCAAGACTTGGGACTTGTCCAGCAGTGAGGTGAGCGAGTCACATGACCTGGCTGCTGATTGGCCCTTCAAGTCCTCTTCTGAGTCACATGACCTGGCTGCTGATTGGCCCTTCAAGGAGGTGCTGGTGGGAATCATCGGCTCAGTGAGCCAAGACCTGGACCGGATCAGAGCCGACGCAGAGACTGTGCACCGATGTCTGAGTGAGCACCTTGTGGCTTAGGGTCACACTGCAGCTGTAAACATGACCTTTGACCCCAGGTGTGCTTCCCCTGCAGAGCTGGAGCAGCAGTCATGTGACCTGCAGGCCAACAAGGTGTGCAGAGTGAATGTGATGATGATGATGATGATGTCACACGCAGCACGTGCACGCCAGCAGAGTGAATGTGATGATGATGATGATGTCACACGCAGCACGTGCACGCCAGCAGAGTGAATGTGATGATGATGATGATGATGTCACACGCAGCACGTGCACGCCAGCAGAGTGAATGTGATGATGATGATGATGTCACACGCAGCACGTGCACGCCAGCAGAGTGAATGTGATGATGATGATGTCACACGCAGCACGTGCACGCCAGCAGAGTGAATGTGATGATGATGATGTCACACGCAGCACGTGCACGCCAGCAGAGTGAATGTGATGATGATGATGATGTCACACGCAGCACGTGCACGCCAGCAGAGTGAATGTGATGATGATGATGTCACACGCAGCACGTGCACGCCAGCAGAGTGAATGTGATGATGATGATGATGATGTCACACGCAGCACGTGCACGCCAGCAGAGTGAATGTGATGATGATGATGATGATGTCACACGCAGCACGTGCACGCCAGCAGAGTGAATGTGATGATGATGATGATGATGTCACACGCAGCACGTGCACGCCAGCAGAGTGAATGTGATGATGATGATGTCACACGCAGCACGTGCACGCCAGCAGAGTGAATGTGATGATGATGATGATGATGTCACACGCAGCACGTGCACGCCAGCAGAGTGAATGTGATGATGATGATGATGATGTCACACGCAGCACGTGCACGCCAGCAGAGTGAATGTGATGATGATGATGATGATGTCACACGCAGCACGTGCACGCCAGCAGAGTGAATGTGATGATGATGATGATGTCACACGCAGCACGTGCACGCCAGCAGAGTGAATGTGATGATGATGATGAGGATGATGATGTAATACGCAGCACGTGCACGCCAGCAGAGTGAATGTGATGATGATGATGATGATGATGATGATGTTATACGCAGCACGTGCACGCCAGCAGAGTGAATGTGATGATGATGATGATGATGTTATACGCAGCACGTGCACGCCAGCAGAGTGAATGTGATGATGATGATGATGATGTCATACGCAGCACGTGCACGCCAGCAGAGTGAATGTGATGATGATGATGATGATGTCATACGCAGCACGTGCACGCCAGGACGTGTGAGGTGATGGACAGGTGGCAGCAGGAAGACACACAGGTTAGAACACAGCACTGATTAAAGTTGTCTTGTGTTCCCAGAGGGAGAGTCTGGACCCTGAGCAGGAGGAGGAGGAGGAGGAGGGAGGAAGACACTGCACCAAAAGAGGTGAGACGGTGGTGACGTGGAGCGCTACAGCCAAAACAAGCTGCTGTTTGTGATGATGATGACACTCTTCTTTCAGAAAAGCCCAGTCAGGAGAGCAGGGCGCAGTTGGAGGCGGAGCTAAAGCGCCAGCAGGAAGAAGTGCAGAAGTTGAAGAAGGAGGTGCAGAAGTTGACAGGTACTGTGTCAGGGTTGAAGAAGGAGGTGCAGAAGTTGACAGGTAGTGTGTCAGGGTTGAAGAAGGAGGTGCAGAAGTTGACAGGTGTGTCAGGGTTGAAGAAGGAGGTGCAGAAGTTGACAGGTAGTGTGTCAGGGTTGAAGAAGGAGCTGCAGAAGTTGACAGGTAGTGTGTCAGGGTTGAAGAAGGAGGTGCAGAAGTTGACAGGTAGTGTGTCAGGGTTGAAGAAGGAGGTGCAGAAGTTGACAGGTGTGTCAGGGTTGAAGAAGGAGGTGCAGAAGTTGACAGGTAGTGTGTCAGGGTTGAAGAAGGAGCTGCAGAAGTTGACAGGTAGTGTGTCAGGGTTGAAGAAGGAGGTGCAGAAGTTGACAGGTAGTGTGTCAGGGTTGAAGAAGGAGGTGCAGAAGTTGACAGGTAGTGTGTCAGGGTTGAAGAAGGAGGTGCAGAAGTTGACAGGTAGTGTGTCAGGGTTGAAGAAGGAGGTGCAGAAGTTGACAGGTAGTGTGTCAGGGTTGAAGAAGGAGGTGCAGAAGTTGACAGGTAGTGTGTCAGGGTTGAAGAAGGAGGTGCAGAAGTTGACAGGTAGTGTGTCAAACAGAAAATAAGCAGATATTAACAGTAAATGAACAAGTAGATGAATAATCAATGTTTACAGTTTGTCCCTCATAATGTGTAGAAAATAATAGGTGTATAAATGACACAATATGTTACTGCAGACTAATTAGGAGTCTTTGTTTGTTTACTTCCTACTAAAAGACAAGTTGTCTAGTATGTTAAAAAGACAATATAACATACATCCATAAACGTGGACGCATGTGAAAAAGTGCAATATATTTATCTGTACAGTAACCTATTTATTTATTTATATATGCACCTTATTGCTTTTTTATCCTGCACTACCATGAGCTTATGTAACGAAATGTCGTTCTTATCTGTGCTGTAAAGTTCAAATTAGGAAGTCTAAGTCTAGTCTATGTTCATAATCTTATTTATTTACAATAATAAACATACGTTTAATGTGCCCTAAGATTTTTTGTTAGAATAAAGACAAAAATGACATTTTTTGTGCTCCCCTTTATTTAGAAAAGTATGGAAATACATTTTGGTAGCAAAATATTGATATGGGACAACCCTAGTTCATTGTAAATGTAACTTCCTGTGATGATAATCCCTCAGCTATCAAGGATGAAAACAATGTCAACAAAATAGTCAAATCCCATTGAAGACTTCACAATAACATCTTCAAAATCATGAATGTGTAACAAATGCTTCATGAAGTGTAAGAAACTAGTGCAAAGTGTGAACATAGAAACCTGAGAAGAACTATTTTCTGCAGGTTTAGTGGCAGGAAGTTACAGCTGTGCTCTAAAGGGTGAGCTATGTGGCTCTTGCCTTGCATCATGTACAGACCACATGCGCTCCCTTTTGGAAAAGTAACTTCTCCTCTTTGATCCACAATTTCTTCCTTTTCACTTTCTCTTCTCACTCCATGCAAAGTTGATAGTTGATGGTGTCACATGATTACCAACCAACCTTGCTTCCATACTTCCTCTCTCTTCCCACCAAGAAAGGAAAGTACCTATGGAACACATTGTTTATTGATACTGATCAGGTGTCTATCACCATACTTATTGATATCGTTTTGACGCTGTCTCTTCGTAGTTGCTCTCAGACTCTGGAACACGTTACCAGCTGACTTACGGACTGTCACACATTCACATTAGTTTAAGACCTCATTCTTAAAGTCTTAAGATTATGGTCACACTTTTTATGACGGAAGGCATTTTCTGTTTGATGATTTGAATGATGAGTGTTTGTGTCCAAGTTTAAATGTCACTTGACAATCCTAATTGTGCTGGTAGAAAAATGTCCCCTGCAGAGGACCATGCTTCTGAGGAAGTGAACTTGTTGTACTGTCACTTTAAGAACGTCAGCTGCAGTAGGAATAAATAGGATTGTGTTCAGCTACAGTGAAAACACAACAACAACAACGAGATAACAAGGATATTATTGTGGGAATGTTCCAAACATTCCCACAATAATAATAATAATAAAAAGCATATAATGGTGTGAACCTTTGGAACATTCCCACAGTAAAAAGCATATTATTGTGTGAATGATTTGGAACATTCACACGATAAAAAGCATATTGTTGTATGAATGATTTGGAACATTCACCCAATAAAAAGCATATTGTTGTATGAATGATTTGGAACATTCACACAATAATAATGAAAAGCTTATTATTGTGTGAATGTTCCAAACATTTACATAATAACAATAAAAAACATATTATTGTGTGAATGATTTGGACCATTCACACAATAATAATAAAAAGTAGAGATGTCCGATAATGGCTTTTTTGCCGATATCCCGATATTGTCCAACTCTTAATTAACAATTCCGATATCAAGCGATACCGATATATACAGTGGTGGAATGAACACATTATTATGCCTAATTTTGTTGTGATGCCCCGCTGGATGCATTAAACAATGTAACAAGGTTTTACAAAATAAATCAACTCAAGTTATGGAAAAAAGTGCCAACATGGCACTGCCATATTTATTATTGAAGTCACAAAGTGCATTACAACTATGGCAAACACTGTACTTTGACTTTCACAAAGTGCTTTTTATATATATATATATATATGTATATATATATATAATGTAGCGTCCCGGAAGAGTTAGTCCTGCAAGGGGTTCTGGGTATTTGTTCTGTTGTGTTTATGTTGTGTTACGGTGCAGAAGTTCTCCCAAAATGTGTTTGTCATTCTTGTTTGGTGTGGGTTCAAAGTGTGGCGCATATTTGTAACAGTGTTAAAGTTGTTTATACGGTCACCCTCAGTGTGACCTGTATGGCTGTTGATCAAGAGTGCTTGCATTCACTTGTGTGTGTCAAAAGCCTTTCATATCATGTGACTGGGCCGGCACGCAAATGCAGTGCCTTTAAGGATGATTGGCGCTCTGTATTACACCCTCCGTCCGTGTACACAGCGGCGTTTTTAAAAGTCATACATTTTACTCTTTGAAATCGATACCGATGATTTTAAAACCGATACAGATCATTTTCGATATTACATTTTAAAGCATTTATCGGCCGATGATATCGTCATGCCGATATTATCGGACATCCCTAATAAAAAGCATATTATTGTGTGAACGTTTGGAACATTCCCACAATAAAAACATATTGTGTGAATGATTTGGAACATTCACACAGTAAAAAGCATATTATTGTATGAATGTTTGGAACATTCACACAATAATAATAAAAAGCATATTATTGTGTGAATGTTTGGAACATTCCCACAATAATAAGCTTTTTATTGTGTGAATGTTTGGAACATTCCCCCAATAATCATATACAGCATATTAGGAACATTCACACAGTAATATGACAGCTGGGCCTTAAGACCATTCCCCTGTGTTCCCTGTCCTTAGCCCAGGTGCACCAGTGTCCAAAGTGTGACTTGAAGCAGCAGGAAAGTTCCACGCTGAGCAAGGAGAAGAAAGCTTTGGTGAATGGCATCTTCCTCACCAGCTAGCATTAGCATTAGCACTGTCC